>NC_072037.1:6034607-6349607 GCF_027791375.1 Indicator indicator
TTGCAGCTGCTTTGATTTGTGTCTACCTTTTAGAACCAGGTGCAAAACTAAAAGGTAGCTTTGGTTTTCTAGAGCAGTTTGTCAGTGGAGCTCTGGATTAGGTAGAAAATTACTAGGCTGGCCATAGGAAAGTTTCAGAGGGACTAATTACAGCTTCTAATCAGGGGGTAAAGCAATGTCTTGATACTAGAACACAATTTTAGAGCATGAACCACCTGGCTGTACTCTTAACACTGTTCCAGATGTTCAGAGATGTTGGGTAGGTTGCAGCCATACTCTGTGCCTTTCTTTCCCCATAAGTAGTGATAGGTCCATTTATACTGATCCCATTTGCCCAGCAAGGAGAAGGTCTCAGCATTGCTGTGCCTTAAGTCTTTGCCTTTCCTTTTATCATACTTTCCACCTTCTTGCTTGTCTGCATCTGTGACATGCTGTATTTCCAAGCTGTTCTGTATATATATTTTCCTCTTCTGTATACCTGGAGAGTAGTGAATGAACATGAGGCATAAATTTTAAAAATAAGTAAATTAAATAAATATTCCAGAGCAGTCACTCTGCCAGCAGAATCTTTCAAAAGCACAACAAATATTCAGGGAGAAACAACTCTCAGTTGATTTATTTGGCTCACATAAGAAAAGGAGAAAAAAATAAATTTGGTTGTTCTTAATTCTTTATGGAAATGTGCTGTGGATCAGATTCAGAAAGATGCTGAGATCCAAGTGTTGGCCTTTGGACACCTTCTTCAGTGCAGAACCTTTGTCCTCTGGTGAACTGAGCGGGAACTCAGTACCCTCAGCACTTGGCAGGATTGTGCCTTTTGTCAAGAGACTGTCAGCAGGGCTTGGGTGCTTATTTGGAAAGAGATACTTCATGTGCTGGCATGATAATAACTAGATCTAGGAGCATCTCCCTGGAAGCAGGTAGCTGCTTTAGAACTCATAGAGATTGTCTTAATTGTACACTAAATCAGCATGAGGTGGAAGGCAGCTTAGCCACAGGCAGCAGAGCAGACTGTGCTGGTGTCTGGTGATGCTGTGTATTATCAACCCCAACCAAATGCTTTCTAAATAAGGTTCATGTTTTGTGCCATAAACTCTGCTGGGTTGTTACCTAGAGTGATCTGTTAATGCATCTCTGAGCTAGATTTCCTTTATTTCTTTTCTTCCTTTTTTTTTTTTTTTTTTTTTTTTTTTTTGGTGGATAATAATCAACTTGGAGAGGGCTTTTAAAAGGAGAAAAGGTTATTTCACTGGCATCAAGTTTTGCATTAAATGTGCACTTGGCCAATTGCCAAAATATTTAATATCTTTGCATCTGTCCCAGCTGAATACAATTTAAGATTTATTGATTTTCTTTTTTTTTTTTTTAATTTTTTAATTTTTTTTTTTTTGGTGGCTTGAGACAAGGTTAAGACTTTAAAAAGAAAAAAAAAAAGTGTAGCTTTTGTAGCTTTTTCCTCCAATGGCATCATAATCTTTGGCTAAAACCAAACTGCCTTTCAACATGCAGCTGGTGCCAGCTGTCTGGGCTTATAGAGCATTTTGAAAATGCTTTCTCCCCTATTCATCTGTGACTGTGCACATCCTATCTGCATGGGTCAGGAGGAGAAGTTGTGTGGAGGGGGTTGTACCTTTTGGTCACTGGGAGACCTCCTTAGACAGGTTGATTACTGTGTCTGGGATTAGAGCCAGTGCTGCTTCAAACAGATCCAGGGGTTTCCAGTCCTCCTTCCTCCTCTGAGGTAAAGGATGGCACCAGGGAGGTAATTCAGGAGCACAAGGAGATCTTGGGGAGATGCTTCACTCACTGTCAGATCTTTAATGAGGGGGATGCAGATAAGAAAGATGGGGCAGTCTTTTCAGCAGGGCCTGCTGAGCAGAGGTGAGGTGCGATGGTTTTAAAATAAGAGGGAGATTGAGCCTTGATAGAAGGAAGACTTTTTTTTTTTTTTTTTTATGCTCAGTATGGTGAAACACTGGCCCAGACTGCTAAGAGAGGTGATAGAAGATCCATCTCTGGAAACACCCAAGGTCAGGTTGTCTGGGACTCTGGGCAAAATGCTCTAGTTGAAGATGTCTCTGCTCTCTGCAGGGGGAATTGGTCTGGATGACCTTGGAAGGTCCCTTCCAACCCAAACTATTCCATGATTCTATGATCTTCACAGAAGAACTAAATTTTTTGTCCATAGCTCACAACAAAACAGGTTCCTGGGTGATGACCAAGATCTCTGGGCAGGAGCCCAACAGTGCTAATAACAAAACAGACCATTTCTTGAAAGTTTCCTTCCAAGTGGTGCAGAGGAAGGGGAGGGTGGCACTTCCTAATGAGGTAAAAGATGAGACCAGAGGCAGCTGTTGCTGAGCCCTGGGGTTAACATCCAAGCTTGCATCATAAAGCTGCAAACCTAAGTGTGTTAATGGTTAGACTGCCACTTTTCTCCATCACCTCTTCAGCAAATCCTTACTAAGAGATACAGAGAGAGGGGAAAAAAAACAACCTTCCCAGGGCATTGTGGTGCTCAAGGTCTGGTTAAGGGCCAGTCCCTCTCATTTCATCCTAGCTCACTGTCTGGATTAATGATCTCCTACTTCAGCAAGTTCTGCAGCTTGAATTCAATGACAGAAATTAATAGGAGCATTCAGGGTAGTTTGATTATCTCCAGCTTTACTCATAAAACCCAGAGTATCAACTAAGGAAGGTGTTAGGTATGCCTGTGAGCAATTATTCCTGTGGCATCCACTCCCCTTCCCATCTCTGTACCACAACCTAACTCACTCCCACAGGAGCTCCTGTTATTCAGCTGAAGTGCCTCCAGGAGCCTGACAAGCACCACGGTGCTGTGCTGTGGTGTGTCATGTTCTTGTACTGTTTCATTATTGTTTTAACCTTATTATGTTAGGAGAACCTTTGTGTGGTTTAGTGCACTGGGTAAGTGGTGCAGGTCACTAATGCACCTCGAATCTGGTAATAGATAATTAATAACAATTGCAGCTTCACCATATGATCCCACTTCCCTTTATGAACACTCCAAGTCACTTTATACCCTATTGCCAGCCATCTGTTTAGAGGCTCTGCTGTAAATGATACCTTTTCATAGAGTCATAAATGTTGGAAAAGACCTCTAAGACCATCAAGTCCAACTGTCAACCCAACATCACCACAACCACAAAGTGACTTGTTTCCCACATCACCCACCAAAAAGTCATCACCCCCCCCCCACTGATCATCACTCCCACTGAGTGTATGATGTATCCCTGGGTCAGCCATGAGGATTGCACCAAGCTAACATGGTCTGTGCTGGTGTTCTTGGATTAATCTTCAGTTCATCATTGCTCAAAGCATATGGCATCCAGATGCCCAGCTTGCTGGTGTCATAAATGAAGTCAGAGGCTTGTCTGCAGTAACATCCCACTCTTGACTTCAGCTGAGCTGTGGTAGCCTGTGTACACTGCTCTGGCTCTGATGACTGTTCCTCCACCAGGCTGAAACCAGCAGCCTGCAGGAGTGGCTGTTCCCCACATATCCGGGAATTGAGTAAGGTCATCTGCAGCAGCAATTCTTGTGCAGGGATGAGGAAGATTTTTCCATCAGTATAAATAAGCAGCACTAGTTGTAGCAAACTTCTCAAGCTGTGCATTGACTGCTCAATCCCCTGGGGCAAGAAACACATGGCACAGCTTCCCTGAACAGAGTTGAGCCATGTTTGGTTTTCACCATTACTGCAGCAAGAGGATTTCTTTTAAAATAGTTATTTTCTATTTTCTTCTATTTTTCCCACACACACACAAAACATTTCCCTAGGCATAAATTAAAAATAACTGCAGTGTTTTCTGATTGCTAGGAGAGCTGGAGCTTTATAACTAAGATGGGGATTTGCCATGAGTCAGAGAACCCAAACCCTTACTGCAGGGCAAGGCATTCACTCCTGGACAGAGTCTGAAAAGAGCAATCTCTTCCTGCTGCCTGCCCAGCTCTGCCAAAGACCTTGAGACTTGCTGGGCATGCAGAGCCTCTTAACTGCCCTTGCATGCACATCCAGATATCTGCAGGTAGATAGCTCCTCCCTTGGGAATGCCTGCAAAGGGGCATGGCTGGAAGCAGCAGCTGCCATTGCTGGAAGACTTTGTGCCTAGCTTAGGGGACCAAGCTGAATGCCTCACTTCATGTATGGCCCCAGCAGCAGTGCTGTTTGTCACCTTCCCCTGGGGCTTCTGGTCTCATCAATGGTAGGTGCACATCAGCAGCCTGGTAGCAAATTCCTGGTGATCCTGCTGGGAAAGAAGGGAATGATTTCAAGGTAGGGTGAGCTGTCCTTGCAGGTTGCTATCTTTCTTCTCCATCACCATATTTGTGCCTGTCACAAGTGAGAACAAAAGGGCTTTTCTTCCACAAAAGGGGTGCTAAGCCTGGGAGAGGCTGCCCAGGGAAGTGGTGGAGTCACCATCTCTGGAGAGATGGAAAAGATGTGCAGATGTGGTGCTGAGGGATGTGGTTTAGTGGTGATGTGGCAGTGCTGGGCTAGCAGTTGGACTTGATGATCTTAGAGGTCTCTTCCAGCTAGAACAGTTCTATGATTCTATGAAAGCTCTAGAAAGCTGCATCAGTACAGGGGCTCATCCATTCTATGTACTGCATAGGTGCCATTGGGAGCATCTCCCAGATCATGCAGCTAGGCATCTGACATTAGTGAAACAGCTAAACACATGAAACATCTCTCTCTGGCTTTCAGGCTTTTAGCCCCAACTGTCTGTAGTAGGTGCAGTAAAACCAACAGTGCTGCAGCCTCCCAAATCCTTATCCGTCCAGTGCTGATGCTGGATTTCTCTTTTGGAACCGTGGAAAGAGGCACATCCTTTCTGCTTTATTGATAAATTCCCAAATGGACAGAAGGCTCATTTTAAGTGTCAGCTAGAATTTCTTTGGACCATGAGCTGAGATACTCTGAATTGCATTTGATTTGGTAGTGTCAAGACAAGCCTATTGCCAGGTAAGTTAGCCTTTAAGTAACAAACAGTCAGTGTTGCTATGAAGAATCCTTCACCTGCCCAACAGACAGGAGCAGCCCATACACTACCAGTACAGCTCATCCCTCTGCTGTCACAGGAGAGGCTGCTTCTAAGGCCTTTTCCCTCTGGTCTGTGTAATCCTGGGCTTTTCAAATAGAACATTAAGCTAATATTTTGGTGTGAAAAGGGCTTTTGGCCACTGAAATGGGGCCACCAACCAGCCTTTCCATTTTTCAGTGCCAGGTCCGTGTGTTTACTTTGTCACATGGGGTTTAGCATCTGCACTTTAGGGGGAAAAATAAGAGAGATTTGGTATTTCGTATTGATTTCAAGCAGAAGGTAAACACAGCAAGCCAGATTCTCTGCTGGTGTATACTTCATAAGTGCAGTTTCCTGGAGGTCACTCAGGCTAGAATATGGCCCTTTAACATTTGTATAAAACAAAAAGAGGAGAAAAAAAAAAAACCAAACTTTTCATTATTTAATATCCATTCTGGAGTTTGCTTTTCTGAATGTGCAAATACAAATCAATAAATGCTCTTTACAGATGTTCTCAGTTGTGTCTGAGTCAGAGGAACTGCACAGGCTCCCCGCAGTTGGAAAATTCTCCCCATCTTCAGCAGCAACCATAGGAAAGCAGGGGGAGAAAAGGGATTCTTTATTTTCCTTTCTGCTTGCAAGCACTGTCTATAAAGCACTGCCAGGAAATTCTAGGGAGATCTCCTAAGGTGATCCAACGTGGAGATAGTTCCATTTAGTTTCAATAGAAAGTCTGTAGGGTGTGTTCTAGGAAAATGCACTGAGATTTTGGAGGGTAATCTGTCACACCAAATGGCCTTTTTAAAGTTTAGCAGACAGGCGAGAGGTGAGAAGATGGATTCCTCATGTTACAAATCAGAGCAGGCTCACACATGTTTACAAATCAGCCCTTCATTAAAATCCTCTTTAACAGGTTTTCCTGCACTGCTCCTGTTGGGATTAACAGACCTGGACATGAGAGGCAGCAGGAGCAGCAGCATTAACTTACTACTTATGTGCCTCTTGTTGAGACTGGAGAGACCAACTTGCACTAGCAGTAATGAGCCAAGCACCACCATAACCTACTGGTACCCTGCCTGATCCTATCTTGGCTGACATTATAACACACTGGGATCAAAAGCTCTAATTTGAAGTATTGAGATATGATCAAAGATGCAAGGACCAGGCTGTGGGGTCACGATTGGCTCCTGCTGAGTGTTGTTTAGATGTGACACAGTTTGTGTCTTCAGAAAGTGCAAGCTTTGCATCAGGTCCCAGCTCTTTCTGAGCTGCAGTATTTTTTTCATCTGCATCTGGAGGCCTGCAGCATATTTTTTATCCAGATCTGGAGGTCTGAGACCAAGGTCCTCAGTGCTGGCACATCCTAGGTTGCAAAGCATGCTGCCCTTGACTCTTTTTTTTTCCCTTTTTTTTTTTTTCATGAATTGAGTACCTACCTCCTGAAATCCTGACTCTTTCACCTGAAGAAGGAGGTAATTTAGTCCCCAATTAATGCTTTTATTCTAGAAGAGCACTAGGGAGGGTAGCCCAATCAGCAGTGTATTCAGGAGACCTGGATTTGCTCCTCATACATCCTGCTGGATGATGTTGTGCAAGGCACATCATCTTGCCTTGCTCCAATTGTGAAATGCAGTTAATGACACTGACCTGGCAAGGGAAGTGCTGTGAAAGCAGCAGTGTGCAAGACCTGGTTGGGTTTTTTTTTTTGTGATTGTGAGCATTTAAGTCATGTCAACCTACTAGCTGTCAGCTGGCTTCTAGGGAGCACGGGAGGCTCCAGCTGCTTCCAGCATTGACTGTATGTTGGCATTCAGTGAATGAAGAGGCCACCCGTGTTAGTGTAACCCAACCCTTGTATGCCCTCACACTCACCCTCATTTATCAGCCTGTAAATTATTCCTTGTTCTGTTATCTTTGCATTTGGCTCATCAAAGCTTTGGACATGCTAAGTATCTCACCAGGGTGTGAAAATACACAAAAGCTGCTCATTGCTCCTGCTTGTGTTTACACCAGTGGCTTCTGGACATACATTTGTACAAACCCTGCTGCCCTTCGGTTTGTGCTCTGCTGAGTGGGTGTGCAGGGACTAAAGCAAGTGTCATCTTCAAAGCAGCCTTCACCACAGCAGCACCTGGCCCCATGGATCCACCCACTCAGCTCAGCCTTGGAGTGAAGTGATGCATTCCCATTGAAGCCGAGGGCAGCTGGCCACACTGTGCCCAGCAACGAATTTCTCCATTATTTACAAATAATTTAAAGCAATTCTGTAAGTGTTTGCGTGCCCGAAGGTCTGGGGATGATTTACAGCTCTCTCAGGTTGTGTAGACCCTTGATCCAGCAGTGTCATTCACAGTAATGGGATGTCTCAGCTGTCCAAACAGAGACATGTTTTAAATGTTAAAAATGTTCTGTGATCGATTTTCTCTGTTTATAGTAAATGCCTTGATTAGATTCTCTTGTAGGTGCTTCAAAGGCAGACTCCCACTCACAGCCTCCCTATATTATCAAATCTAGTTCTTTCTCTGCTCTACTTTTTCTTTTTCCCCTCACTTAAATGAATTTAGTGCTTGAGAAAGGTGACTGATTGATGGCCTCGAGGACCGAGGCTTTTTGAAGCAGCATCTAGGAACACAGCTTTGCTGCCTGACATCCAGGCAAAGGGGTGATCTCAGAAGGCAGAGGGGCATGTGAGATGTGGATCCTTTAGGGGTGTAAGGGGTACCCAAGCCTGCCACATACCCTGGGCCTCAACATTATGGTATTTAGCTTTATGTCTTCATAAAAGGCAGTCCAATGTCACCTCTGCTTTACATAAAGAGAACTGAGACCATGAGGAACCAGGTGATTAGCCAAAGCTGGGATAAATTGCAGAGCAGAAGTGGGAACAGACAAAAGATGCCCTAGTTGAGTAGTTTAATATCAGGCTTTTTCCTTCCTCAGATCTCTGCATTTCTATTAAAAAAAAAAAATGCAAGATGGGAAGTCTGTTCTGTACTGGATTGAGACCATCAATTCACTTCACATCCATCACTAACCGGCCATTAAAGGCAATAGCTTTCAGTCTCCCTATTGACCTGGTCTGTAATCAGACCAGAGACTTTGAAAGGTGAACAACTCTCTATCCTATTAACAGACCCCTGAGCCATCCAATCCCCCTGATGGCCATGTCCTTTTGATTTCTTCTTCTTTATTTTTTTCCTTTTTTTTTATTTTTTAATGGAAATAGCTCTGCTTTAATCCATGTCTCTCTATTGATCAGGAGAAGTCTACTTGATGTGCGCTGGCTGAGGCAGTATGACACTCAGAACTTGTGTCACTTTGTGACTTAGCATGAAAGGGTCAGTCTAATTTTCACTAATTAACCTTCCTCTCTTAATATTAGTTAATTTGCAACTTCCCTTCTGAATTTCACCTCTCTCCTTCCTCTTCAGTCAAGATTATCAACTTTCCTTCTTCACCTCACGAACTCTTCTTTCTCCTGAGCCTTTTCAGTGGAACGTGTGGATTTCATCTACAACATCATGGATGTTAACCCAAACACCAGGCCATTATTTTTCTTGGGAATATCAGAGATGTGCATAGTATGTGGTGGTAGAACAGAGACTCACAGACAAAGCAAAATTCACTACCACTTTATTCCCCAGATTGTGGTGGTTAATTGGTGACAAGATAAAATTTCTCCCAGAATCAAGTAATAGAGAAGAAGGGAATGGTCTTGTGAGAAGTTTGACTTAGAGTCAAGAGGGTTAGAGGAGCTATGTTAGGTGCAGAGAAGATTGTTTCACACCAGAGATCAGATCACATGGAGAGCACAGAGCACTCTCCTCTGGCTGATTTCCTTTCATGGACACCAGTGGACATACTGATCTGCCAATGCCATATAGATCTGGAACCTCCATGAGAGGAGGCCCAAGGCTTTTCACTTGCCAGCACCTTAGGACTACATCTTTTATCATCACTATATTGCCTTGCACAGCTTCTTTCCAGCCAACTCCAGCACAGAGATGTCCATCACAGCTGTCCTGCAGAAGTGCCAGTTTTCTTTGTTAAACAGGAGATATTAACCCAGTTGTGCTCCAGGGGCTTCCTGCCCCGTCAGGGGATCAAGTTGCTTCTCCTCATATCTGTGATTATACAAGTGACTCTGCTTCTCTGTTAAATGATGGATAATGCCCTTTCATACCCTTAAAAATAAATATGAGACATCACTGATCCTCATTATTTAATTTCCAAGGACTATACATCGATTGGTGAATAAAGCTGTCAAGGGTGGTAACAACTCATCTCTACTGTTGCAAACCTGCAAATTAAGTTGAAAGGGACCTTAGCTTTTAGATAGTGTTCCAGCATCAGCTGTCTTTCCAAAGCAAACCTCTCTGTACCATCAAAACCAGTGACCTCTGCACTGTTCTTGTTTTGTTTGGATCATGTTTAACCCCAATTTGTGCTGAAATGGAGCCAGGCAAGAGGTGTCATGGATATTTGCAATTCTCTAGGCACAGTGATGGACAGACCCAGATGGTAATTTTAGGCATGGAGAAGGGTTGGGAAGCACATAATAAGCTCTAGTCAGCTAGGTGCAAATCTTTGAAAAACCTAGACTAGTTCTAACGAAGTGCATAGTTAATGTAAGAATTAATTCAGGGTCATGACAAAGCAGAAGGAAGCTGCTGCATGGTGGAGTGCATTTGTGTGTGCACTGGAAGCTCGTGCTCAGTAATATCCCTTTGCAATATGTGTTTTGGATACTGCATTTTAAACCCAATAAGTGTGAGATGCAGTCATACTCTGTAGCTAAATCAAGAAATTAACTCCTGTCACACAACCGCCTCCAATTAATTTATTGTTATAGTGAATTTTGGGCTAATGACAGTTTGTGAGTTGGTCAGTCCTTATCTTAGGGAACTTTAATCAAGTAGAGATATGTGGCACAGTTTCCCATTTGATGCTTGCCCACCTTTGTGTTTTCATTCTGCCCTGGGCCAATCAATGTCTCAGAGAATCAGACTTCAGTCCACTTTTTCTTGGGACTTAATTTCCTTATTGCAGTTATCCACAGGGAAAGCAGCTATGACCATGGTTTCTTTGACAAGGATAATGCAGACCTCAGGAACCAACAGAGAACAGCATTAACTCACCGCTGTCTGGAACCATACTGCAAACTCCTATCTGTATTTCATTGCCATGTCAGACCTTTGTTAATTTGTTCTATGATGTTTCTCTCTGTGCTTCTCCCCAGCACGCATCTTATCTCCTTGTTTCATTTCCTAAACATCATCATGACTGTATTTCACTTGCACACTGCACAGTGAGGCATTACCCATGCCAGCATCACCAGCACTGTCTTCACAGGCAGGGAAAAGGACAGGCAAAATAATACTGAAGTGACACAGTGCCACTCAGCAAGGTCACAGGAGATGCAGAAGTAGGTTTGCTATGACCAGGTGAAGGTAAGATGAATCAAATGGGGTTTGACCAGAATAAAATCAGAATGGATGGGTGGGTTTCCTTGTAGGAGCTAACAGCCAGGGGTTCACCTGTACCTTTCCCCAGCAGCCAAGGGCATGCTGGATGAGCAGGAAGAATGAGTCATGTTATAATCCAACTGCACTCACAGTTATTTGCTGTGGGGTTCTTCCAAGCCCAAGCACAGCACACTTGGCTTTATCCTGCTGCTGGGTCAGGCCCAAGGAACCAGAATAATCTGAGTCAGGAAAGCACAGGAAGTATGTCCAAATGGCAAAGAGCTTCTGAGCTGTTGAACACACTCGCTCAGGGGTCTTGGTGTCTCAGGCTGTTGTACTGCCTGCAGTGCTGTGCTGAGAGCCTCTGGGGACTGAGCAATGTGTCTTCCCTCCTAGGGCAAGAAAGAGGTCTGGGTTTACAGCTGATACTGAGGCAGGAGAATAAGTTGACCAATAGTAAGTAGAGATGAAAAGGTCTCTCTAAAGGAGGACTCTGGAAAACGTGGTGAAGCCAGAGGCACTGGCTGAGTGTGTTTAAGCAGTTACCACCTCCATAGCTGGTGCTGCTGTGGCTGCACTGGAGGGCCAGTGGTTGTCTATGGGACTTTTTCCAGTGCCATGCAGGGACACAAAGACAGAGCTTGTACAGTCAGATGTAACACTTTACCTGAGAAGGTCCATAACTGTTTATAATTACTGTGATTTACCTGCTGGTGGTGAAGGTCTGTCCATCTCCTTAGGGCAGAGGTATGGCATGGCCAGCCCAGCACAGCAAGGTCACAAAAAGACACAACTTCGGAATGAGCTTCAGGTAGGATGTGTCCTGTTCTTACATACGTGGAGTTTGGCTGTAAGTTCTCTGAACCTTGGGTTTATTCACTTTGACTGGAAATCTTGTGAGAACAGGCTTTCCTTTTGAGATGTGGGGCAGCATTCCCATCCTTGGCTGCACAACGTCTTTTTAAACATGACATGCTACGGAGCTAGGACAAGATTTGAAGGGTGTGCATCCAAATGACCTCACAACTGGGAGATGTTCATGCAGAGGGGTGTGTTGCAAGCCAGTCTTTCTCTTCCAACAGGAGCTTTCTGCCTTAAATGAGTGCCCTCTGTTATGTACCTGTCCTGCTGCATGACGGTGTTATGCAATGGTCCTTGTCATTACTTACTGTCTGTGACTGAATATCTTGCTTGTGACTGGTCTGGAATTTGAGGAGTTTGCTGGTGCTGGGAAACCATGATGCTTTGTTCTAGTATTTTATTTCTCAGCTTGTCTCCATCACTCGGGCTGCCCTTTCCTGTGTATCCCCCGTTGTACCCTAAGGGTCACCGAGGCGCGGTGAAAAGCCAGGAGTTCTGAGTAATTTCAAATGTCACATCAAAGTAAGGAATCCATCCTAGCCCAGAGACATGGGCCTGAGACTGCTTATACTTCATTCTTGATTATCTCTTAGGTCAAGGTCTCTGCTAGTAGGAATAGCATTTAGAAAGCTCCTTGGGCTCTGCCTCTGCCACTGACCTTCTCTGCAGCCTGAGGCAAGTCACTTCATTCTTCAGAATTTCTGCTTCCCCTTCCACCTTCCCTTCATTTTTTCGAGCAGTGTGTGCTTGAGGCCCAGCAGTATTTCTGAGCATGTATAATTTGCCTAGAGCAACAGAGCCCTGATTTCATTTGGGGCCTGAGCTGCTGTAGCACAGAAGAATGAACTCATTCCCACCTCTGTGTCTCCCACAAAGTGCTTTGGTACCAGGATGAAGTGGCATTTAATGAGCAAGCAACACTGTCTTACAGGGAGAAGGAAGGACAAGCTGTGTCCCGTTCCCAGGTATACCTTTCAGTTCACATGCAGCAACTGAATTGTTGGAAATAAAGGAGCAAGATCCATATCTGAAGTCCCAAGGGGTTCACCCAGCAGCAGAACCTGGAACCTGTAGCCCATGGATGTGTTTCAGTGTCTTGCAATAACAGTTGGAGCAGTAATAAGCATCAAAGTATGCTGGGGGAGGAAGGATTAATAGAACCCAGTGGGAGACAAGTTGCATTATTATCTGCTGATGACATGATTAGGACTTTTCAACAGAAGTTTAGGTGTGTTCCAGGAGGGGCTCATCATCTGGCTTAGGCTCTAATTATCATTCAGTTATAAAATATTATCAGATGGAAAATATATTTTATTATTAGTAGTATTATTTTCTAAACAGAAAGAATTTCAGTTTGAGAAATCATGGAGGCCAGTAAATACAGAGGGAAGTCACACTAATTGTTGAAGTCAAGGTGGTCTGAAGCCAATGGGAGAAACACTCACAGCCCCTTTTGTCACAGCAAGACCCAGAAGTCCTGCTCACAAAGCATTAGACCACGCACCAGCTCATGCAGCCACTTCTGAAAAGGATGCTCCAGGACACACCAAGCATTATAAATTGATGCCCACGTGAACATGCATCCCCACTCCCTGCAGTAAATGTAACCCCTTGGCTTTGTTAAGAATTCTTGGCAAGATTCCTCCCTTTCCTTCCTGAAACCAAACAAGAAGTCAGGGGACTTGGAGCAGTGCAAAGAGAGCTGATATATTCAGCCTTACTTCGACAGTCATTCCCATCCTCACACACTCTGTATCCCCCAGTGCTGAGAGGAAGGACCATACCCATTTGCCTAATGCCATCAGTGGCAGTTACACATTTTAATAGACAGGGCAATGTGAGCAGGAATTGTGCAAAAGCAGACCCATATGATTAGGAGGTTAAATATTGTGACAGCTGAACCAAAACAGGACTGACAAATCACAGCCTTCTGACTTGCAACCTGTGACTGGAGTAATTCAGTGGACTGAAACAAGTTTAGCTTTTGGGGTTGGATTTCTTTCTTTTTTTTTTTTAATTTTATTTTATTTTTCTTGTCTTGGAGCAGTGCAATTTGTAAGTAAAAAAAAAAAAAAAAACCAAAAAAAACAGAGCAGTTCTCTGGAAGAGTGGCCACCTCTTTCTCTCCATGGAAGCTAATGGCTCATCTACCAATTCAGCAGGAGTCAGGAGATAGTCATCTGGCTGTAATATCTTTTGTCTTTCTCCACTGACACCTCATTGATGGGCAATTTTTCTAAACAACAGCAAAATTGCAGCGCCTGCTTCTCTGTCAATAAATTCCATTATTTCACATGGAGGTTGGTAGCATAGCTAGAAAATGCTGAAGTGATTACATTGAGGAACTACAGATCTGTGGTCTGAGCACTCTATAAATCTATGGACAAAGTTTGATAAAGCACATGGATACTTTATCTGACAAGAGCCTGTCTAGATTTATGGGGCTCAAAGCTGCTCACACTGTCATCCTTGATTCAATTAATGCAAAAGCACTTCCCATCTTCACTCTTCTTTCTTGTTGGACAAAACATGATCTTGACATTCTTCCCCCCACTTTAATGAGCAAAATATAAAGTGATGGAATCAGCAAAAGAATAATAGCATGGCTTTGGAGCTGGTAGGATAACGCAATCAAGGGCTTTCAGGTTAACGTGCTGTGATCCACGGAGGGTTTGCCTCAGTGTTGGGGTGCCATCAGTTTTCCCCTTAATCTTTTGTAGCCCTAATGATGAGCAGCAAAATCAGATGAAATTGTAGCAGGTTCTAAAAAAATGTCGTACTTTACTTTTTCATTTGTTTGAAGGTTGCTAGGATGGAGAGAGAGGAAGAGTATTTTATACTGCAGTACAACTGGGATGCAGCTTGGGGAACACCAGGGCCATGTTCCATTATTATCCTGCTTTTGTTTTCTGGAAGTGACAACATGATAGGGAAATGTATTTGGTTCAAGGCCTGTACTGGGTGTAGCTTTTGAGGAGTTATTGTTTAAACCTTGATGATTTTTATTATTATTATTTTGGGGGGATAAATGACTTCAGTGTGACAAGCATGTCACAGCATGGTTTGGTGAGGTGTAGGATTATAGCAGTCTGCCTCTCCTTCTCTCACTTCACAACAGACAGTTGCAATAAGGTACTCCTGCAACATGCTCTGATTTTGTTTTATAGAATCATAGAATGGTTTGATTTGCTTTATTGCAGTAAAAATGTCTCTTTAATGCTTCCTCAATGTCTCAGGCCCACTTCTACATTCATTAAAGTCCAGAAGTCCTGCTGGTGTGAGAATTCAGGACTGTGGTCCTGTTAGGATGCAGTTGAAGGAATGTTTGAGCTGAAGATAAGATCTAGCATGGGTGTGCACTGCAGTTTTCTGTAGAAGTAGTACCTTGCCATGGAGAATCCCATAGAGCAGTTGACTAAACCAGGACTTCTGCCCAAGAACAGGGATTTTCTCTTGATTGTGGTTCACTGAAGTTTAAGGACTGAAATGACACCTGAGAATCTCACAGGCTTCATGCTGACCCCGGGGCAGGGACAGATTCACCCTGTAGTGTCATTGCCATGCTGTGGAGATTGCCTGTTTCCCCCTGACATGGTGTAACTCCTCCGTGCCTCCTGACAGGAATACAATTTACTGCAATTTACTATAAATCCTCATAAAAGCCCTTCTCTTGTGACACACTCAGTCAGAAACCCTAAAAATGACTGACAGGCTCTTAATAAATATTTATGATCTCTAAAAAAAGATTGAAAGAATGAAAAGTTAAATTCTTCCCTCGGTGAAGTTTGATGGTGGAGACTTTTCTGCAACAGCCAGGTATACCCTTCCTCTAGTGTGAGGTGCAGGAGCTGGGGAGAAACGGTCTCATCCTGCTCATGGTAACTCCTGTCCCCAAATGCACATAGGTAGAGAGATCCCAAACCAGCCATCTCAGCCATGGTGCTGGAGCTGCATCCCAATGGACAGCCCTCTGGAAAGGCAGCTCCTGGCGTGAAATCTAGAAGAAGCATGGTGAGACTACAGGTATAGGAGACTTTTAAAGCCCTGAAAAATTGCCCAAAGTAGGTGAAGCTGCTTTTCTGACTGCCTTTGCACAGGGCTGCTGCACTTAGTAATTTCTTTTCTTTTTGCTATAGGGAAGACAATCATGAAACTCTGTTCCTTCAAGGCCAGGTCTTCCAAAAGAAATCAACCATGGACATTTGAGCCCATGAATTTAATCTTTCCCACAGGATTTAGAGTTTATCTCCATTTCATTTTGCTGCTTTGACTTCTGTTCTTGTTAGGTTTATAAATAGTTACGACATTTACAGCTTGTAGTTTGTGAGGATAAAAGCTGAATATGTTTGAACCAAGCAAAGTGTGGGTCCTTGTGAGGCAGAGTTAAGCCAGGAGAGGAAATTTGAATATGGTAAATTATGAGAACGTTCCTCAGATGAAACTGTCTCCCAATCATAAGTCATGTGACGATAAATTTCAGTTGAGTGACAACAATATTAACAAACTGAAAAAGAGATTGATGTGCATCACAGGCCCATGAATGCAAAATAAAAGGGAGAGGCTTGCTAGCCTGTGATAGGCAAAGTATAAATATGTATCACTTGGTTCTAAAGTGAGTTATGATTACATTTTCCTACTTGTACCTGAAATCTGTAGAGGTTATTCATCTTATCCCTATATCAGCCATGACAGTTATAGCCACGCGGTGCATACAGCATAGATACCTGCTCAGCAGATAAATCAGCAGGCATGAAGGGACCTGTTGTTATCAATTTGATCTTCAGAATAAATATACAAATATGTGTACAGTATTGTTGTCACCGAGAACAATTTCCCTTCTTCTTGCCGATACATTTTTAAGAGGTTGTTCCAAGAGCCACTTTCCGGCAATGCCGAAGGGAGATGGAGGGTAGCAATGATCAGGCAGGAGAACCAGATTTATAGACTCTTGTCTATTTGGGTTTTGTTTTGTTGTTTGTTTGTTTGTTTTTTTTTTAAACCCACATCTCCTTCTAGCATCGCTTGTCCTCAGAGCACAGTGCTGGCTGGATGCAGAGAGTGAAGGTAGGGAAGAGAGGCAACAGGGATGGTCACAGTCAGTGGATGCTTGTAAAAGGAAACTGCTCCTGATGAGGCTGAGAGTGGCATTGCCTCTCAACTGGTCCTAAAGAGCTAAAGGTTTTATGGTGCAGCAGAGGCTGGAGTTTAATCCTGATTTACCACGGCAGTTCAGCAAGGAGGAAAAAATCCTACAGGACTCGGCTAGGCAACTCCGATGCCACCGGGACCTGCTCAGTGTGAGCAGAGCAGAGAAGCTGGGGAGGAGAAGCCAGGGGTGGTTTCTTCTCCTTCACTTGCAAGTCAGATCATAGTGACAGGCACAAGGATATGGTAACATTGGGACAATGGCATTGAGCAGCATCTGAGCAGGGGGGACATCAGGTCATGTTTGGATCTGAGTGCAGGAATTAGAGGAGTGTTCACCCAGAGAAGTCCTCCCTCACTGGGCACCATTTTGGCCAGGCCACCCATCTCCATTGTTCCCAGTGCCAGTCCTGAGGAGGGGGTGAGAGACAGTGCTTCACAGCCTCATCCTCTGTCAGCTGGAACATCCTTGCCAAGGTACCATTGGACAGCACAAATTGTCTCCATGGTAGTGGAGACAAAAATTTCTCCCACCTTTGAGAAGATAGGAGATCTCCCACCTATACTGGAAGATAGGAGAGGAAATGGTCTCAAGCTGAGGCAGGAGAGGTTTATATTAGATACAAGGAAGAATGTCTTTACTGAAAGAATGGTCAAACATTGGAACAGGCTGCCCAGGGACCTCGTGGAGTCACTGCCCCTGGGGATTTTTAAAAAACCAAACATGTAGACATGGCACTTTGGGACATGGTTTAGTGGCCATGGTAGTGCTGGGTTGATGGTTGGACTCAATGGTCTTAGAAGTCTTTTCCAGTTGAGATAATTCTCAACTGGATCCCAGCAAATTGGGAAGGTGGTGAGAGTGACTTTAGTGCTGTATAAAGGCTTCTGCATGTGCATATCGAGCTGAGTGCTATGGCCCAGGCTGTAAAGGATCACTCAGCCAGAAATGCTGATGAGGACTAAAATGAAGATGTTGAATTCACTCTCTGCCTTCCCTGTGTGTGTTACTCCAGTTTTATGGATGAGGAAATGGGCTCTCCATGATCACCTGTTCAAACTCTTAGCAAGATGCAAAAGCAGCAGCAGCCACACAGCGAGTCCCTTGTCCTCATTTCATACATGGTTCCAGGTATCCATGAAGATGAAGACAATGTGAAATAGTTACTGTCCTTGACAGCTACATGCTGCCCTCTTAGTTTTTGTGAGTCTGGAGGGAAGGAGAGTTCTTCTCTATAGTTATAATTTCAGGTGAGGCTGGGATGTAATCTCCACGTCTGCCTTGGTAGCCCAGGGGAAAAAGGCTTCTGCCTGAACTCTTCTGGTTTTTAATGCTGCCTCTTCTGGGCATGCTTCTGTTATTTAATTAATACTGATCATCTAGCTCACATCACAACCATGCTCAAGGTCCCCAGCAGGAATAGAGTCCCAGACTTGCCCAGAGATAAAAAATATTGTTTCCAAATAAAGTATTGCTTGGGTAGGTCTTTGATAGTTACAAATCATAACCTTCAGGCTCCATCCTATCTTACAGAACTTATCATCTTGTCTTCTCTATCAGGCACTCGTGTATTATAAAGCTGAAACTTTAATGATCAGACCTCAGCCTGTTACCTCAGGTACACACCCAGGTTATAAAGTTTTCTGACCCTCTCTCCTTGAGCCTGCAAACCCAAGACTGCACCTTCCTTTCTATCAGCTGCAAATATTTCTTGAAGTATGACAAGGCTTTGATTTTTATTTCCCTGAGGAAACCTCAGGAAAGCCAGAGGTTAATAAAGATGTGTTTGGTTTGGAAATGAGACAGCACCATGGAAGTGCTGGGGAGCCAGGAGTCTGAGAGATGAGGGAAGCAGCAGCAAACTTGACTCTGAAGGTGGTTGAGGACATCACCTGCAAGGCATGGAGATGCTGCACGCTGAGTGTATTTAACGGCATGTAGGGAGAGCAGATGAATTGGGCTGGTTTTTCTAAACTATAATACTTTAATGAAAAACAGCTTCTCTCCTTCAGCTGTAAGAGCTATTCCTGTTCTTGAACTGTGAAGGAGGAGGAGTGAGCAGGAAAATGCCATATGAAATTGTTAAGCTAAATTCAGAGACGGTGTGCTCTGGCCAACCAGGAAGACGTAGCCGTATATCACAGCCTTCTCTTAATGAGGATTCATTTTTAGTCCAACTTGTCTGTAATGAAAAACCCTAACATTTAATTTCCATAAAGTCAGAATTAAGGCTGACTTAAGCATCAGTGTTCTCTACACATTAAGGTTTTGCCATGGTGTAAATCCACTCTGCTCAAATAGCAATGTAGGAGCCATCCCCCTGCCATAATAAGAGGGTAATGCTGACTCATAACTCATTATACTGCGTAATTCCAGATTGAAAATGTGCAGCTTCCATTGTTGGGAATACTGCTGCTAAAATGGTGCCATTACTTTAGTAAAAGATTGGTGAGAAGAGACAATTTGTCACAAATTGAGACTTCTGCTTTTGTAGTAAAGTGGTGGCATAAAAGATGTAGGTTGATACATTTATTTTGTATCCACCAAAATTGGGAAAATTCTATCCTCCCCTGAATTTATTCCTAAGGATTTTAGTGACTTACATTGCCATGGCAATTTAGTGTTCTTTTGTGTTCTCCAGGTCTGAAACACCTTTGAAAATTTGGACCTTAGACATTGCAGCGATCGTTTTGCAGTTAAAGCTGGAGCAATCCACTACTAAATGAGATACAAAGGACAAATCTTGTGTCCCTGTGACACTCAAGCATACTCTAAATCACCGCTTTCGCTCACCTGCAGAGTTGTTCTGCATCAGTGTAAAAACAGGACCTGAAAGGACTGTGAACGAAAAGGGCAGAAGCTGACATGCACATTGATACAAATGGGTGAAAGTCACAGAACAGCACATGATTAGATGTCTCCATTTCATCCCCTGCCACGTGGGCTTCTTCAAAAGAGGGCTGTGGGGTTTACCTCCTTAATGTCTCCAAACGGCTCAGGGGATCTTGGATGGAAAAATGCAGAGGGATCATCCTGAAGTGTCATTGCACTAGGGCTGACTGGAGAAATTAGGAACCTTAATGTTAATTAGAGCTGTGTGAATAATTCATAACAGATCATTTATTAAAAGAATGCTGCTACTTTTTTTTTTTTTCCCCCTGTTTGCAAATTGTCCGTAAGCAGATGGTGATTTTTTTCTGGATTGCATTCATTATTCAAAGCTATTTGCTAAATTATTTGGGGGAGGAAGCTCTGCTACGTGCCTCGTTCAGGAGGAGTTAGCTGGGCGTGTTTAATGGTCAGAATTCACCGTGATCATCTTAGTTTTCATTGAACATATTGATCACCTGGTGTGTTTCTGCTCCTGACTGGATGTGGAAACATTTAGAAGAGGGACTCCAGCACGAGCCCTCACGCGCTGCATTACGGCTCCTTGCGCTCCCCCATCTGTATGCCACATCATCCTGCTGCCTCTGTCTTCAGAACTTGCCTTTGCATAGAATTATTCAGAAATGTTTAAATCAGAATAATTATTCCTGAATAGCTCTCTCTCTCTGTGAGCACTTATTCTATAATAAGAGCGCTGCGTACCAGTTTAGTTTAATCTGCTTGCAAGTGAGCTAAACTAAACAGGAGTTAGGCATGCCAACTGCAAAAGAAAAGATGCCACAGAATTTAAATTCACAGCCTATCTTCTGATTTTAAACACAGACGTACAAAAAACCCTTTTCTGGGTCAAAGAGGCCCCTGAGCAGCAAAGTAGTGGAAGCTGGAGGGTTGCAGCAGGGTAGGGAGCATTCTGTAAATATCCTGTTCAATGTAGCCACTGTTAGCCAAAAGACACTCACAGGGACCTTGAGTGTGACCTCAAACAGTTGGATTTTGATTATACAAATTAATTCCTGTGTGTGTACAAACCCTTTGGTTCAAGGACTCTATCTGGTTCGGGGGTGTGCAGCTCCTAGCACAGCAGTGCCCAGTCCCCAGTGCGTGCTGGGGTTAATGAGTCAGGCAGCACCACGTAGGAAGGGCAAAACTAGGATTAGACACCAGCACCCCACAGCCACCTCCAATCCTCTGCTTCTAGCCTCTGGATAGAAGCAAACAGAAAGAAGTAGGAAGACTATGAAAACACTGGTGGATAAATATTCCTTCTGCACCACAAACTGTTGCTTACAGCCAGTATTTTTTGGGTAACGATCTGCTTTTAGCTTTTCTCTCAGATGTATATTCCATCTCTTTGACACTGTCTCAGCCTTCTCTCTGCTCATTTTTTAGGTTGGGGTTTTTTTTCCTTCCTTAAATCTCTCTCTTTACCTTTAAAATGCTCTTTCCCCAAGCAGTTTCAGACATATTGTTGTGCTCTTAGCAGGCAGCTGAACAACTTGAGGAGCAGACGGAGGCTGTTTATGGCACGCTCCACACCCTGGGTGCAGCTAAAGGATGAGCTGCAACTGACCTTCTGCCTTAAGGATTACCAAGTGTGGTGGCACTGCATCCACTCATGGTGGAGGTAGAATTAGAAGAGAAACTAGCAGCAGGACACTACTTCTTTAAAAAAAAAAAAAAATCTTTAAGAAAATAAAAAAAAACTAATACATTTTTAAAATTAAGAAACCTAACTGAAAAGGTTTTTAAAGTCAAAAGTATGGATTTCATTTTCTGAGGCTCAGCAGGGAGCCTCCCTGTGCAATCACAGATGAGAGGTTCACAAGTGCTCAAAGCAGTTGCCTGTCAGTAAGAGCCAGGCACCAGACTGCCACAGTGGAACTGGGTGGGGTGCTTCTTGCCAAAGTTTAGCTGCTTAAGTTTGGTGCCTGGCTTTACTGGTGAGCTGAGGCTCGTTTACAGCCAAAGAAGAGAGAGAGGCATTAGCAGATGGACCCCACAGCTAGAAGAGGTCAGTTGTCCTCTCCTGCAACAACAAATCTGCATTACATTCCCTAGTGAGGCCAAGAGGAAAGTTGTGATGAAAAAAGGAAAGGCTGCCTGGAAAAGCATAGAAAAAGTGCTGGGCATACACATAGATAACAAATGAATTTAGTGCATTAAGAGCAGTGCTTCCCTCCTGAGTTTCCCTTGGGCTTCAGGGAGAGAGAACAGGTAGGACAGCACAGAGTTACTCACCAATCTTTCCTGGAGACAGTTGTGCAGATACTGGAGGGGTTTACAGGGGGTAAAATAAAAGATGTTGTCAGAGATAAGATGTTGTAAATGATGTTTGAACTAAGAAACTTGAAAGCAACAAATTGCCAATATCTGGGGACACTGGCAGTTAAAGAATGTGCATTTTAATGTGTGGCAGGGCAGAGATTTTCTGTGCAAAACCAGTCACACTACTCTGACAGCTCAGTCAAGGGCTGCACTCCTCCACTGGCCTCCAGCCCTTTCCATCCTGTCCCATCACTGACATCCTCCCTCATTCCACGCCAACCTTCTTCATCTTTTAGTTGTGCATCTGTACAGTCTTGAGATAGCTTCCCTCCACACTCATTGGTTGCATTAGTCCTTTTGACAGCTTTGCAGTCTAGCAAAAGCTTAACAAAGTCTTTGTCATGTCTTGCCTCAGTTTCCCTGGAGAGAGACAGTACTCAGCTGGGCTCCTGCTTTGGGGCAGGGCACAGGATCACGGTCCTCACACAGTGAAGAATGAGGGAGCAAGGATCCTTGTCTCAGGTGTCCCCTTGGTATCCTGTTCCCTCTGTTCCTACAAGGTGCTTACCTCTTCTCTTTCTGTGCAATGGGTGACTCCAATATCCTGAAGCCCTAGAAGGTGTCTGTGCAAAGCATCAACATGATGCAAGGTTTTGTGCTAACTCTCCAGACAGGGAGGAAATATTCCACCTGCAGGCACTGCACACAGTTGAGAAAATGCCTCCCCGGAGACAACTTCAAGCTGAGCAGGGCCATGGTTCTTCCCACACTCCTATTTTCATCAAGATGTTTCTAGACTGCAAAAGGGAGTTCAAAATGAAGTTGTGCAGGTCACTTGCCACAACTGAGTCCATAAAGAACAGCAGCTAATGTTTCTTCCCTGCTTGTGTTTCCCAGGCAGGGTATGTTAATACAGCCTGTCTTTATTATCCTATCTGAAAAGATATTTCATTTTGCCCATTTTTACTACACAATCTCAATAACTTGAACTTGTTTAAAGGCTCAGTGCTCCAGGAAAATGCATTACATCTTGGCTTTTAAATCCACCAGCTCCCATTTATTGGTATTAATAATGCATTGGGAAAGCAGTTCTTTTTATTTCATTTTGGCCCTCTGAATACTTTTTTTTTTTTACCTATTTTTTTTTGGAGGGGTGTGGGGGGAGAAGCTCTAAAATGAAATATTTTAAAAAGATCATGTTTTCAAAGAGCATTTCTGTATCCTAGAGGTAACCACACTCTGCATGTCATTAAGGAGTAATTCACTGTGTTTAGAAAAGGGGAAAGGCAAAGGGGGAAAAAAAAAGAAACTAAAGTAGAAAAACTGTTTCATAATCATTTATGAGCCCAAAGAGTCTGGGGGGAGGGGGTGAAGTTTTTAATAATAAAGAAAATACCTAAATTAGTTTCCATTTAAAGTTGAGGCATCTTTAATTTATAAATGCTATTTAAGCAGAGAAATGTTGATGAGGGCTGGAGTAATTATTCGCATAAGTGGAAATGCAAAACTTTGGTGCTTCTACACAGTTCATTCTACTTCTGCTAACTCCACTGAGCTTTTTTTTAAGCTCAGCTCACCCAGGGAATTGCTGCCTGCATGTTTATGTATTTACTGTGGAAGATACTTTTCTCTTTTTTTCTTGCCAGGCTAGCACAGGCTTTTTAATCTTTCACTCGTTTCAGCATTACTATTGTGAGAGAGGATATTAATGGCCAGACACTTCTCTCAGGAACACTGGTGTAAAATCAGAGTAAATGGGCTGAAGTCAGTGGAATTTTTCCACTCCTTAAGCATAGCTGCATCCAAATACAGCCCCGAGTGCTTGAAGGATCTGGTAACCCAGGATCACCTCGTGTTTACCTTCATCTCTCTCCTACTGTGCTAATCAAAATGAGAGAGAGGAAGTTTGGCCAATAACCATTTTTCCCCCCCCCCATGCTGTATAAATGCAATCCCTGCATTATTATATTGAAGCTGGGAACCTCTAAGCAATTACTTCCCAGCACATTAGTGTCCATGTACTAAATGCTAAAGTGTTTATTCAGTGCATTGCAGGATCAGGTTATTGCTGAGTCTGTCCATCATGCCAAGAAATTATTGCTTTAAGTGCTTTAAGAGCATGGCCAGTACAATGGAGACATAACCAAGCTGAAGGACTGCAGGACTCCTGCTGGATGGAGGGAGGTCAGGCATGTCTGTCCTTAGAGGGAAAGAGGGAGAAAAAAAAAAAAAAAGAGGTTGCAAAATTGTTCAGATGCACAAAATCTCATCATCAAACATATACTGCTGTAGGAATAAAAAAAATGTAAGATGCAAACAACTTTATACTGAAATGGAGTGGAAATTGGAATAGTGAAGGAAATATGCTTTCTTTTTCAATTCCAGATGCTCATGCAGTCTTTTGCCTGGGATTAAGAGGTCACTTATTGCAGCCTTAAAGGATAAGGACTGGGCTAGATAGGAGAATCAGCAGCTGTTTATTCTGTAAATGTTTGAATATGAATCAGGTCTTCCTTTTCAGAGCTCTGCTTATTACTTTTATTTACCAGGATAATATCAGAAGTCTAATTAATTCTCCCCACCTCACTCAATTCTCAGTGTCTCAGTGCTTCAGCAAAGCTGGAACCCTTTAGAGCTTTCTATCTATTGAATGAAATATCCTTGTTTATAAGGAGGGCTATGTCTTTATCTTTTCAGCTGAGATTGCCTTAAAATGTACTGGTGCAGAACACACAAGATAATGCTGGGGGAATAATAATTTCTTCTTCTTCTTTTGCATTTGGTTATCAACTGGTGGTTTATTTCTGTAATCGTCTTTATCAGAGCCCTTGCTACACAGTAGTTAATATTCAGGAATGAATCTTCTCTCTTGCAAAAGTTGGAAATATCAGCCTCAGTGAGACAAATTGAGGTCCAGGGCTGTTAAGTGACTTCTCCAACATCACACAGGGAAGGATTTTAAGGCTAGGATTTAACAGACCTAAACGTGATATTCAAAAGCTGGTGTGTAGTCTTCAAGTACTTCAGCAGACCATTTCTGGGGTGAATTGCCACTCTCTGGAGGTATTTTTGGATACAACTCTTAGAGGAAATGGTTCTTTAATATAGGGTTAAAGTTGGGTGTGATAAATCCTAGTCTGCATAGCTGGGCTTCTGCTGCAGTGACTGAGCCAGAGGACTTGATTTGGGCTAAAGCACGCTAAGAGACCTTCACAATTGTCTTATTTTGGATGTGGTTTAGTGGTCATGGTAGTGTTGGGTTTAAGGCTGGACTCGACAGTCTTAAAGGTCTTTTCCAACCCTAATGATTTTATGCCCTGTTCAAGTCACCATATTCCAGAAAGAAGATGGGAGGGAGGGTAGCTTCCTAGGGCAAAGATGCCAACCAGCACTTCACCAAGCCTGCAGCAGGCACTTGTAACTCCTGCGCTGTGCTGGGATGGTGCCAAGGGTCTCCCTGGGGTTGTGTGCACCCCTAGCAGGAGAAGGGCGGTGTGTTTGATGCTCATGGTGACAGATTCTGTTTTCCTGGATCAGGCACTGGGTACCAGCATAACCTTGAGCTTCCCTGTGCTGAGATGACAGCCCCTCCTCTGCAGCCTTGTCTCTTTTGACTGTAAGCTCTTTATGTTGGGTGTCTCTTGTAACACTCACACATCTCATCCTAGAAAGCTGCCACAATAACAGCCCTTATCTTGATGAGGGGCTCAGTGTGCTGCTCAAGTGCATTGTAATAATAATATCATTAGAAAAGTTCCTTCCTACCATCCAGCCCAAGGACAAATGAGATCTCCCTCTGTGCTAATTCAACAAGGATTTTGTTTATTCTTGATTATTTCTGTTGGTGACTCTTGTGTTGCTGGAGGTTTTTTTCTGTTTGCTCACAGCACTCTCTCTGCTGTTAAAGCTTTTCTTTTTGCATTTGACCTAAAGGTTTCCAGATTTTAAAACATTTTGGTAATTCCTAGTGGCTCCTCTGAGCTTTTAAGCAAAGCTGCTTCCTTGTTATGTCTCTGGTACTCCCCCAAATACTTGCTCAGTAAAAGCAACTTGTAATGACATTGCAGCCCAAGGATGTGCACAAGGGGAGAGGCCACTTCTTAAGCATATCACGAGAAGTTCTGTGGTGATTAGGCATTTGTTATTGATAATTATTAATTATATGCTGGTTATTACTCTGCTCTCTTGTTTTATTAGTGTGCTATGCATTTCACAGAGGCAAAAGCCATTCTAAGAGAGAAATGGGGTGACATTAGCTCAGCAGAGTCATTAATAACTTTATGATAATGATGTATATCTATTTATCATTGAGCTCTGAAATATACAAGTCTCATGTGCTTGTTCACACTTTGCTTGGTACATGAAGAAGTGACTTTGCCACTGAGATCAGGCCACTTCTGGAGCTACGAGAGAGACTATAATTAGTTCATATTAATTAGTAGAGGCTGGCTGGGCTTGGACCTTTTGGTGTGGATTTTTGCAACGTGACTTTTACACTTAGATTTTTGAGGGTCTCTGAAGATCTGCCTGAGCATATACAACCAGTTAGGCTTCCTTGTGCAGGCTTGATGGCCCAGAAATATGAAGTAGGAAAAATGGTGTCCCTTCCCTGGTGTCTAAGGGCTGACAACTAGACAGGAGTCAACTCTGAAGGTCTTGATCCTTCTCTCACATCACTGAGCACTTCAGTGCTGTAAGCATCCTGGTAGCACAGCCTCAGCCATCAGGATTCTCTCACTTCAACACAGCTGCATCTTCTCCACCCCTCCAGAGCACTGGGAGGCCAGGGCCAATCCAGACCCACCCACACATGCCACTGGCAGATGCACTTTGGTGGACAGAGTCACTCAGGATTTACTCCAGCATCCAAACCTTTCCCCTAATGTTTCTTTAGCTTTGGTTCTGCCAAGCCACAACTGTTTTGATTTGCAACCTTGGTGCTCTTCAGTGTGCAGGAACTAGCCCCTTGCTGGCAAATGTGAGATGCTGAGAGCTTCTGAAATCCATATTCCATCCTTGAGATAACACATAACTTTTTTTTTTTTTTTTACATTTTGGGAGGAAATGAAAGTGGCAGGCTGTTAGAGGAGAGATCAAGACACATGTCCCTGTCCCTCCACTCAGGGTTCAATCATTTCCCCAAGCAGGATGACATAATCAGGATGATGGAAATGTCCCATTTCCCAGGGAGGGCACCTCAGCACTGGGACTGGATTGATTTCCCTGTGCTGGAGCAATTACACTTCTGAAGTGGCAATAAATAAACAATAATAAATGAGTAATAAAAAACCCCATTTGAATGTTTAAATGAATATCGGATTTTAATTATAAAAGTTTAATTTTCAGACTGGAAAAGCTGCTTTTGCACAATTACTTCATGCAACTTTTAATTAACTTTCAAGAACTTTCTCTTTCTTAAAAAAAATTAATAATACTTAGGGAACTATTAGCATAAAATAAGTCACGGAAAGGGGGAGAGAAATATAAAACCTACATTGTGCAGAGTTAGTTAGGGGGAAGAGGCTTGCTAATTCTGAAAACAAAGCCAAAGCTTCCAGCTTTCCTAGTTCTGGCCTATAAAGAGCTTTTTTCTGAATGAAAGCATCAGAAAGACATGGGAATCACAGGATTGGGAACAGAAAACACTGCTATGTTAATCAGCTGTTGCAAAGACCTCAAAGACTAGGAGAGATGATCTGTTTCACTCTCCAAATTTCCTTTATTTTGGGGAAATATGACACTGGTAGATAAGGCAGATCCAGGGAGACAATGAATGAAAGGGTGAAGAATGGGTTGGGAACCCACACAATTGCTCCCCAAAGAGCTCTAAACCCAGCTGCAGAGAGGAGATGGAGCCAAGGCTGCTCAGATGGGCAGCAAAATGCAGGCAAAGAGGCTCTGTGCTTGTTTGTGACCTGTCAGGAGCTGGGAGGATGTGGGGATGGATGGAGGGGAGCTGCAAAACCATGTGCAAAAGCAGGTTAAAGAAAACCTTTTGGAGGTATCACACAGCCCTCTAGAAGGAAGACTTGAGGGGCATGAGGGTCTGTGTATGTAAAATAGGCTGAGCAGAGCAAGCTTGGTGATGTGATGTTCTGGAACAGAAGTATATTACTGCAGGAACCAAAAGGGAAATTAAGTCAGGGCACATGGGGGGCAGCCTGTGGTAAAACTTGTTGCTTCAATAATGGAACAATGGTGAATGAGAGTCACTTCACAATAATATTTTGCCCAGGTCTTGTTCCAGCTGGGTTTTAAATTAAGCAGCAGATACAGCTGTCAGTGGTTCTTTTATGAGATTGCTCCAAGACAAGAAGTCCTCCATGGTCTAAATGGCCTGTTTTGAAATATCTGTTTGAGTGCTTAAAGGAGGTTCAGCCTCGGTAATCTAGTGCTCTGCCAACACGGCTTTGGCTCAGCTAAATGTACCCTGAATTAAACCAAAACCTCAAAATCCTGGGCAGTGTGCTTTAGGGCCAGTTCAGCCAGATCAGCTTCTACCATCTGCCCTCAGGGTGGGGGGAGGGGTGCAAAAACAAAACTTGAAGCATTTACTTCAACAGAGGGTGAGGAGGAAACTCATGTTCACAACTCCTTCTCCTAATGAGCTCTCTGGCCACTATAGCTGGGAAATGAATCAATGAGCAGGAATACCATACCTGAACAGAAACAGTAAAACTTTGGATCAAGAACCTGCCTGAAGACCCCAAGGGCAGAAACATCCTGCTCTCTGCATGCTGCTTTTGTGCTTAGGCTGCTCCCAGACAGCAGCTGAGATCAGAACATGGGCTGGATCCTCCAGCCTCCCCTGTAGTTTTCACCTGGCCAGCAGGCAGACAGCCTCTGGGCAGACTACTGATGGGTCTGAGCAAGACTCCTGCTGTCATACCAAGCTCAGGTAGACCAGGTCCTGTATCACCTGGTTGGTGATATCTGTTGCTTCCTGAAGCAGAAGTGGCATATCTACTGGCTGGACTAGATCATGTTAGTCACTGATTGGTATGGGTCATGCTGTTGGAACCTCATGGTCTTTGGCTAAGAGCTTTCTCTCCTGTGATGGTGTCCACTCAGTGTCTCTGTCCTCACTGCTGTAACACATCTCACATGCATCCAGCATTCAGGTGAAACGTTTGTTGTCATGTTCAGGGCCCAGATTTCCCTTCTTTGTTCCTCTCTGCTCTTGTACATTAGAGGGTCTGTCTCTGATGGCCAGTAGGAGAACAGAGCTGTAGGTGTGAGGATCTCTTGTGCTCCAGCCACACAGGGAACAGGAGATCCATGGTCTGCCTGGCACCTTGTGCTCGTAGCAGAGGAGCTGCATGTTCCTCAGAAACCTAAAGATGCAGCAAGCCCTAAGGGCTCACCACAGCCCAAATAGATTGTCTGGACTAACTTTACACCACTTATCTTAGATTTTGCTGGCAGTTTTTTGGATTGTTTCACCTCCTATATTGAGGGCCATAAGCCAATGGGAATAGTTTGGATCCTGCTCAGGTGTAAATCCCACTCAGATCTTTTCCATGCAAGCCACAGCCAAGAGAAGTGAGTGCAATGTGTTGATGTCTTACTACCAGGGAGGGGACAAAAACAAGGGAGGCAAAGAGAGGAAAGTTCAGACTTGAGCAAGTCCATGTTTACATCAGCATAAAAAATGTAATGGTCCTGGGCTCCCAAGTGCATGGGGCATGTGCTGCACCAGACTTACCTTTGCTTTTCTGGTAGACTAGGAACTAGAAGATCTGCTTTCTCTGCAGCTATGAAAACATGTCACAAAATCTGTTTCTTTTGTATTCCAAGTAATTTTACTTTGCATGGGGAAAAAAAGAAAAAAAAAAAAAAACCACCAGCACCCTAAGCTCTCGAAAAACAACTGCCACAGGAAAAAAAAATAATAATAACACCCAAACAAGCTTAGATTCTCACATCCCTGCTAGGATGTTCCAAATATAACCACAAAACACAGTTCTTAAGCCCATGTTTATTACTATACAAATCTAGTTTAAAAACAGCTCTACAGGGGTTTGTGTTTAGCTGTAGCACTAGATCAGAGTAAAGAGGACAGCTCGTTCCAGGCAGAACTGTAATGCTGCACTGACCTCCAGTGGCATCTCCAGAAATACTCCAATTGCAGGAGCTTCACAATCCTCTGGAGCCAACTTGTCTTGATTCAGAGCTTTATGGGGGCACCAAATTCTGCTGGGGATCAGGGAATTTCCTGTATACTCAGGATAACTGTGTTAAAATAATGCAGGGGGATTTGTTTGGAATAATGTTTCCAGTCCAAGTCTAGCTTCATCGAGTTTAAACTTAGATATGCAGGTATGACACAGAGCTTTCCAAAATCAATCAGCTTGAGGGGTTTTTACTTGATCAAGGTGCAATTTCCTTCACTTTTCTATTGCAAGGAGTTTTCAAAGATGGTTAATTTCAGTTTTCCCATCAGATACTTCTTCTTTTTTTTGGTCTGATCACCTAAGCAAGGAACTCTAACGATAGTCACTACATGACATTTCCTCTGAGCACTTACTAGGCAGTTTTCAAGGTCAGACAAATCTGAAACCAGGCCAGTGATCAAACAACAGAGTGGCACTTCTCAATCTGTGTGCATGATTGATTACCCCCATCAGATATTAGAGCAGCACTGCTTGACATGGTGTCCTTTGATATCCTCATCCAAGAAAAAGTAGCACATAGTGCACCCAAGACGTTCCCCAGAGCATCCTGAGACAACAATCCCAAGGTCAGCTGAAGGAAAATGTGGCATCTTTCTTTTCTGGCAATCTTTAGCCATGGTGACTCCACAGCTGTTGTGCTAGGAGCTGTACCTAGGCAGAATAAAAGGATTGTGACTGGCACAACCAGCTCACAGTCTGAGTGTTAGAAAAACAGTTCAGCAGCAGCCTTAGGAGACAACCTTTACTGAAAAAAAGTCCCTTTCCCCTGAAACAGCTGGAGGGCTCTTCCAGGTTGTTCAGGAGTTTTCTCTGAAGAGCAATTAGAGAACTATTGTTCAAAGTGTGCTCAACAAGGAGGCAATGAGGGCTTCAAAGAGAAGAGGCAGAGATTGATAAAGCCACTCCAGAAACAAGCAGGGGGGAGTCAGACAGGCAAGGGGGCCTGAAAGGAGAAGGAGACTGAGAGAAATGAACACTTAGGCTAAACTTCAAATTAAAACTGCAGCTGGACAAATTAAAGGGTTGGGTTTCCTAAACAGCCTCCCAGGTCTAGATGTCCTGTGTGTGATGAGAAGCAGGAAGCAGGCATGCAGGAGGCAGAAGGGCAGTGCTTCATTCACCATCTTACACCCTACCAGGCCAGCAAGTCTTGTTTTGACTTAAAATCATGTAACTTAGCATTTGGGCTCCCAGAACACAAGCACTCATTCCCATGTCCTGCTCAGACTGTCATTCATCTGAAGCCAGTATCACTGTGCTATGAGTTTATAGTCTGCCTGTGGTGGGATCCTGCCCCATAACTTGGGCTCTCAGTTACTGCCTTGCCATTACCCCACAGATTCTCAGGGTGTCCAAATTTCCTTGCTGTGGTGGTAGAAGCTGAGGTGTATTTCCATGGTTTGGATTTTGGAAGTGTGTTTTCAGAATCACACAATATGGTAGGGGTTGGAAGGGACCTCTGGAGATCATCTAGTTCAGCCCTCCTGACAGAGTAGGCTCACCTAGAGCAGGTTGAACAGGACAGTGCCCAGGTGGGCTTTGAAGGATACCAGAGATGGAGACTCCACCACCTCTCTGGGAAGCTTCCAGTGCTCCACAACCCTACATATAAAGAAGTTCCTCCTGATGTTTAGGTGGAACCTCCTATGTTCAAGTTTGTGCCCATTGCTCTTACTTTCCAATGTTGTAAAACAAAGCAGTCAGATACAAACCTGTGTCAGGAAAATGGAAGCAAAGACAATTTCAGTCCAAAATTTGCTGAAGTTTGGCAAAATTATGATAATCTGACAAGAGTGGTTTTGTAATGAGAGGTGTCAGGCAATTTCAACAATTACAAATGCCATTCCTCTGTATAATCTGTTGTGAATATGACTTAAGATATAAAGAGTCAGTAAGGTTGGAAAAGACCTCTAAGATCATCAGGTCCAACAGTCAACCCAACACCACCACGTCCCAAAGTGCCTTGGCTACATGGACTTTGAACACCTCCATGGATGGTGACTCCACCACCTCCCTGAGCAGCCTGTTCCAATGCCTGACCTCTCTTGCAGGAAAAACATTTTCCTGGTATCCAAACTAAACCTCCCCTGGTGCAACCTGAGGCTCTTTCCTCTCATCCTATAAGCCAAACTATTTAAATGCATAGTGATTTTGGTTTCACTACAGGCTCAAATCCACCTCTAACAGATTTTCCAAGGGACTTCCCCACCCCCACTCCCCCTACTGTGTGGTATTACACAAGGAATAAAAAATTTCACACAAGATTTCTTGATGTTAGTGATATCACAGAGCAAGAAAGTAACTCACTGCAGGTGGAGAGATGCTGTGTATGTAATATACTGCATCCTTACTGGGGTCTTTTTTAGTTCAACAGGCAGTTTTTTGTTACAGCAATAGGGTTAGTCCAGCTGTGACTTTTCCCTGTGTGGCTGGAGCAGCCTGAAACACCTTCTCTTTCACTCTGGATACAAAACCAGCTACACTAGAAAAGTCCTGTTGCTGGATGAAGTCCCATTGAATGCTGTCAAAGGGAGGTACTTGTGAATGTCTTTGGAAGCTCCCAAGTTTTAACGCCTGGGATGTATTATTTCCTTAGGAATGCATGGAAAATGTCAGCTAGTGAAGCAAAGAAATGGGATCTTTTTTTAAAAAAAGAGAGAAGACCCAAAAAAAAAGAAGAAAAAGACTGAAATTACCTTCTAATGATGATTCTTTGTGAAGCTCCAGGGATCCACAATTTCTAACTGAGGTTGGAAATACATGAACAGCATTGCTGGGGGTAAAATTTACCTCCACACAGAGCCAGGGTGTAAGGTAGAGGTAATTTTTCTGTTTTGAGCACTGGTGTGGGTTTTAGGAGACCTAAGTGTCAGCTGTGGTGGGTCCATAGTGTGGCTTTGCTTCCCTACATGGAACAGCATGGACAGCCCCTGCCATGGCAGGGCTGCAGGTCTGGGGAGGCAGCTTGGTTGAGAGGCATCATCTCAGCTTTTGCTCTCTTCTCAGAAAGCAAAACATTTCTGGTTTTATTCTGCTGCCAGCCTTTTAGCTTCCCCTTGCAGCTTGTACTTGCACACTCATTGTAATGCAGTTAGTGTAGCAGGTTTATACAATCTATCATATCTTAATTAAAAGGTCTGCAGCTTTCACTTGGACTTTGTTCATTTTGGTTTAGTGTTACCAAACTAAAGCAATTGGACATTATTGAAAAAACATGTCTTGATGGCACTGAACCAAGACTCCTGACAAAACTGCTGGCAGAAAACTTCACAAGTGTGACTGTTCATCATGCTTTGCAATAGTTATTTATTTCAAAATGTCAGAATTTTCCACAGGCCAGAAATTCCCATTCCTTTCTGTCTCTATTAAAGCACCTCAGCCTACACTCCCCTGCACTCCGGCGCTCAGGAGCCGAGTCTGTGGGAATGCACAGATCAGCAAGACATGCCAAGAGCTACTGCAAAGATAAACAAAGTTACTCCAATTATTCTTACAAAGCAGGGGAAAGAAAAATATGGATGTAATTTTATGAAATGATTTGCTGAGTGTTGAACAATGAGATGAGCCCTCCAGCCCAAGGATATAGCATCTCAATTATGCAAACCCTGGATTCATTATTCCCACTTCGATGTCACGCTGCACACCAGTGGATTGCTGTAATTCCTCCTATCATGTGGCATTACTTCTTAGTTCATCATGGAAAACAGGTTTCAGGGGGCAGAAATTTAGCCTGTCAATTAGTAGGATGTGTATGTTGTGAGAATAGGCTGGGAGATTAAGTTGGAGCAACGCTTTCTCCTTCTCAAGGCATGAGAGTTTTCTGTTTGAGTAGTTCTTTACCTGCTCTCATACTTTAAAATCCAAACTAGGTTTGTTTCTGATGGTGAAAACTGGCACCCAATAGAATTGTTTTGGTTGGAAAAGACCTTTAAGATCATGGAGTCCAACCAAGGGCATGTAGCACTAGGTCAAGGGACAGTGGTTTTCAACCAGAGAAGGGTAGATTTAGATTGGACACCAGGAAGAAGTTCTTTACCATGAGGGTGGTGGAACACTGGAAAAGATTGCTCAGTGAGGTGGTGGAGGCCCCATCCCTGGAGATATTCAAGGTCAGGCTTGATGGGGCTCTGAGCAACCTGATTTAGTTGAGGAAGCCCCTGCATACTGCGGGGGGGGGGGTTGGATTAGATGACCTTTAAAGTTCCCTTCCAACCCAGTGCACTCTGTGAGTTTAAGACTGGGTGACAGATTATAGAATCATTCTGTGTTATCCAGCAGTTCAATGTCTTCAAATCCAGGGATGGATCTTTTTTTTTACCCAAGATCTCATGTTCAGGTTTCCATGCTGGTGCAGAGCCAGCTGGGTGGTGGTGTTCTGGTCAGACAGGACTATTGAGACATAAAGCCCTTTGCAGTCTTAAGAGCAGTTCTGGGAACTGCAGAACTGTTCCCAGCTGCACTGACCTATAGGCAAACAGCAAAGGCTATCTGTGGGAGACAAATTTTGCTTTCATTCACATCAGCAATCTAATTCAAAGGATTAGATCACCCCATCAGAGAGCTAGAACAACATCCTGCCACATATGCCCAATCAAGAGCAATCAACACAGCCCTGAGGTTTGTGACTGCTTGTAACAAACTGCCCATAAACAAGCTGCAGACCCAGGCAGGAACTTCAGATAACAAATGAATTTGAGCAAATCTCAGCAACAGCTTCTGGACAACTTGTGAACAGAGGGGAAACTAAATTAATCAGATAAATGATTTGCTCAGCTCTGGTAGAAAATGTCAAACACTTCAAAACTAACCTTTTGGCAGGATTGCTCTTCCCGGATCTATTTAAGATCTCTGCCTTTTGCATTTGTCAACAGAGCTCAGCAGCAGCAAATGTATTTCAGTGGGGGCAATGTGCCATTCCTGACACGTAGGACTACCCACAGCAAGCATGCAAGCTCCACCACACAGCCAAATGTTCCTTCCTGGACTAAGGGGAAACATTTCTGAGCAGCTTGTAGCTAAGCCTGAGTAGAATATTTCTACTGGAACTGATTTTTCTCCAAAAAAGCTTTGACTGCTGTTTTGCTAAGGGATGTTTCAATGAGATTTATCTGTTCTATGGAAATATTCATTTTGTACTTAGAAATTAGGCAGAAAATTAATTTTTCCTGCTGGAAGTTAGAGGGTTTTTATTTGGAAAGGTTGGTGCAGTGCCAAGAAGAGCAACAGCCCAGCTGGCTCCTGTTACATCTCCCTTCAGCAGCAGGGCTCTCCAGCTTCCACACTGGCACTGGGGAGGCCCTGTAGGACTGGCTGTTCACCCAGAAACTTTTTCTTCAAGTGATTATTACTTTTCCCCAGAGCCAAACTACATTTGCTGTAAACCAGTGCTGCAGCACTTTTTCACCTGAACTGGTTGTGAATTTCAGTCAAAGAAAAAAAAAGAAAAAACAACAGAAAACTTCTCTGTTGACATAGACACTGTAAAAAAAGCAAACAAACAAACAAACAGAACACAAAACAGCAAACCAAACCAAAAAAGTTTTGCCAAAGGAGAGGCAGCATTTGTTAGTCCAGCATAGTTGCAGCACATCTTGCTTCATTTCAAACCTTCAGATCTCCAGGAGCAATATTCCTCTCTTGCAGAGGATCAGCACAAAATCCCTGCAGCAGCCAAATCCCATTCTTTCTGGGGTGAGCAGAGGACATGTGCTGTATTTTAAGCACGTGCTTAAGTTGCACTGAAGTGAGAGCTTTGCTGGATCAGAGCATCGATCCTCTCCTGCCTGGTCCATCTCCTCTTACTGCCCTGGGTGGACTCACCGTGAGCACAGGTGAGGAGACCTTGTTAGGCACTGCACACTGCCAGGTCTGCACAGTATTGATCAGCTGTGGGCACATTTGGAGTGGAGCTGTCTCTTTACTAGGTTGAAGTACAGGGTGTTCAATGTTTATTGTGTTCTTAACAAAGTCTGTTATCAGCAAGTTTGAAGTTTGTTGCTATCTCCTAGCGTCTTAGACTAATCACAGTAATGAAGGCATTGAACGAAGCCCTTCTCAGGTGGCATTTACCATTGTTTGCTGCAGATAACATAAAGCTTTCTGATTACAGTCAGCTTTTATCACTTCAGAGCAAATCTACTCCACTGAAATGTGCTAATAAAACCCACGGAAGCAACAAACTGGAAAGAAGTGTTACAGCAATAAAGGAACATGAGGGGAAATGTACAGCTTTTGCTGCTGTTATCATTTTCAATTTATTAAGATCTAACCATTTTTGTAATATGGAGCTATTGCTGGGGGTTAATTTAATCTTCTCTAATACCAGGCTCAGGTCAGTTCTCAGTGTCAATTTAGCTGTAATGCATATTTCTGCATTAGAATCAGAGAAACACCCTCTGTGGCCCTATGACCATATGCTTTCAGCAATCCAAGTGTAAATGTCCAGCACTTTGCACGTCCACTTTAGGAGATTAGCTCCAGCCTTTAAACACAGGAGTCCCAATAACAACGTTTGGTGTTGTGCCTCCAAGGACAGAGTGGGCTGCTGGCTGCAATAGAGAAGCAACCCACCCACCTCTGCTCCTCTCAGCCAACCATCCCATATTTATCTACTGCCTTTAACTCTAAAGGGTCCCAGAAGCAGATGAGAAAACTGCAGGGCTAAACTATGAGCTCTTCATTCAATCTTTACTACAGACAGTAGAGGTTTTGCCTGTATAAGGGTAAAGTAAAATCCAGTAAAATTTTATGCTGCCTCTGGGGAGGCTAAAGACAGCAGCCAGGGCAGCAAACTACATGAAAGAGGGGAAAACTGGGGCCAGCACAGGAGACCAGTCAATGTCCTCCGTATATGCACATAGGAGACAGGATCTATAGAGTCCTCATCTCTATAATCAGACAAATAATATCAAACCTTGCATCTGCTTTGTATGAGACACACTGAACTGTCTAAGACTTCAGTCCATATAATTGCCTTCATTATCTCTTGCAAATCAAGGATGTAAAACCTCTTCCATATTCTTCCTCCCCAATGGATACCTGATTCAGTTCAGTCCTGCTGCCCTCTGATCTCTTCTGTTGTCTTTTCTGAAAGATTCAGCTCCTGCTTTTTCTCTTTTGATGTGCTTCTGTGCAGTTAATGCATTCATCTCACAATAGGAGCTGGAGTGGGAAAGTAAATTCCTAGAATGCACTTCCTTTCTTTGGAGTCCTGTGGGCTTCTAGATTTCACTGGACATTGTTCAGCCTTTGTGATTAGAGGCTGCATGTACTCAGACCCATTAACATCTACGTGCCCATCATGGGGCACATTTCACAATCTACCTCCTGATTCATTACAGCTTCCTGGCTGTTTTCTCACCCTTCTCTTAGAGGGGACGGTTTTTAAAAAGGAGAAGAAATGGGGATTGCAGAGCAGGCAACAGATCTCACACAGGCATGGGACCATCCAAGAGACCAAGTCTTTTGAGACATATAGGAGGTTACTTAGGATGGATGAACAAGGAGTGCCACCAAGCCCAGAGAACTGACCTCTGTGTCTGCAGATGTTCAAAAGCCAGAGTGGTCACACTGTCCCAATCCTTAACAGATCCCCACCCTGCCTGTGTCCAAACAGCTCATAAGCTCTGCTATGCTCAGCTCCCTCTCCTCTAATGGAGCAGATGAAATCAAGTCTTCAAAGGCTCTAGCCATTTAGCAAGGTCACATAGGACAGAAGGGGCAGAGATTGATTTTTAAGTCTAAAGAACTCAAGCTCTTCTCCTCCTCTCTCTGGGCTCTAATGAGAGCCCCAAATGTGGAGCAAGGGATGCCAGTTACAAAATGGGAAGGCAACTTATCTGCAGTATGTTGTCAAAACCTTTGCACAGAGATCACAGTTGGTTCCGGCACCTCAGAGGGAGCCCACGCAAGAGCTAGCAGGCAATTAGTGAGTGGGGAAATGAGGTGCCAGCAGAGAGACTCCAAGCTCCATAGAGGGCTTGAGGTGAATGAAAAGGGTGGATACAGAATTGTAAGGCAGCAGGAAGAGATGAAAGCTCTGATCCCCACTCCCTTACCACCTCAGCTCCTGGCATAAGCATCCACATCCCTGCACTGCTTCATCCCAGGAACTGCTGCAAGATGCTTTTTGTGTGGCTGGTGTGATAACGAGTGATGTACTGTGCAGGGCTGAACTGAGCTACAGTGGATTGTATTATGCTGAAGTAGAGTGAGAAAAACACCAATCATCTGTGAATCTCAATGACTGAGGCTGGGAGAGAGTGTGGGATGGCAGAACCCTTGAGAGCTCTGCCTGTGAGGTTGTGTCTTGTTTAGAGCATGCTAAAAGGCATTGCTTGCTGCTGAATCAAGATTTCCTTTTCAGCTCACTCCAGTAGCTTTGCTGTGCTTGCCTCACGCCACCAGGCAGCCAGCAAGGGTTGTTCCTGATGGAACAACTTCATCCTCCCTGTGGAAAGTGCCTCAATACTGTGATGAGACTGTGTGGAATGGGAAGGACTGACCAGGACAGGACTGAAAACAATCAGGTAGTCCCACAAGAGGAACTCCAGGTACACAATCACTGAATGGTCAGGCTTGGAAGGGACCTCTGGAGATCATCTGCTAATGTAGGTTCACCTAGATCAGGTTACACAGGATCATAATGTCTGAGAGGGTTTGGAATCTCTGCAGAGAAGGAGAGTCCACAACCTCTCTGTGCAGCCTGCTCCAGGGCTCCAGCACCTCAAAGTAAAGAAGTTTTTCTTTAAGTTCAAGTGAGACCTGCTGTGTTCTGGTTTGTACCTGTTGTCCCTTGTCCTCTCACTGGACAGCTCCAGCCCCATCCTCATGACTTCACCCTTTAAATACTGATCAGCATTGAGCAGATCCCCTCTCACTCTGCTTTTCTCCAGAGAAAACAGCACCACGTCTCTCAGCCTTTCCTCCTTGGAGAGATGTCCCAATCTCCTCCTCTTCTTTGTGGCCCTCTGTTGGACTCTCCAGCACTTCCATTTCCCCCTTGAAATAGTTAGTCCAGAACTGGACACAATAATCCAGGTGTGGCCCCAGTGGGGCAGAGTGAAGAGGTACAGACCAAGTGCAGGCAAAAAGCCAAAGATGGACTCAATGGACTCCTCCTCAGCTCTGTGTTACAAAACACAAAGCCCAGGGAGGCTGGTGGGGATGGGGTGCAGAGAGCAGAGCAGGTTGGGCAGATGTGTCCCTTCACCTCTGCATTCTCTCAGTTCCTCAGCAAGAAGCAGTTCAGGAGCTGCATTGTGAGCAGCTAATGAGGTGAATGCAAATGGGTGCAGGAAGTTATACAACATATATATGCCCTTCACACAATGACAGGCACCTTCTGCTACAGTTTATTTTCCTAGCAATCATCAGTAGCACTAATAATAATTAAATCTCAGAGGCTGTAATGAATAATACATCGCAGCATTCTGTTAGCAAAACAAAAACACTCTAAAAGATTTCCTCCTAAGCTAACAGCAGTGCTCATTTCTTGCAATGATTTGGGTTTTTTTTTCCCTCTCTTTCTTTCTGATGGTTTAAGCACCTTTAAAGTTTCAAGTATTGAAACATTTGATAGTACTGAGTCACTGTTGCACAAAAAAAAAAAAAAAAAAAAAAAAAAAAAAAGAAAAAAAAGAAACCCCTGGAAACAATTTAAGGAAAAGCAGGTGCTGATGGTTTTCATTTGTGTGTACCCAGCAGAGATGAGAAGCAGTCACAGCTCAAGCTGGAGCGGTGGGCAGGAGTTGGGGGCAGGGAGGGGGCTGGGAGGATATTGAGCACAGCAGGGTTTGAATCCTTCAGTCTGACCTTGGACACATTGATTAGGGAAGTAATTCATCTCTTCCTGAAGTTAGGTTTCCAGCTGAGGCTGCTCAGTGAGCTTCTCTAAGCCAAGGAGAGGACAGCACTGCACACAGCAGTGCTCTCCTGAAGAGCTTTGGTAGCCAAGGTTGGAGTTCAGTCTCTTTTCCCCAGTGACAAGTGATGGAATGAGAGGAAATGGACTCAAGTTGTGTGAGTGAAGGCTTAGGATGGATATTGGAACAAACTTCTTCCCTAAAAGGGTTGTCAAAGACTGGAACAGGTCCCCAGGGGGTAGTTGATTTCCCATCCCTGGAGGTGTTAAAAGGATGCAGAGATGCAGTATCGAGGGACATGGTTTAGCACCAGATTCGGTAGTTAGATAATGGTTGGTTTTGAGGATCTTAAAGATCTTTTCCATCCAAAATGATGATTCAGGCCAGCGTTACCTCTGCAGGTATCCAGAGGCATCAGTCAGGCCCAAAGAACTGCTGCTCAGCACAAGCCCTGCTGCAGCTGCAGTCCTGCAATCAAATAGAAGTCCTTTTGCCAAGAGAGCATCCCCTGCTCCTGGAACTGCAAATGACAGCATGTTCCTTCTTCCTGCTGTGTTTGCAGAGCTGGAGGAGAAAAATGACCCTGTCAAATGCCCCTACTTACACCAGCATGTAACAAGTTGGTCACTTTCAGAGAGGCCTCCAAAGGATGATCACTGACAAAGCAGGCCTGTAACACAGTCATTACTCAAGGAGCAGAGTGTCTGAAGGCTGAGAATATGTTAGAGCTAGCCATAAAAGGGTATCTGTCCCCCAGCTGCTCCAGGCACTCAGGCACTGCAAATTCCTATGTCAGTGCATGTGATAGCACTGCACTCACTCACATTTCAGTATCTCATCTCTGGTGTGTCATGGAAGTAGGCAGTATGGGATGTAAGACACCTGGTGAAAAGTCCTGGCACATTTTTCTCTTCAAGTACTGAAGGGGTTAATGCAACACCTACCTCAGGGTGTCCTGCTGCTTTAGAAGATGTGATTATTCTTGTTCCAAACAGCTCTTGGACTCAAATCCTACAAGGGCAACAACTCTGGTTCCATGCTGTGCACAGGACCAGTTACCAAAAAGCTGACCAGCCCAGGACTGCTTGGTTTACTACCAAATCAGTAAACCAACTGCAGAAGGCAGCAATGCCATTCAGATCAAGAAGGATGGATGTAGCACTGGCAGCAAAGCAATTGCAAAGTTAGATGACCTCACATAGTACATTCAACCAAAGAACAGCAGAGAGTAGGCAAATCCAAGGCAGATCTCAAGAAAACGATCAGAGATCTTTGTCCAGACTCCAGTGAGACCAAGCTTGTAACCTCCACCATGATGGTGTAGAAACACCAATTCAAAGATGGAGCTGGTACAAGAGAGGCAACCCTTGACAGCACTAATACATCTTCACTGCTTCTGCAACCACTTACAGACTCTGCATCCAAGTCCTTTGATGGAGTTACTGTGCCAGGAGGTTTCACAGAGTCAACCAAAAGAAAACAGGAATGTGAACCTCATCTGATGAGCAGAGAAGGGATGATTTTCCTCTCTGATACTAGATGAGAAAAGGGAACAGCCTACCAAAAGGAGCAACTGGTTTAATCAGTATAATCAGATATCACAGGGATAAGCAGAAGATAAATAACCTGATACCACAGCTACGAGCACGGCATGAATAACACAATAGCCCAGCAATGAGCTCAACATAAATAACCCAATACCCCAGCAGAGAGCTCAGCATAAATAATCCAATACCATGGTGATTAGCTTAGCATGAACACTGTGATGCCACAGCAATTAGCCTGGCATAAATAACCCAAAATCCTGGCAATCAGCATGGCATGAATAATCTTATCCCATACCAACAACCACAGCATAACTGAGCCAGAAAGAAGTCAGGTAGAAGGGCACTGAGATGTGTTTATTAAAACAGCCCAAAGCTGCTACAGCAGGAGAGCTTTGGAGGGCTCCCAGTTCTTCCCCAGCAAAGTTAACCCCTGCAGCTACCCACAAAGTCAGCTTTGTGGGCTGTGCACACAGGATTTATGGAAGGGATGGAAACCAGTGGAGGAAATGAGGAGGCTTTAGGGTATTTTTAAGCATGTGCAAGGAACCCAGGCCTGCAGACTTTATTCTCAAAGGCACTCACTAGTTTTCTAATTCTACTCCCAGCCAAGTCAGTACAACTGAAAAACTCCTGTGGGAGCAACTGCACCAGAGCTCAGCATCCTCCAGATATTCCCAGCAGCACCAGCACAGCTCCCTGGAGTGCTGAGCACACAGCAGCCTGTGTGTGGGATGGATGCAGAGGGGCAGGATGGGTGTGCTGGGGCTGAAGCTCCTTTTGGGGGTCCCACTGCCACAAATCCTGATCCCTGGTCCTGCCCATGCTCCCATATCCTCCTCTGGTTAGGGATTTGGCAGTGTTAGCACTGGAGTCCACTTAATGTGTGAATGCTGAATTTATATGTGAGTCACAAATACATCTCTTTATGTGCTCTTAAAAACCAGAAGCATAATTACTAAGGTCAATATATAATGTTTATTTCCTTTACAATAGACATTCTCATTTCTCTTTAGGGAAAAGGAAGTGTCTGCATTAAAATAATGACAAATATTAAAGTCACCAAAATAATGGAACCAGATCACTCTGCTAATCCTAAATTTAAATGCACTAACGATCCCTGTAACATTAAAGGTCTGATAAGCCAAATTAGGTTTCTTGTAAGCATAATTAATCTTCTTTTTTCAATGAAGATATTACAAGGGAGTTAATTTGAATCCCAAAGGCATTTCTAAAATTGAATTATATAGATAAAGCAAATATTTGACCTTTTACTGATAATTGCTGGAAAAAATCAACATGCAAATGAAGCTTGTGAAAACCTCTCCTGAAAATGGTATTATTTGAGTAATGAAATCCTCTGTAACTAAAACCCAGTAATTTAATGCCCGAAAAGACAGGTAGCCTCCACCTTCACCCCTAATTTGGGAGTTGCAATAGCAGGGCCTGTGTTTATTAACAAATAATTGAATGAATCACAGAGAGATGGTTGTGTCAAATGCATGGATTATCTGGCTTCATTCATAGGTCATTGATTTAAATGGCTGCTGGATTTTCTTTACCTTCTCTTCTGAAATGATCTTTTAGTGCCATTAAATGATGGTAATATTTATTGATATAAATTGCCCTCTGACTGGAAGGTGTTTTTTCATGGCACTGAACCAGGATTTTTTTTTTTTTTTTTTTTAAGGAAAACTTCCATTCAATTCCATAGAAGCAGCATTCACTCCTCTGTCCCAGGCTGAACCTCCTAAAATCCCACACAGATGGAGACTCATTGCAGAATGATCTTAGGGAGGATTCAGGCTCTTCCAAGGCACCAGAGGGTCTCTGATGGGAACGTGGTACCCACAGGCTAGTGAGTTTTGCAGAGCAAGACAAGCTGGGGAGGTTCTGAAGGATTAAACCACGAGTCATCAAACAAGTAACAAAATCACCCAGAGGAAGCTTTTTTTGCTGTGGAGGTTGCTCATGAGCAGGACAACATTTCCATATGTTTGCCCAGCACCTTGCACAGGGGGCTGGCTGCCAGGGGCTGGTCTCTGGATTGCTCTTGCTTATGATGACACATGCCTGCAGGGATTCTGCAGCTGTAGTGGATAAATCTGGGGCAATTTCTTTGAAATCTCTGATATTAGTCTAAATTCTGACCCACCTTTATCAGTTGTAGAGTTTAGCTGCTAATTGCCAAAGAGAGCATTTTCATGCAAGGACTAAGGTCTCGTCACCAGCTAAACACTTCAACTTGACTGTCATCACAGGCATGATGGCTTCATCCTTTGTCTGAGAAAAGTGACCTTCCCTCCTTGGGGCTTGGTGAACAAGCTGCTGTGAGCAAGGCTGGACCAAGAGATGCAGTAAGTGGGCTTTGGTTTGTAGGAGCAGGGAAAAAGCACTGAACTTCTCACAGCTGGGTCACTATTGCTGGCTAGGTTTTTATTAGCTGGAATAATAGATCCTTGCCTCTACAGCCTCAGCTGATAAAACAGGTTGAAATCAAACCTGAATGTCACCCACAAACACAGCAAGCTTCCTATTAGCCAATCTTTTGGCACATGAGCAGGCCAGGAAATATAGGAACATTTTTCTTATTCTTGATGTTGCTCCATTCAGCCCAAATTTGAGGCTAGACAGAACTAAAGCTCATATTGTACCCATTCTGCCCCTGTTTCCCTGCTAAATGAAGGACTTCAGTCTCCAGATGTGTCAATCAAGAGCTTCTCACAAGCAGAAAATTCACTTTGAAAATGCATAAAGCTAAAGCAATGCTCTGCTGACCCTAGCTGCACAGCAGCTCGAGACAATGCATATTGTTATGAGCGTGGAAGTGTTGCCAGTCGACAGAGATGTTTTGTGATGAGCCTCCTCCAGAGTGGTGCCAGCCCATTGGGGCTGAATGTGCAGTGAGTAAATGAGCTGCTGCTCCTCAGGCCAGCAAAAGGAATTTTACAGCTTCAACAGTGAGCAGTATCACATCAAGGAACGAGTGGTTGTGCAGCCGTGACTCCTAGGCTTTATTTCCAGCTGTGCCACTGAGTCATCAGCCAACTCTGAGTCACTAAAATACTGTTTCTCTAGCATGATCTTGTAATTTGGCCCCTCCTTGAGTTTTTTTGTTGTTGGGTTGAGCACGAGTACCTGCTGAAACACTCCAATAGCTCTCAACACAGACGCTGCTCTGCCGACACAGCACTTAGGGGGAATTCCTTTCCAGGAGAGCACCTAGACTAAATAGGCTGCTGTTGTGAAAGCTTGCTTCCAGATACATCCTCCATAAGCTTGTGTCACTCCAAGAGCCCTTATCCCTGCTCAGAATCTCCAGGAATTACTGTAATGCCAACAGTAACACTCCCAAAAAGCTGAGTGTGCTATGACTGTCATCCTCAGACTTCTTCAACTGCTCAGGGTTAGGACTGAGTTATCAAGAAATCCAAAGGAGCAAGTGAAGCTTGCTTGTAGATAGACCTAAGCTCATTTTAAAAGAGCTAGCTCAGGTGTCTGCAGCAGCCTAAGAGCACAGTCTGCCTCTTGGTTCAAGGTATAAAAGCCACCTATAACACAGTCAGTACCAAGCAGGCTTGCCAACAGCAAGCCAGGAGGTGGTGCAGCGACTTAGGTCTGCTGGTTGGCCACGCCATCAAGCACTATAGATCCTGGGAGCTAACAAGGCTCCCCAGTCCTTTGGGCTCTTCTGAAATATCTACCCAGGGACATCTAATCACCTGCTTTTGTTCAGATTTGGTTGTGACTTAAATAGCACTGACGGAAGATGCTCTCCACCTACCAATTTTAATCTGTTCAAGGTCATCAGAAGCCTGCAGTGAAGCATCATTTCTTTATCAAGAGACTTTTCTGAGGCAACATTAGCCAGTCTATTCTATCTCAAGCCCCTAGCCTTTAGATATAATTGCTTTATTAAATGTCACAAATGCTCATTTGACTTAGATGGTCTCCCTCTCTCTCTCTCCTAAAAAGAGAGAATATTAATTTAGACACAGAAAATGGGCCATTTGCAGTTGAATTCAAAGCAAATACCCTGACTCTGGCTCTAAACAGAGCCTCTTCTATTGGAGTGTTTGCAGAAAGGGACATTTAAATGGCCTGAAACAAAGTCATTTTCTTTGTCATTATTATACTGGAGTTTTCTATCTCTCTGATTAGATTAGAATTGAATCTGGTTGGAAGAAATTGAATTTGTACATTTCCCTAATCATACAATCTTCAAACACTGAACTTTCTAGTAGCAATTAGTCTGTCCTGATCGGATGGGAACCTTCAGAGATGTCCCTGTTGATGGGAACAAGGAATGAAAAGCTGTTGATGAAAGTGATAATCGATTGATAAACTGCCACCTGCATAAACACTCCCAGGTTCTTTTCAGGTGATTTCATGCATGGCATCTTCAGAGCTCCTCTGAAGCTGGCAACTACTAAAATCTTGCTGTTCCACTCTATATTTGTAGAAAGCTCACCTCCTTCGTTCTTGTGGTCATGATCAGGGTGGACTTCTTGTGTCATGGTCTCCCTGGTTTTCACTTGGTTGAATTCTGGTATTTTCTCCAGGCCAGGCTGGGCAGCATTTGTTTAGCATGCTGGGTCTTGTAAATACCTTCTGCTGGCAGCTGAACATCCTTTTACCTTGGAGCTGTTGAATTTGGAAAAGAGGAGGCTGAGGGGAGACCTCATTGTTCTCTACAACTACCTGAAAGGATGCTGCAGAAAGGCTGGTGCTTGTCTCTTCTCACAGGTAATTAGTGATGGAACAAGAAGGAATGGCCTCAAGCTAGGACTGGGTAGGTTTAGACTGGACATTAGGAAAAAAATTTTCCCATCAAGAGTGGTGAGGCATTGGAATGTGCTGCTCAGGGAGGTGGTGGAGTCACCGACCCTGGATGTGTTTAAGGGTCGTTTGGATGTGGTATTTGGGGATGTGGTTTGGGGTGAACTTGTAGAGTAGAATTATTGGTTGGACTTGGTGATCCTGAGGGTCTTTTCCAACCTGAATGTTTCTGTGATTTCTGTGATTCTGTACCTCTTCACCCAGGATTCTCTGGGATGCTCACATATAAGCACTGCAATACACATTCATTGTTAACACTTTGTTATCTGGACCTAGGACTCTGTTTCTATCTGTCTCTGTTTCCAGACTAAAACCCCCAACGTTTTGTACCTCTGTGTGTGCCAATTGACTGTCTTTCTGCAATATGAACCTTCTCTAACTTCACACTTGAACAATCCACATGAAAATTGGAACTAGATGATCCCTGTGGTCCCTTCCAACCCTGACTGATTCTATGAAAATCAGAATCACAGAATGGTGGGAGTTGGAAGGGACCCTTGAGGATCATCTAGTCCAACCCCACCTCTGAAGATCATCTAGTCCAACCCCCTCCTAAAGCAGGATCACCTAAAGCAGACCACCCAGGAACTCATCCCAGGTAGGTTTTGAACGCCTCCAGAGACAGAGATGGCAAAGGACAACCCAGTGGCATGCCCCAGCAAGAAGCAGTGGTTATTTATGTGTGCACCTGCGAGCATGTCAGCAGCACACACAGAAAAAAACTATCTTGAAAGATCAGAGACACTTCCCAGTCTGTAGCCCCTGTCAGCTGTGAGACCCTGCTCTGGTGGACAGCACCAGGAGAAGGCACCTGGGAGGGTGGATGAAGGAGCAGGGTGGAAAAAAAGTGCTGATTTGTAACAGTGAGGGAGTTATCAATAGAAAGTTAATGGCAAGTATTCAAGGCAAAGGAGATGGTTTCTGACAGGCAACCAGAGTTAAATGATTGCTGAAGTGACATTAAATTAAGCTGGTTTTGACAGAGATGTGTTTACCTCTGTGGGAGCAGAGAATCACCTCACTGAGGCTGGGGGTTTTCCTCAAATGAAGTGTGGAGACATGAAGACAGTTTTAGTGACTGCTCAAAGGGAATGTGTTTTTCTGTGGGGAAGGGTTGTTTCAAGGAAACATCTATCAAAAGGGAAAACAAGATTTCAGCAGGCAGAAGCACTGTTAGATCAGAACCTGAAGGATGAAGTGCAGGATCATTGTTAGAGGAAGAGTGAAAATGAAACAGGAGAAATCCAACTTTAAAACATTTGGCTTCATTACTCCTCAGTTCTCAAACAACCAGAAGTGCCTCAGGTCATCTTCACACATGGTTCCCCCCTTCCCCCTCCATGTTTTGAACATTATTCCACAGGGACACTCTGCTCCAGCTCAGGTTTGTGCTGCCTTGTAAAGCACCATACTGTGGGGAAAGGCTCTCCTTTGCCCAGAGGTGAGTGGTAGCCCTGCCTTGCCTTTGCAGTGTGTAGGACAGCAGTAGTATTTAAAAAAATAATAAATTAACTGTCCCAGATAAAATGAGCAGCAGGGCTCCATCTCTAATCAAGAGAGAGAGGGAAAGGTATTTCAAGGGGATGACTCACCATGAGATATGTCTAAGATAAGAGTGCTCAACAGACTGGTCCTCATCTCCACAGACTATAGAAGAGTGTAGACGAGTGGCATAGTGGTAAATGGCAATAATCAGATAAAATGAATCCATTCAATCCCTTCCAGATGGCTTGGGGGGATGCACAGAAGTCCACAAAATTGGAGTTTGAACAAGAAATCAGTGAAAGTCCTGAACAGCCTTTAGCTTTACAGATCAAGCATGAACAGGGATATTCCTAGCAAAGCAATGTGATGTGGTCTTTGCAGTGACTCGGTGGTCAGAATGCATCTCTGACCCTCCAGGAAGCCTGAGCACAAACTAGGACAGCTCAGGTGTCACAGGACACCAGTGAAGGAGGCAGCACCAGAGCACCTAGTAGCAAAGTTCCTAGCTTCCATTTGTACATCCAGGCTCACCACTGCCTCAAGGGCTCATCCCATGGACTCTATACAAAGGATGGAAGTTTGCAGCCTGTGCTCTGCCTGATGCAGCAATCCCATTTTTTTTTCAGGCTTTTCTGCTCAACTTTCTGTATAGTGGTTTTTAACTCTCCTCCTTGTGATGGTTTGAAACTGTCTTTTTAATTTTTCCTTGCAAAGTTCAGAACAGAGAAAGTGAAAGAATGTAAATAAGTCACTATTGGGTGTAAGAAAGCAAAATAACGATTGTTCTAAACACTTCCATTGGATAGATAGAAATGTTTAAGAACTATTACCCAAAACAAAGTAGGCACTCTGCACATTCTGCGTTCGGCAGTGGGGGCAGTTGCTGGGCTGTCTGGCTGCTGTTTCTTCTTCTCTTCTGGCTGAAGATAACACACTGACCTTGGCAGCTAAGTTAACAACTTTCTGCTTAACTAACTCTGCTTCTCTGTCCAGGGGGGTCTGGGGGGGAAGCTCCTGGGAGAGGGAGGCCCCTTTGGGAGGGTCCCCTTGGGGGGAAGCAAAGGGAGATCGGTTGTGCTTTTTCTGTTGATTGTATATATTTATGAATGTTGTGAATTTTTGTATATTTGTACATATTCATTGCATTTCATTGTAGATTTTAGACTCTGCTTGTAAATACAGCTTTTCATTTGCTTCCAGACTGGGCTAGCCTGGTTATTGTCGGTGGGGGGGTAATTTCAGCTCACACCGACACACTTTTTATTTTTGGCGCTCCAACTCGGGGCTCGATTGCTTGTTTGATTTATTTCTGCTCAGATTAGGAAGCAAAATGAAGCTGTTTTGGATTTTGAGTAATTTTATTTCCTCTGTTATCAGTGTGATTGTCTACAGATGGGCTGTTTCCTGCATGATAGACAAGATTGTGAGATATGTGGCATATAAGTCGTTTCTTTGGGTTAAGAACAAGTTACTGAATGTTGGTGAATTCTGTTATGGTCTTATTGGGCTAAGAAGCTATGGTAACTCAACTATGGATGTGCTAGCAGACACATTTGAGTTTGTTACTCCTCTTACAACTACAGAGGGTCTTTGGAACCAGTGGTACCTTAGATATCTTGTACTTGCCTTAATTTTGTTGCTTCTTGGAATAATCATATGGCTACTGATAGCACTGTGTCAAGAAAGACATAAGGCTACTTGCTCTTCCAACTCTGCTGTGAATGTGAAAACCAAGCCAGTAAATTTGGTGGCCACTGTAACCAGAAAGCGTAAAGGAGATGCAGATGCTGCAGGAGATGGTGCAGATGGAGATGAGGGTCCTTCTACTCAGGGTCCCTCTCTTAAGAAAGATCCTTCTGATGAGGAAGAGAGGGTTAGCCTTAAAACTCTGGTAGACCTCTTGAGACCCCACATGGATGATGGAAATGTAGGTCAGGATGTAGACCCTAGTAGATTAGCAACTGCTGGTAGTGCCTCTGAACTCAAAGAAATTCAACGGAGGATTAAAATAGGATTATGGGGACAGCGACCTCAGGATGATGATGATGATGAGGATGAGGATGACATACAGTCAGCTAATGCACCCAGACAGGAAATTAGACATGTGAGGAAGGATTACATCAGAGGAGATAATGAGCCAGTCCTGTCTTGGCTAGCCAGGTGTTTTGATATGGGAGCCCCAGCATTGGTGGTAGGTGACAAGTCGGCCTCTCAGTTGGGGATGCTCTCAAAGGATACAGGCATAGACAGGCATCTAGGCAAGTGCATTGGTAAAGTTTCTCTGTGGGCACGCCTCCTACTGGCAGTCTCGCTGAGGTACCCCAGCAGAGATGATTTACCATGGAACCCTAAGCCTTGGACCACAATAGCTGAGGGAATCAAGCGTCTGAGAGAGTTTGCTGTGAGAGAAGTAATGTATGGAGATCATAAGACTCTGAATCCTGATGAAATTCCTGTTGGAACAGGCCTTGCCAAAAAGCTCATTAAGCTTGCTCCTCCTAATTATGCTACTATTCTGGCAAGCAGGATTGTGGCAAGAAATTATGGTGGAGCACCTCCTACTGTTGGCCATTTCACTGACCAAATGAGGCAGTTGGAGGATAGTCTTGCACGTACTTCTTTGGTTTCAGCCATTGAAACTTTGTCTGGAGAAATAAAGAATTGCATGAAAGAGCTGAAGGAGGAACTTAAAACCTCCATATCCAACTTGATGAAGGGGGATGATTCTGATTCCTCTTCCTCCAGATGGATACAAGTTTCAGCTGTTAGGAACAGACGTGCTCCAAGGAGGCCATTCCAGAATAGGTCAAACCAAAACAGACAGCAGAGGCAATCACGTGGCAGTATCTGGATAACTCTGCGTGATCAGTTTGGTGAGAACATGAACAGATGGGATGGTCAACCAACTTCTGATCTTTTCAAGAGGTTACGGGAGCTGCAGAGGGGCAGATCCCGAGGTAGCAATACCAGGAGGGTAGCTGTCGCTTCCTCAGTTTCCCAGAACAACTCTGATAGCTCCAACAGTGATCCTAATTCTGGTGCTGGACATTGTGCCGCTGTACATGTGGAGGTAATCCCCACCATTAGGGGTGCCCTGCCTTCCGCCAGGGGGAGGTAAGGGATAATGGAGATAACAGAATCTATTGGGATGTGTACATCCAGTGGCCTGGCACTTCAAAATTTCAGAAGTACAGGGCCTTGGTTGACACAGGAGCTCAGTGCACCATAATACCATCAAATTATCAAGGGGGAGAATCTATAACTATTCAGGGAGTCACTGGTGGATCTCAAGAGTTGTTTAAGATAGAGGTTGACATAAGTTTAACTGGGAAGCAGTGGAAGAAACATACTATTGTAACAGGTCCTAATGCACCTTGTATTTTGGGAATTGACTTTCTGAGAGAAGGGCGTTTTAAAGACCCTAAGGGTTACAAATGGGCTTTTGGAATAGCAACTGTAGAAATTGATGGAGGAAAATTGAAGTTGTCCATTAGACCTGAGCTTTCAGATGAATCTGCAGTTGTGGGACAACATGAGATAGAGGATGTAAAGCTGCCGGTTGCTTCTCAAACTGTGCATCACAGACAATACAGAACCAACCGTGACTCATTGGTGCCCATTCAAAACTTGATTCGTCAGTTGGAGAGTCAGAAGGTCATCAGCAAAACTCATTCACCTTTCAACAGTCCAATCCGGCCTGTGAGAAAGCAGAATGGAGAGTGGCGTCTGACAGTTGATTTCCGTGCCTTGAATGAAGTAACTCCACCCATGAGTGCAGCTGTACCAGACATGATGGAACTCCAATATGAGCTGGAATCCAAGCAGGCCAAATGGTATGCTACCATAGACATTGCTAATGCTTTCTTCTCTATTCCCATAGCAGAGGAATGCAGGCCTCAGTTTGCTTTCACCTGGAGAGGCATTCAGTACACATTCAATCGTTTGCCCCAGGGGTGGATTCACAGTTCAACCATCTGCCATGCAGTGATCCATGATGCTCTGGAGAAAGGTGGAGCTCCAGAACACATTCAGTTCATCAGAGGCAAAATACACTCCAACAGAGAAAGAGATTTTAGCTGCTTATGAAGGAGTGAAAGCTGCTTCTGAAGTGATCGGAACTGAGTCACAACTTCTTCTAGCTCCTAGATTGCCAGTTCTGAATTGGATGTTCAAAGGCAAAGGTTCTTCACCACATCATGCAACAGATGCTACCTGGTCTAAGTGGATGGCTCTGATAACACAGAGAGCTCGAATGGGAAATCTCGAAAGGCCTGGTTTGGTGGAGGTGATCACAAACTGGCCAGAAGGCACAAGCTGTGCTAAACCTCCAGAGGAGAGAGTAACTCGTGCTGAGGAAGCTCCTCCTTACAGTGATCTGTCTGATGATGAAAAGAGATATGCTTTGTTCACAGACGGTTCCTGTCGTCTGGTTGGGAACAAGCGGAGATGGAAATCTGCAGTGTGGAGTCCAACGCGCAGAGTTGCAGAAGCGAGAGATGGAGAAGGAGAATCCAGTCAATTTGCAGAGGTAAAAGCTGTCCAGCTAGCTCTTAACGTAGCTGAACGTGAGAGATGGCCAAAGCTTTATCTCTACACCGACTCGTGGATGGTAGCCAATGCCTTGTGGGGTTGGCTGAAAGACTGGAAAAAGAATGGCTGGCAGAGGAAAGGAAAGCCAATCTGGGCTGCAGATCTGTGGCAAGACATTGCTGCTCGCATTGAGAGAATCCCAGTGAAAGTGAGACACATCGATGCTCACATTCCTAAGAGCAAAGCTACTGAGGAACAACAACACAACCATCAGGCAGATCTAGCTGCAAGAGTTTCCAGGTGGACACAAACTCTGATCCTGATCCTGATCTTGACTGGAAACACCGAGGTGAGCTGTTCTTAGCTCGGTGGGCCCATGACTCGTCAGGACATCAAGGCAGAGATGCAACCTACCGATGGGCTCGTGACAGATCCATTGACATTTCCATGGATGCTATCACACAAGTCATCCATGACTGTGACATTTGTGCTGCTATTAAGCAGGCAAAGCGGATCAAGCCCTTGTGGTACGGTGACCGATGGTCCAAGTACAAGTATGGTGAAGCCTGGCAGATTGACTACATCACTCTACCTCGTTCTCCATCTGGTAAGCAGTATGTGCTGACTATGGTAGAGGCAAGCACTGGATGGCTGGAAACTTATCCAGTTCCTCATGCAACTGCACGTAACACCATTCTTGGCCTGGAGAGACAAATCCTGTGGAGACACGGAACTCCAGAGAGGATTGAGTCAGACAACGGAACTCATTTCAAGAACAATCTTGTAAAAAACTGGGCCAAAGAGCACGGCATCGAGTGGATATTCCACATTCCCTACTATGCACCAGCTGCAGGGAAGATCGAACGCTACAACGGTTTGCTGAAAACCACTCTCAAAGCCATGGGGGGTGGATCTTTGAAAAACTGGGAGAAACATTTAGCACAAGCAACCTGGTTGGTGAATAGTAGAGGTTCAGTGAATCGAGCTGGACCTGCCCAATCAGATTTGTTGCGAAAGGAGGAAGGTGATAGAGTTCCTGTTATCAGAGAAAAGAATCTGTTAGGCAAAACTGTTTGGGTATTTTCTCCTTCAGGAGAGGCCAAACCTGTCCGAGGGGTGGTTTCTGCTGAAGGTCCTGGTCACACCTATTGGGTGATGCAAGAAAATGGTGAAATTCAGTGTATTCCACAAAGAAATCTAACTTTGGCTGAGAGAGGTTAAATTCAGAGTGTTGCGCAGATACAGCATCGCGCCCAAGAGGAGAGTTCATGAGATCTACGGTGCACGAACCCTGAGAGCCCTGAGTCACCTGAGAGTCCCTGTTCCTTTCTTCGCTCCATCTGCGAGGAAACAAGCTGTTTGCTGTTTTTCCTGTGATTTGACTCTTTTGAATCATCTACATCTGAGATAGCCGGAATGGACTATGGTCTTTATTCAGATGTTGTTGTAGATATTATTTTAGATTAGATAAATGATAGTAGCAGCCAATGGAATTGTTTAGAAGGGGTGGACTGTGATGGTTTGAAACTGTCTTTTTAATTTTTCCTTGCAAAGTTCAGAACAGAGAAAGTGAAAGAATGTAAATAAGTCACTATTGGGTGTAAGAAAGCAAAATAACGATTGTTCTAAACACTTCCATTGGATAGATAGAAATGTTTAAGAACTATTACCCAAAACAAAGTAGGCATTCGGCACATTCTGCGTTCGGCAGTGGGGGCAGTTGCTGGGCTGTCTGGCTGCTGTTTCTTCTTCTCTTCTGGCTGAAGATAACACACTGACCTTGGCAGCTAAGTTAACAACTTTCTGCTTAACTAACTCTGCTTCTCTGTCCAGGGGGGTCTGGGGGGGAAGCTCCTGGGAGAGGGAGGCCCCTTTGGGAGGGTCCCCTTGGGGGGAAGCAAAGGGAGATCGATTGTGCTTTTTCTGTTGATTGTATATATTTATGAATGTTGTGAATTTTTGTATATTTGTACATATTCATTGCATTTCATTGTAGATTTTAGACTCTGCTTGTAAATACAGCTTTTCATTTGCTTCCAGACTGGGCTAGCCTGGTTATTGTCGGTGGGGGGGGTAATTTCAGCTCACACCGACACACTCCTCCACCTGGTCCCTCTTGGAGGGACTGCAACAGTGCCCTTTGGAGGGAAGTTGAGGACTGCTTGTCCTACACCATACCTCAGTGACACGTATCAAATGATCTTTGTGAACAGCGATTGCCCCTCATGAAAGAATTACAGTGATACTCATTTCTAGCATCAAACAATGGCTCTGCAGAGGCTCTAGCTCAGAAGCTAATGTACAGTTCCTCAAGGAAGTTATTTTTTAGCAGCTGTTGGCAGTAATTATTTTTCCTTTAATTATATGTGGGGTCTGCTAACAAAGGCTGCTCCGGAAAGATGCAGTTTCATGAATAATAAACTGTCCCTTTAAGAAAAAAAAAAGAAAAAACCCAAACACTGTGTTTTAGATACCAGGATCTCCTCTGATCCACTGTTGTCTGTTATGCAAAGTCTGGTATTCACCAACACACTCAGCATCCCCCTGAATAATGATAATTCATCTGTGTTCCCTTCACTAAACGATCATATTTTATGGAAGAAGTTAATTAAATGGTGATTTGCACTTCCGCTGAGCATTAAACATTTAATGCAGATGCTCCAGTCATTGCCTGAGCTCTAAAGTGGGAAATGGCTTCAAAACTTCATATTTCCTTAAGAGGTTTAATGATGCTAGATCAGGCAATTTGCATACATACATATACAGGGTGTATTTTATGCCAGCATTTATTGCAAACAAGCCCAGCTTTCTTCTTGCCATGTTCTCAAGAATACGAGGCGGGACCTACAGATTGCAACTGAAGGGTTCTCTCTGGATGATTTGCCCCTGCCACCATCAAATTAATGGGCTCATTAATGAAAGGTTTTCTAGGAAGGCATTAGAAAGGAACAGTTGTCTACAGCAGGTCGCCTCTCCTATAATTTAGAAGAAATTAATTGGTAATAAATTAAGAATTCTAAAAATTAATTCTGGTACGGCAGGAGTGGGGCTTACAGACGTTGCCTTCAGCTGAAGTGTCACAGTAAATCCTTGGCAAAGTAACTAATGGTTGGGATAGGGGAGGGAGGAGAAATTAATATTAATGTGTGTTGGAGGAGATGCCACAGAGGTGAAATGTAAGGCAGCACTTGGGTGGTGTGCAGCTTGGGGGGAGTGCTTTTGCTTTTTCAAACATGACTCTTCACAAGAGGCAGTAAGATAACCCATGAGATGCTGCTGGGTGTCTTCACAGAATCCCAACAAGGTGAGGGTTGGAAGGGACCTCTGGAGATCATTCAGGCCAACTCCCCTGCCAGAGTAGAATCACCTAGAGCAGTTTGCCCAGGATCTTCCATCCTTCTTGCTCTGGGTGTCCCTGATGAATTACATCCCCCTTGTCTAAATGGTCCTGGCTGTGCAGCAGGGCACAGTGGGGGTCAGGATTTTGCTTCATAAGCAAGTGTGTGACTGCCAAACCCTACCTGGGTTTGGGTTTGCAGGAGTTCAGAGATCAGGTTTGTGCAGAGGGGGCACAGAAATGGGCTCTCACTTGTACAGAACCTAGCACTGTTTTCCTTATTACTCCTCAAAAGAATAAAAAGAAACATTAAAAAAGGAATTGCTTCAGTCTGCGAATGCAATGTGTAAAAGAGGAATCACTTTATGATTTTTTTTTTAAAGTTGCATGCTTTCAAGTGAGGAAGAGATGAGGAGAGAATGGAGATGTTTCAACACATCTTCAAAACCAAAGAAGCTTCATTCCCTTCACCCCCAGTAACCATTTAAAAAAGGAAAAGATAAACTTCAGTAAGTTGTTCCATCCATAACATTGCATCTTCTAAGTGACAAATTGCTTGGGTCTTTCCCTCCTTCCAGATTTCCACAATCTCAGTTGGAAACACAAGAAGCTCTGATTTGTCCTTCTATCCCCAGGATTTTCTGATCTAAACTTCTTTTAGCTGTAACACAACCATCTCTTTCTAAAAAAAAAAATTAAAAAGAAAAAAAAAAAGGAGGCTTAAAGCAGTTCTTGTTGCATATAACAAATGCACTTAGAGTAGCAGTTATGCTTTAATGTACATTAATTTTAGATTTGCTGGCCCTTTTCCAGCTAAGCCTTCTGCCTAGAATTTTTTTTCTTTAGCCTATGAAAAATTATTCACAGATAAGCCATGCATTAAGTGAGTAAATGAATATAGGTTTGAATTCAATTTAGTTTAGCCAACTACTGTTATAAAGAGTCTACTGCAGCGTGAATTATTATCCAGATTTATGCTTAGCATCTGACAAAACATTAAGCTACTTTTTCAAGTATCCACTAATTCTAAATAAAGGCAGAACAGTGTTGTTCCCAAAGCCAGCTTCACACTCCACCACATTTTTAACTTGATGTTGTTCCTGACATTGATATCTTCCATTTCCAGGTGCTTCAGCAAAGGCAGGATTTATGCAGAGCTTGATCCGTGCTGCCTAGTCTGTTTGGACAAAGGGATGGCACTGCTCAGTACCAAATGCATACTGAAAAGGGTTCAAGGCCAGGATGGACAGGGCCTTCAGCAACTTGTTCTTCTGGAAGGTGTCCCAGCCCATGGCATTGGGGTTGGAACTTAATGCTCTTTAAGGGTCCTTCCAACCCAAACCAGCTTATGATTCCATGAAATCGACTCCAAAGTGTGTCCTCTTCTGCTCCTCCCATGTCCTACACACATTCCAGGGCAAAGGGCTTGATCCTGGGCATACAAATATTTCTTGGAATAAAAAGCTCTGCAGCACCTTTGACTGGGGGAGTAGAGCAGCTCCTGCCAGGCAATAGCCCACAGCAATCATAGAAACCAGGAGAGATGTTCCCCTGAACGACACAGGGAGAAGCAAAGGATCTGCTGAGCATTTCCAGACATCTAAGGAAGGAAGGAGAGGGAGATACAACAGTACCTCCCCTTCAGGGGTGTTATCCAGTGCAAGAAGCATTGTGTCTTACCAGAATCTTTCTCCTCAGCAGAAAGCAAAAAGAAAAGGAGGGGAGAACAGTCCCTTCTCAGCAAGGGAGGATGCTTTTACCTCGCAGCCTCACTCTGGTATCAGCCTAAATCCAGGAGAGCTTAGGTGAGATTTGCCTTCAGCATATACTGTTTTTACCCCAACACACGGTATGTCTGCACTGTTTGCACACTCTCAATGAATGTGAGCTTAGGCTTGCCAAAACAGGGATGGGATGTGTTGGATGCAGGGTTAGGGGCTGGAGACAGACCTGCTGCCCATCACAGGCTTTGAGAGGAGTGACAAGACTCTAATGCTTCAGTACCACATGAAGAGCAGACAGAGAACAGAAGGTTTACAAAGAAGATGAAGAAATGATGGCTAAGGTCCATATCCTCTTCCAGAGGTCAAGTTCTATGAGCAAAGTTGGCTTACTGTCACAGCAGCTCAGGCAGTAGAAGACAGTCCCCATGTTTAGCAGCTTCAGCTCCTGCTTGAGACCTATAGGGAGGGAAATGGTTCCTGGATTTACAGCCAAGCTGCACTCAGGCTCTATGCACAGGACCATCTCTTCATCTGGACCATCTCTTCATCTCCAGAAGGGAGCCAGGCAGCAGTGTAACACAACCCACACACCATTCACACCATTAAATTGCTCTTATAGTAGGCCTGAACCTCTGATTAAAGATGCACCAGGCTGAGCTCAGCTTCACACTGGAAAGAAGCCACCAGCACATCACACCAGCACTGCAAGATTTACAAGGAGCAGATGAAGTCAAGCCCTACAATAGTTCATTATAATTAACAAAGCTGGAATTGCGCTGGGCTTTGAGCTGTATATCAATGCTAAATATCTCATTACCAGCCTGAAATATTTATGTCTCCTGGTCTTTATCACAAATGCAGGCTGGTCCAGAAGATGAATTCCAAGGAGAAGATGAACTGGCTGGCAACCCCAGAGGATAACATTCCTTGCTGCACATGACCCCAGTGGCATCCATGAACACACAGCCTGGGGCTGCAGACTGATGGTTCACATAGGCTACACTCTCCACTTTTCCCCCTTGTTGTCTCCCCAGGGCCAGGTCAATCCCTGGACTGTCATAGGTGATGTAATTTTGTGCTCTTACTTCATCAAGGGCTGACAGATGCTGCTGGGTCCAGCTTGAGCAGCTGTGGCAATTGCTGGTGCACACATGGCCACGAGTCTGAAGACTTTCTCTGTACTCAGAACGGGAGACAGGACTGAGTGACTTTTACCCTGCTCAGAGGGCACCCCAGAGAGGTGGGGGTCTGCATCACCCAGGAGCTTTGGCAAGGTTCCCTGAGGTCTTCTTTTACCTCTCCACTGGGAAAGAGGCACTTCTGCAAGCACAGCCTTCCTCTGGTCACATCAGCAACCCACAGGAAGAATTTTTTTACTTCAAGAGTGGTCAGGCAATGGAACAGCCTACCCAGGGAGATGATGGAGTCACCATCCCTGGAGGTGCTCAAAAAAATGTGTGGACATGGCACTTTGGGATGTGATTTAATGGTCATGGTGGTGTTAGGTCAGCAGTTGGGTTCAATGATCTTAGAGATCTTTTCCAATACAAAGAGTTCTGTGATCCTATGAGCCTGTCACCAGCCAGGGCAAGGCTCCAGAGCCACTGCAGCCCTAAAGGAGAAGGGAAAGTTAATCTTTGTTACTCTCCTTCATCTTTGCTCTGGAGAACAAGGTCAAGTCCTGGGCAAAGGCTGCAGCTCAGTTTTGTTGGCTCAGCATTGCTTCACTGAGGACTTGAATAATGTGGAGGTGTGAACACTGTGCTGGGACATGGAGGAGCTGCTTCCCCACCTGCCACAGGCTTTCTGTGCACCTGGACAAGTCTCACAGGCTTGACTCCCTTCCCCTTCTGCAGATGGAGGTGAATGAGAATCCTTGTTTCTTGCCTTTGCCTGTCCCATAAGTGTGAGGCTGGGCAGATACTGCCTTGTGCTCTGCACACTCAGTGACAGGAGCAGGAGAGCCCTGATCTCCACTGGGACCTCTGGGCTCCACTCTAGTATGAATAAACAATTTTCCCCTCTACTGCCCATTACTCCAAATTTGTACATGATTCCTAGACACACTACAAAGCTCAGGCATGAAGGCTGAGCCAGCCCAGAGACCCAGCAGAAGTGCAGCATGCTGGTAAGGGGCTTAATACAAGGAAGGAGCAGAGTAGCCCCTGGTCCTCCTTTCCCCATACACCAAACAGGCAGAGCTGGGCTAGAGTCACACTGTCCCTGGTCACAGAACCACACAATAGTGGAGCTGGACCTCAGGAGTTCATCCAGTCCAGTCCCTCTGCTAATGTAGGTTCAACTGGATCAGGCTGCCCAGGACAGTGTTCAGATGGGTTTGGAATGACTCCAGAGAAGGAGACTCCACAACCTCTCTGGGCAACCTGCTCCAGGGCTCTGGCACCCTCACATCATAGCAGTTTTTCCTTATGTTTTAAAGTGAAAAATTCCTCTCCAGCACACTCCCCAGTTCCCTGTCCTTGCAGAGTACTACTGTGCTGGCTGGGAGAGAGGGTGCACTCTGAGAGTCAGCCAAGGAGGGATGAAAGAGGATTGCCAGCAGTTTTTAGCCACATTAGCAGCAGTATTGGTGTGACAGATCCCAGCCCTGCTGGAGGAGGGCAAGGTGGATGGATTGCTCTGCTCACAGCAGCTTTTGCAAACGAGGTGCTAAACTCTTTGTTTAGTTTCCAAAAGCTGTCACAGCCATTGCCACACACTCCCAAAAAAATGGGGCAATCTTTAAAATTCCAATTAGTGGGTGAACAGTTTGTGACAGAGGGAAGGTGGGAACACAGAAGCATATTTTGTACACTTAGGGCATTTATTTGGGAGATTAGCACCTCCTAGTAAATAGGTATTAACTAAAATCAGTCTGAATTATGTTTCTAATTACAATTTCATTTGCAGTGGTGCTGTATTTATTACAATAAACTTCTTGTGTGCTTATTGTATTACATACTGGAGCTGAATGTGTATGCTAAATGCCAGGGCTCCTGGGCATTACAGTGAGTCCAGCTGCAGAACCTTTCGTAGGAGTCAAGTGGTTTGAAACCTGGAACCTTTCTCTTGCATTAAATGCAAGAAATATTCACAGAACCACAGAATTACTTCACTTGGAAAAGGCCCTCAAGATCATGAAGTCCAACCATCAACCTGGCACTACCATTAAACCATGTCCCAAACTGCAATGTCTATGTGGTTTCTTAATATCTCCAGGGATGGTGACTCCACCACCTCCCTGGGTATCCTGTTCCAATACTCTTTCATTAAGGAAATTTTTCCTAATACCCAACTTAAACCTTCTCAGGAACAACTTGAGGTCATTTCCTAACACTCTGTCACTTGAGACTAGGGAGAAGAGACCAATCCCCACCTCCTTTCAGAGGTAGAGATCAGTAAATCTCTCTTCAGCCTCTTCTTCCTCAGACTAAATAATCCCAGTTCCTCATAAGATACATTCTCCAGAGCCTTCACCAGTTTCATTGCCCACCTCTGGACACATTCTAGCACCTCAATGTCCTTCTTGGAGTGAGGGACCCAAAACTGAGCACAGTATTTGAGGTGTGCCCTCAGGTAGGCTGCATCAATCCACCTTTCTGGGCTTGGTTGCTGATTTTTATGATGCTGGCAACCTGCAAAGTGACCTAAGGAATGGGTGTGGTTAGAGCTGTGGCTCCAAGAAGCCCATTCCAAATTTCATGCTATCATATATTGAGTCTTTACATAAACTCCAGGTAGCCAGGGCAGCTATAAATTGTAGTTAGGTGATTGTACACTTAATGTTTCTCATAAATGTAGAAAGTTTGTCTCCAGAAAGCTGTAATGAAGGAAAGCAGATTAAAGCCAGAAAGTGTCTTGTTAGCATGTGATGGCAATGTTAATCAGGAGTCTTTAAGGAGGATGTAATTAATTCCACACACACTGCTGTGTGAGGTTCTTGGGGCCAATCAGGAAGCAAAGGGCAAATCATTTGGAAGGGGAAGGTGGGGCAAGGTCATTCTGCAGTGGGAGAGGGGTTGTGTGGAGTGCTCCCTTCTATTTCTTGGGTATTGTGGTTGGCCTGGAGGGAGGACCTAGCTGCAACCTGGCCTGAGTTCATGGAAACAGGTAAGTCATGTCATTACTTTGTGCTTCCTCATCAGAGAGTTGGAGGTATTTGTGTGTACTCAGCAAAGCTGGGCAGCAGATGCTGGTAGAGCAAGTCAATACTTTGAAGGCTCTTACTGAGCCAGGTTCTGATGAATGCTTGGTCCTCTCCCTTCTTTTCTCCTGAGTCCTTCTTCCAACTGCTTCTTCGTATTTTGTTGTGCTTGTGTGCTCTGCCCTGTATTGACTGGAATCTCTCTGGGTCAGGTAACCTCTGATCTTGTTTGTGAAATGCAAAAAGTTTAGAAATGTTTTATACTGCATACAATTGTCTGTGGCTATTCTTATGGAGTGTCCTCTAAACTTTGGTCCCTATGAATGCCAAGCTCTCTGTGCTACAGGCACTGTGGTGTCTCTGATGGTGGTGGCCAAGAACCATGTGTACCTCTGCAGGGATACCCATAACCTGCTCTGGAAAGCAGCTTTGCTACACACACAGGAAGTGGAAGGAGGATTTTGTTCCTCCTTGGGAGTGGTTAAAGGAGCTGTGGGTCTGGTGTGATCTTGGAGGAAAGCTGTAAATGCATGCTAGAGCTTACAGAATCGCTAAGGTGGGAAAACACCATTACAACTCCAACCATAACCCAGCTACCATGACCACTAAACTATATCCTGAAGCACCACATCTACAGGCTTCTTCACCACCTCCAGGGATGGTGACTCCACCACCTCCCTGGGCAGCCTGTTCCAGTGCTCTCTCAGTAATTTTTCCCAGTGTCCAATCTAAACCTTCTCTGGCACAACTTAAACCCATTTTCTCTCATCCTCTAGCTAGTTACCCAGGAGGGAAAACCAACTTGTCTTGGTCTGAGGCAGCCTCTTTCAGAGTCTGAGTTAAAGAGCTGCTGGTTTTCTCCATATGAGTTTCATTTGTTTCTGTTTCTATTCCAATCAAAGCAGAGCTGCAACTTTTATGCTAAAAACACAGCCACTGTGCTTTTAAACTTCCCTCTGCATGGAGCCTCTGCATCCTTCCAGTGCACAGGGTGTTCCATCTGAGTGCAGATAAGTTGGACTTTATTCCTTTGGACTTCTGCACTTCTGTTAGTTATCACTTCTGGTTTAGATCCAAATCTCATCCTTGTTATTATTGCACTCTTCACACTCTGCCTGAGGCCTCAGCAGTAGAACAAAAACTCCCAGTCCCTGGAGATCTCTATCAACTATGAATCTTCCAACATCTGGGACTCTCCTAGCCTAACAGATTCACAAGTACAGGGAGCCTTTATTTCACTGGCTAATATTACAGAGCAGAATAAACCATGCAAAGCAGTGAGACTGTAAACCCAAGCCATTAAACCTGCTGATTGTCAATTTGTGCCTCGTACCTGCGGCTTGGAGAAGGTTCTTGCCCGCGGGGAACCAGCAGTTGCAGTTGTTTGTGTGTTTATTGGCATGCACCCAACGTGTGCTTAATGGCTCTTCTGCTCGTTTTTTTCTTAGCTGTGGTTTTAATCTCTGTTTTTATAAGGCATTGTGGCCTCAGCAGTCTCTTCCTTGCAAGATCTGCTGACCTTTTTTTGCAAGAGGTCCCTTCTGTGAAGGGCTTTGAACTTTTGTCCTTCTCTCCAGCGTTGCTTTTGGCTGAGGAACTGTGAAGAAGGATGTAAGGGTGAAGAAAGTGTTTATGACAAGGAGTCCTAGCTCAGGGCTGGTCAAGGCCAAGCCTATTTAAAAGGGCTGCTAGTTCCAAGCATGATCTGGGCAACAGGAGGTAAGATTCCAGCTGCTCCAGTCAGCTGAGAGGTTACTGTTCTCCCCATGGGAGAAGACAAATTGGGGGTTGCTTTTAAACTGGATCTTCTAGCATCTGAAATCATCTGTATCATGATGCTGGAGGTAGGGTCCCACAAAGGAAGATATGCCCTTTAAGGATGATTTGGGAGGACTTCAGATCCAATTTCCTGAGGTGATTACCTGAAACCCCTGTTCAGCTGTTACCTATGACTAGAGGTGCCTAAGCCCCTTGGTTTGGAGCCCAGGTGCTTGCAAAGATCTATTCTGGTAGAGAAATACTTCTGTGCTTACTCTGTCTCTACACCCAGTTGTGTCCAAAAACTAAGCCTTTAAGCCTCTGAGGAAGCTAGCATTTTTATTGCATGCATAACAAGACTGGGAAAAATTGATATTCCACAAAATGCTGACTGTAGTTAGAGGAAGAAGTTCACAATGTGGCCTTCCTGGGACAATTAGTGTCCTGGTGCAAGGAAGAAGTCCAGGATTCAGTGTGTACAGAGAGAGGACCTGGTGGCACACAAACTACACCTAAGCACTCAGGCCTAAGAGTTTCCCAGTAAGTGTCTGATTTCTGACAGCTCTGATAGTGGAATACTTTAATTTTTAGCCTGTGGGCTGCCTCTCGACTCTGCTCTTCAGTTAGGAACCAGTGGTCCTGCCCAGCCAAACCTGGGAGGTCTCAAACCTCTCCTGTAGCAAACCTTTTATGGTAATTGCAATAGCAACTCTCTTCTTAACTAGAAAAACAGTTTCTGCTCACGTTTTAAACTGAGTCAGTAAGAAATGCAAACGACTCCTTCAGTGCCTGCCTTTCTCTTATGGGGCTGGAGGAGTGTTACCTTTCCTTAGCTGGTAGGATAGATGTATTCCAAAACTCTTCAGGGAATTAATATTCATGTTATTAAGTTTAACATATTGCTCTCAGTTCCACATCTTTTTGGTTTAACAAGCAGCTGCAGACTCAAAATGATGAGCTTGGTTGAAAATGCTGCACCTCTCTTTGGGGTCTGGGGACTGAGTTTTACCAATTAAAGTGGAAATATGTTTGAACTGCACAGTGGAAAATCAACATCCAAATTAGTAGTATGTAAGACTAAAAATACTACAGCAGGAGGAGCTCACCAGAGACCAGCATAACCCCAGCCTCAATGAGGCTGTCTGGGGGAGCTGGTTTTGCTCCCTTGGCATAACATTTGTCCTAGGGGAAGCTTGTGGCTCTGATGGGGCCAGAGCATCATTCCTGCAGCCAGTGTAACTCTGGAGGAGGAAATCTTCTGTGGGGTCAGTGCAATGGGACCATAATTTGTCTCTGCAAAGGGTCAGGTAGTTGCAGGGGGCCATAAATAGCAAACATCCAGGATCTCTTCATGATATCTGCAGCTGATGCTGATTTGGGGAGTTTAGGAGATACTGTTTTCAAGGAAGACTGTCTTAGGGTGAGATGCCCCACAAATGTGAGTCCCATGGCTTTGGGAGGCCCAAAAGTCCAACTCCTCACTTTGTTATGGGTTAGCTGAAGATTTCTGCCAGTGGCATTCCCAGAAATACCTACTTCTGGGCTTTCTTTCTTGCCTTCCAATGTAATAGTGTCTTTATGCCTCCTATCTGCTACTGAAATACAATGTGTGACATGCTGGGAATAGTCTTTAAACCAATGAAGTGGTGATTAGATAAAGCTCTCCTGTACTTATGTGGAAATATACCTAAGTTCAGGTACTCCTTTACTTCCAGCTCAACTCCTCCTCCCTCCACAGGAGTGATTGCCTCCTTGGAAGGCTGTTCTGCCCAGCAGGACAGAAGTATATACCTCCAGCACCTTCCTTCTCTGAGGTTGTTTTCTAGTGTGTTTACATTTTTCAGCCCTCTGTCCCTGTATGGAGTTCTTGTCATGAATGCAGGACAAAGTTAGTATCAGCAGGGAAAGCAGCAGTTACCTCAGGTTATGAGAAGGGACAGCAGTAGTATCACAGAACCACAGACTGGGCTGGGGTGGAAGGGCCCTTTAAAGATCTTTTGGTGTCAACCACCCTGCTGTGGGCACAAGGACATCTTCTGCTAGACCAGGTTGCTTAATAATCAATAATAGATGATTTGGACTAAACTTAAAGCTTTTTAGTGAGCATCTTATCAGGAACCTGCTTCTGGAACGCATTTATTGGAGGGGTTTCCATTAATCTCAAGCAGAGGTTGCTTTTTCTTTAATCTCTGGAAAGGCCACATGGCATTTCACAATTTATTTTCTCTTCCCATCTGTGAGTACAGAATTGTTACTCCTTGAGAGTTCAGGTGTCAGTGCTGCTGGGAGCTCTTCTGTCCTGCTTTTGCTAACCTTGAATGATTTCCCCTTCCAAAGATGGTTTAGTCCATCCCTTCCATCTCACCACCCATACATATGCAATTGCATAAATAAAGAAGTATTAAGCCTCCACACCATTAAATTCGGGCAAGTGATGCATTTCAAATGCAAACTACAGAAGCAAGTGAAAGTCTTGCTAATTTTTACACTAATTTACACCAGAGGGAATAAGAAGTCTCTTAAATCAGATGCTAATTTTGTTTACTTAACTTCCTAGTCAGCACAATGACCTTTCATCCACGAGGAGGAACAAATTAGTGTGGAAGTTCTTTGTGGGAGACAGGAGAGCTTGCCTCAACCTGATCCTGAATAATACCCAATTAAATGTCCTTCTCAACAACTCTGCCTTCCCTCCTAGAAAGAAGTTTCAGATGAAAGACTGAAGTGATATGCCTTTTATTTGCCACTTTACAAAATCTCTCCACGTAATGCAAACAGCCCTAACCCTGGTGTGGCTGACACAGGATTTGCAACGCTCTTGGTTATTGGTAAGAGGATAAGAAGCTTATTAGCATTTATCAGGAGAGGATAAAAGATTCCCTTATTCCCCTTGCTAGGAAAGGGAATGGATTTCCATCTTTATCAGAAACCAGGGAAAGACGGGTGGGAGGGAGACATTTGGGTAACAAAGCTGCAAACACCCCCAAAAAAATTTTTCTGGTAGGTGGAAGAATGAGAGTTCTGCATATTTACTAATGGGATAAGGGCCATGGAGCACAGCCTTTGAGATAAGGAACTATGCTGAAGTGGAAATGCTTTTTGGTTTTGATAGAGAGATCTAGAGGCCTCCTGATGATTAAGAGGCAGGTAACCAACTACCTGGGGATCTGTGAAGGGGATGGGGGACTTGATGTGACAACAGCTCTGGAGTGTGTGTGGCCACAGTGCAGAGTGACTGGCCACCTACAGCTCTTTGTGCTTGGGCAGATGCTCCCCACAAGTTCTGGTTGGAGAACCAGCCAGTGAATCAGTGCTGTAGAAAAGCAACTGAGATAGCAGACACCCGCTGTGGCTTTGGTCACAGCATGTGTGGTGTGCTGCTGCCCAGGGGCTCATAGAATCATGGAATTGTTTAGGTTGGACAAGACCTTTAAGACTGTTTACAAAGGCCTGTAGTGATAGGATGAGGGGCAGTGGCTTCAAACTAGAGAAGAATAGATTCAGACTGGATGTTAGGAACAAGTCCTTTACCATAAGGGTAGTGGAACACTGAAACAGGTTGCCTGGGGAAGTGGTTAGAGCCCCATCCCTGGAGATGTTCAAAGTAAGGCTCAACAGGGCTCTGGGCAGCCTGATCTAGTTGAGGATGCCCCTGCTGACTGCAGAGGGGGTTGGACTGGATGACCTTTGGAGGCCCCGTCCAACCCAGACCTTTCTATGCTCAAGCCCAACTATTTAAGTCTCCACGTCTGGGGCTGAACCATGTGCCTCAGCACCACATCTCTGCATCTTTTAAACACCTCAGAGGATGGGGATGGTGCCTTTGACCTGAGGGCATACAAGGCTTGAAAAAAATATTTGATAGAAATATCTTCACCATCATCCTATGTGCCACTTTCTGCTCTATCCACTCCAGTCCTCTTCTCCGAGGAAAACTGAGTTGTTTGTGCTCAGCCTGGGCAATGGTGCAGGTCTGAATTTCTGCTTTTCCTCCTACCTCATCACCATGTATTCAAAGGGATGCCTGCCCCTCCTTCCCTCCAGAGGCAATGTTTCATTTCCGTAGCCACGCTCTCATTGTCAGGTTGATGTAAATTTAATATCCTTGGGCTATAATGATAGAAAACCAAACAATTTCCAGGCATTTGTCACACAGTAAATGAAAGAGACAATGTGGTGGCAGCAGAATGTTGGATTCACTGAGCTGTAAAGGCAGCTGCCTGCAACACCACTTTCAAGTGCTTGTTGGGAAGGAAACTGAGCAAAGCAGCTGGTAGGAGGAGGAGGACAAGAAAAGTGCCATGGCATGTCCCAACACTACTGGGTGCACCTGGTGCTGAGATGCTGCAGGTGCTGGGTGGGCATCACAGGAGGTTAAAAGTCAAAGACATCTAAACGTTGAATCTGTGCCACACACCTTGTTTGAAATGACTCCTCCTAGGGCTGGAACTGGCAGTGTATTTTGGACATAAATGGCTTTCTGCCACAGCTGGAGTGGTGGAGGGGTGACCTCTGAGCCCACATCTGTGTTGTATCAGTGGCATGCAGTGTCTTGGACATCTCTGTCACTGGCTCTCCTGCTCCAGATGCTGTCTCCAGGGAACTTTTGGGCTTTCTTCCCCAAATGCAGATTGGAGCACACTGCCTGGGCTGGGAACGATCTTCTCTACTCAGCTTCTTGTGTCAAGGAACAGCTGGAACAAAACTCCATCAAACCTCCTTCAGGATGTCAAACTGCTCTTTCCTGCTATCTTGCATGTGGTAGTGAAATAGGAATGGTTGGTACTTGGCTAGGAGAAATAGTTGAGATTTGTTTTTTCTCACAGATACTGGGGGTATTAGCTATGCAGTCCTAAGCACACTTAATGAGAGCAGAGATCTGATTCCTCTTATCTCTTCTGTAAATCCCCAGCAAGGAGTCATAGCCACTTTTACATCTACCTCTCTCAAATGAAGCACCTTCTGTGGGTCTCCTTGCCTCCCAGGACATGAGGGGATCAAAAGCAGCAGCCTGGGCTTGTGAAAACCCCAAGCATAGATGTGATGGTCAGGCCAGCTCCTCTTTTTCCTTCAGGGACTTTATGCATAAGCATGTTCATCATTACAGCAGCACAATCCCTGTGTTCCTCAAGTGCAGAAATGAGAAAAGGCTTGTGAGGAAGTGGATATGACTTTTCTAACCTCCTAATGCCACTGAGGGAAAGGAAGAGAAGCTGTCCAGCCTGCAAACCTCGTTTCAAACATACAGTGCTATGCAGATGACACTGTGCTGCCTACTCCCAAAATAGTTTTAGTGCTTTGTGTCAAGCTTCCCCTCCTTACCAACCTGTGCCAATGTGCCTGCCTCCAGCTAAAGCATCCTGGGAAACTGCAGGGAGAAAAAAGATCCTTTCCTTACTCTCCCTTTTAAGCAGCTGCTTAATCTAGAAACCAGTATTTGTTTTTTGTTTGGTTTGTTTGGAATTTTTTTTTTGTTTGTTGGAGCAAGGACTTCCAAGGTAGTAATGTCTCTCTGTGAAAAGAATAAAAGAAAAATAGACTGTCATGACTCTCTTTATTTCAATTTTCACAGGTTTGTTAGGTTTTTGGCAACTTTACAGGCTGTCACTTATTTTTTTTGTCAGAGGTAGCCACTAATTCTCTTTGTTTTCTGGAGCCCCTGGGGTACAGTGCTCAGAGCTGAACCCTCCACAACTGGACACAATTTGTAGTCTTAGCCTGGAGAAGAGGAGGCTCAGGGGTGACCTTATTGCTCTCTACAACTATCTGCAAGGAGGTTGTAGCCAGGTGGGGGTTGGTCTCTTCTCCCAGGCAACCAGAACAAGAGGCCAGAATCTCAAGCTGCACCAGGGGAAGTTTAGGCTGGAGGTGAGGAGAAAGTTCTTCACAGAGAGAGTGATCTGCCATTGCAATGTGCTGCCCAGGGAGGTGGTGGAGTCACCGTCCCTGGAGGGGTTCAAAAAAGGATTGGATGTGGCACTTGAAGCCATGGTTTAGTTAGTCACGACGTGCTGGGTGATAGGTTGGACTTGAGGATCTCTCAGGTCTTTTCCAAACTTGTTGATTGGATGATTTTCCAACAAATAGGTTTAGGCTGACTTGTGACTCAGGAAAAAGAAACTCAAGGCACAAGTGCAGAATGGGGGCCAGTTTCAGCTGTTGGGTAGCCCTTTCAGTTCCTGCTGAAGAAAACTGGACTCAAATAACCCATGGTGAGAAGTGGGCTTGTCCTTATGCTTGTGGCAAAGAAGTGTGAGCAAAGCATGAGACCTTGCACTGAGCATGCTTTGCTATGTGTCATGCTGCAGGGCTCATTTTTGGTCCCAGATGGTCAAGTCCCACTGTCAGGTCACACCTCTCCTCCTCTCTGGAAGCTGCCCCTCCCATTAGGAGCTGGGGACCCTGAGTTAAGGAAGAGAAGGAGATAATTTTCAACTGGTGCTAGCTAATCCTCTTGTATTTCTATCTCCTTCCTCCAGTGTCTGGATGAAGAACCTGGGAGCTGTCTGTCCATGCACTGCACAGGTCACTAGGTTCCTCTCTGGAGAAATGTCCATTTAATCCTCTCTGTTGCAACAAGGCCAAGAAGCCAGCACAGCCCAGGACTGCTGCTGCCATGTGGTGTGTGACAGTCCTCAGCCCAAAGGGTTGGGGCTGGAGGGTTAAATCCATATTCATGGCTCTCCCTCCCACTGTGCTGCAGATCCAGGACTTGGGCTGCCTCCCTTGCAGATGGGAAGGCCAGCAGGATGCTCCTTGGATCCAGATCCACAGTTCAGGTCTTTTCAGATAAGGATTTAGGTTTGGGCTTTGCTCCAGTTGGGTACAGACAACAGACTCGTGCCTTTCTTATCCTCCCCTTGAGGAACCCTCCAGCTCAGAGGATAAGCTCCAAGCCTAACCAGTTATCAAAGGGATCCAGATGCCAGCTCGCTGAGTGTGCTTGCTGGCAGGGACCAGCATTGGGCTTTGGCCTCTCCAAAGGATTGCAGAGTGGAGGGGAAGTTGTGAAACTGCTCCAGGGGGGGCTGGCAGCACACCAGGCTGCCAGTGCAGTTAGCTATTGGTGGTGGAAGCTCATGCACTAATTCTATCGAGGTGCACAAGCTGTTCTCTCCATGGAGGTTGCACTGTGCTTTGGGCAGGGTTGTTTATTTTATAGAGCTGTGAAATGTGTCCATTGGCTCTAGGTAGGAGCAGAGAAGGAGGTTGGAGATGTGTGTGCTCTGATCCCAGTTCCCTGTTGTTGCATGCTGAAGTTTTATGGCAAAACTCCCTCAGATCTCTACATTTTTGGTCTCCATGCTAGGGCCAGAGGATTTGTGAAGGGATCTGTGCTGGTCTATCAGGAGCTCAGTGAAGGCTGAAACAAGGTGGCTGCTGCCCAGCCAAGAGTGGGAGAGGGGAAGCACTTTGTGTTACCTTCAACCAGAAATCAGAGCAGTGCTTGTTTTCTTCTCCCCACTCACAAATCCTTGTGAGGGCCATAACTCAGCTCAGCCTCTCTGCTTGCAGCTTCTTCACCACCCACCAGGAACACAGCCAGCTGTGGCTTCAAACCCTGCTCATGCAGGAAACCAAGAACTGCCCACCCAAAACTAAATCTGTGACACCCCCCCACCCCTGCAGGAGCTGCTGCCCTGACCACACACCCATGGTCAGAGGCTGCTGGTGAGGCTCTTTCTGCCCACAGACAGCAGGGCAGGTCTTGTCTCCCCTTTCCAGATGACTCTTCCTCTCTGGAGCTTAGTCCCAGCAAAGGAATGATTTGCTCCTACAGCCTGCTAATGAATTTCTGAAATAAGGAATTAATTACCGTCTGTCTAGATTAGAGCTGTCCTATCCTTTGAGATCCATCTTTTTGATTCTAATTAATTTTAAAAATTACTTTTTTAGAGCCTTCAGTAGTGATTCTAATTTATTTTACTCTAATATTATTTCTCTGATAAGCAATTTAATTTTTTTTAGCTGGGAATCTGCCTAATCTCCAATTTGTCACACAAACTCTGCTCCCTAAGATACTGTTTACAGCTTTTTGGAGATGATAGATCCTGATGCACAAATCTTCCTTTTTTTTTTTTCCCCTACTTATACACCTGAATGTGTGTGTTCAAAGGAGATTACTTGAAACCCTTCACTGTGCTCTGTTTAGGAAAGATCCTTAATATTAATATTTTAGAACTAAACCCAAATATTAGTTAGAAAGCTGCTCTAATTGCACTTTTTCATGGAGAAAAATGCATGTCTAATTTGCCTTTTTTTTTTTTTTTAAGAGAACATTTGCTTTATGGCTATTTGCTAGGCTTTGACAGTTATTTAACTGGCTGCTTTTATTAACTCATGTTCTCAGCATCAAATGCAGTGGCAGCTGGGGAAAATTCAAATATCAGTTTTATGTTCTTATCAAAGCTGCCATCCCACAGGCTGCACTTGACTGTGTAGTAAACTTCAGCCTAGACTCCTGAGTTTGTCTTGCCTGAGGTTTGGACTTCAGATGGTTCTTTTTGTTTGTCCTTGGGGCTGTAACACCTCAGCTGGGGCTGCAACTCCAACCATTCTTCCCCTGTGTCTTCTTCATGCCAGGACAGGGAGTGCCCAGCTGGTTGGTGCTTCTCATCCTCTGCTGGGTGGTGGTGCCAGCATAGGGGTGCAGCAAAGGCAAGGATGGGTGTAGCTGTGAGCCTTGGAGATCAGGGAAGGACAGCTGGTATCAGAGGCTGGATAGTGTGTGGCACACAGCCCTCTCCTCAGCAGAGGAAAAGACCCTCTGGAGTAAAGGGTTGAGGAGACACTGCAGCCTCCCTCTCTCACTCTGGGCATTCTTTAATTATTTTATTTATTTATTTTCTCCTTCTGTCAAATATGCTTAAAATTTGATTTTAAAACAAACAAACAAAAGGTTTAAAAATATGTTAGTAAGGGAGAGAGACATAACCCAAAGTCTTACAATGCCTAATGAGATTCTTGCCAGCAAATCCCTTAGAGAGTCCTGGAAGTCTTTCAGGTGACCTCAGGGGAGTTTGGATTTTCCAAGCATGTCTCACTTGTGGAGAAGACCACTGCTGCCAAGGACCCTGCTTGGCTGCTTCTCTTCAGTCCCTCCATGCCCCACTTGGGAGAATGCTACAGACCATTTTTTTGGCCCTGGCACAAACTGAGGAGCATTAGTGCATGATGTGGAGGCTGTTGCTTGCTTGTGCATCTATTTGGTGTCCCACAAGAACTTGTCTTCCTCTATCTGTATGCAAGCAAGGGAAGAAACTCCTTTGTCATTTTGGACAATTTTATATCATAGTTTGTTTGGGTTCTTAAGCTCCTTCTATTTGTATTTTTTAATTCCCACCTGTGTGTGGTATGGATCTTAGATTTTTAAGAATCCCAGATGCTTAGCAGATGGTTAGCTTGAAAAAATAATCAGAGAGGCAGCAAAATTCTGTGTTCACGAGCTCCTATTTATTTCAATCTGGTGTTTTGCCTCACAACAAGACTAATAAGCAATTACTTTAGCATCTCAAATGCTTATGCAGTGTAAATGCATCTGTCAACCAGATTCAACATCATCAATAAAGCTGCCAAAGCTGTTCATAATTCAATGATATATGCTTTGAGCATCTTTTTTGAATATAATTTAAAGATTGCAGTCCTATGATTCTGACATTAATTTCTATGTGTTTAAAATACCTCCAGCTGGAAAGATCCATCTCTGCATCACATAACCACCTCTGCCTGGGTGGACCATGAGAAACTGTGCCATTTGGCTTGTGTGCAGGTCTTACTTATTGGCTGGTCTCTAAGAGGGCTTCCACAAGGGCTGCTGGGACTGCTGGAGTCTTTCTGGGATTCACAGCATTCCTTTCCTCCTTTCCCTTCTGATGAACTTCATACTTGTGCCATAAGCCTTAATGTGCTACACGCAAAGGGAACTTGAGAGGGAAGGTCTGCTCTGCAGGGGAGGACTACTCTAACACTATTTATATTTTTGTTTGTTTTAAATACCTTTTACAGCCAGATGTTGTTAGGGAAGAGGTTGCCATGATTCAGTCTCCACATGTATGGACACATCTGAATTGCTTTTCTGGATTTCCACCCAGTTTGAGAGAGGTTTTCATTAATTTGTTCATTAATATGAACAAATCCGGGTGCACTTCTGCAGTGGGTACCTTGCTTTAGGTTTGAAATTACTTAATGCTTGTGCTGGATTCTAGTCTTGATAGTTCCCTATGATGTTCTCCCACCACCTTATTCCCTCATCTGTCCTTCCCCCTCCCACTACAACTTCCTTCTTTCTCTCTGCAACTGCTGTGTGCTCACAAACCTCATATATTGTTACATCCCCTCAGTCCTTGTGGGAAGAGTAGTCATGCTGCAGAAAGGTGTCATATTTGTGCCTCAGCTGAAGCAAGATCAGCTCTGAAAGCTCAGCCATTTGTTAGAGCCTAATCTGTCCATGTTGGAAAGCTGTTTGTGAATGTCCCAGCTGTGGGAATAACTTTAATCAGATCTTGTCATTTGCCCTAAGACACAAAGCCATGGGAGCTGGTCCTTTGTCAGTGCCAGTGCTGGTGGGGTGGTGCTTTCCACCTAGGGCATCACACTGAGGAAATGAGGAACATTTTGTATGGCAAATGTCAGCTGGTCCCCACAGGTCTGGTGTGGGGGGGACCAAGACCTGCCTGAGGTCCCAGCTTTAACAGCAGGTGAACTTGTAATGATCCCTTGGCCATGTCCAGACACCTTGGTGATGTAGAGCTCTGCAATGCCAGGCCCTGTGCAGAGCCATGCTCAGATGAGCATCATCCTGCTCTGCATTAAGGCTTGCACCAAGTGAGCTAACAGGTGGAGGAGGGCAGGGGGCAGAGGGGGTCTGTTGCTGCTGGCAGGTGCTCAGGCAGGCTGGCTGCGAGCACAAGTGGGAGCTGTGCACAGCCAAATCAACAGTGATTGTCCTGTTTTGCCACCTGCCTGCCCATCATGTTCTGGTGGTGCTCATCCAGTTGGAGGTGCAGCACTCAGAGGGTGGTAGGCTCCTGTTCCTGGATGAAGTGAGGGGTGGGTGTTGATTTACCTGTGCCAAAAGACCCCCAGGGCACCCCGTGCTCCGTCTGCTGTGTGAAGGATTTCACACCCTGCTCCTGCCATGTCTGGAGGAGCTGGAGAGCTGCACTTTAACTCCCTCATCCCGACGGTGCTGTGTGCCTACTGCTGGGCACAGTGCCCAGCAGCTCTCGGGAGCTGGTGCCAGCAAGGCCAGCAATTACCAGGGAGCAGTGTTTATCACACTCCTGTCTCCTGGTGCTGAGCTTCCAGCCCCCATTGCCAGACCTGCCTGGGACCCAGCATCTCACCATGTCTGGATGGACTCTGCACCTCTTTCTAACCTCTAAGGGACAGAGCCAACCTTTTTGTCACCACATAATGGGATTATTGTCACTTCCTTGTCTACCAGCTTTCCTTCAGATGTCTGTGCACGGTGGCTTTCTGTCAGGGTGCTCTCCACTCTTATTTTCTGAGAGTGGTGTACATGTTTTCCAGCTTGAAGTAGAGCAGCTAATCAATTGCAAGAAAGTGATGCTCACTGGAGTTTGGCTCTGTCTTATCTCTGCTAGCAAATTCACACAGACCCTCTCAGCCATAGGCTTTTATTGCAACTCCAAGGAGGGATTGACTGTTCCTCTCATTGGGATCGTTTCGTATGAGCTGAAGTCTTCTGTTCGATTTGCATCCTGAATACAATAATTTACTCTGCCTCTGTTTTCTAGCTACCCACTGGTGTGAGTTTCTTTCTTTTGGTTTGTGCTGTGCCTTATACCAGAGTTAATGGGATACAGATTTCTGAGCAAGGAGAGATACCAACAATTATTTTTATTTTTTTTTCCAAGTCTGTGTGTGACTAAGAATCTATCAATGCAGGAGGCAATCCTGCACAGTTTAATTTCTCTGCTCTCTCAGCTGTGGCAATTCCTAAAAGAACACAAAATAAAGGAAAGAAAAGAAAACAATAGTCAGAGCAGCATGCTAGGAAAAAGGAGGAGTTTAGAAATTGGTTCTTTGGTAGAGATCTGTCCTGACTTCAGGCAAGGCAGAGCAGGGAGGGTGTGAAGGTCTGAAGGGGGAAAGCCTGCTGTAGGACAGCTGCATCACTCCTACACAGATGATGCTCTCTGTGGTCCTCACTGTGTTCCACATGTGCTACAGGATGTGACAGGTGTCTGTGTCTGTCCTCCTGACCCGAAACCTTAGTCAAGTGCTGAGGCTGTTTGACCTTAATTCCTGACCTGTGTATTCAAAAGCTCTCTGGGGAGGACTGTCTATTTCCTCAGCCCTCTGCTGTGCCAGAAGCCTGCTGGCAAGGGAGGAGAGAAGGGCAGAGCAGGCTTTAAGATCTCCACCACTGCAGAGCTGGCTGTGGGGTTTGCTCAGGAGTAGCAGGAGCTGTGTTATCCTTGTTGCCAGCTCTGTAGAGTTTCCCCTTTTCCAGAGATTTGGAGTGACCATGTGTTAATCTTTTCCCATGTCAACACAGAAATATTCTGGCTGAGGTTTATGCTAAAGTGAATATGTTTTGTCATAACATTAATTCTTTCATTGCCCTACAAGAAGAGGCAAAGTTGCTTTGATTGGCCTTAGGATGAGGTTTGGGCTTTTCGTTCCTCGATTCCTCTGAAGATAAGCGCTTGGCTGATGGATGCTGGGAAGAGGTCAGCTGGATTGTGCATGCCTCAGCACTGGGCTGGATTTTGGAGGTGTGTCTTGATCTGTTTCCCTGATGTCTTGTAGATAGTTCCTATCAGTGCTGGAGATGAGAACTCCTGTTTCTACATACATGTGTTTTAAATCAATCCTTGGGTGTCTTTACTAAAAACAGACTCAAAATCCAAGCTTGCCAGGAGCATCCTCTGCCTTCCTCTGTGAACCCAGAGGAGTTGAAGAGTCACCAAAACACCAGCTACCAACTTGGCATCATTTTTACCCCTTTCAGAACTCAGAATTTTTTTAAGACTGTGTAATAAGTGAAAAAGTGAAGGTGGCTTTCTCCTCCCAGCAAGCTCTGCTCAGCTGAGCTCTCTGCTGTTAAACCCAGCCTGGTTTTATGGCCAAGAGGCACAAGGGAAAAAGATGACAGGAGAATTTAAAACACTTAATGAAGTATTGCATGAAGAGTGATGTGGCAGAGAAAGGCCAGGTAATAGAGTGGTGTAAGTGTTTTACTGGAGCTTGTAAGTGATGTGATCACCACACAGGCTCATGCTAACAAAGCCTTTAATCTATCCCATACTGTGATGGGGTCTTAAGCCCAGCTCTGTTGCCATCACTCTTGTGACTGTTCCCTGGGGAGCTGGTGAAGTTCCTCGGGGCAGAAGCCAAGCCCAGAGAGCCTTCCACAGCTACATGCTGGCACTGTGCAAGTCAATGGGCATGGTGGGCTGAGCATGTGCCCCCCACCCCATAATAGGTGCAACTATAAAGCCTTGGTTTTCCCCAGGCTAGACTCTGCTCTTCTTGTCTTCCTTCTTGCATTGAGACCAAGTTCACAGTTTCTGCAGCAGTATCAGGTAGGCTTGGAGGCTGCAGTCCCTGGCAGAGGAGCTGGGGCAAGGGTGATGGCCATGAGATGCTTAGGGTGCCCACTCTGCAGCAGAGGTGTGATGGTTTCATTTGCTTCCAGACTGAGCTAGCCTGGTTATTGTTGGTGGGGGAGGGGGATTTTAGCTCTCACACAGTAACAAGAGGGGCCCAGGCCTTTGAAGGCAGAGGGTGTATTTAGGGTAGAGAAGCTCCACAGTTCACCTCTCCATGAAGAGTGTGGAGGTGGCTGGTGGGACTCTACTCTTGGTCTCACTGAGATTGCTGCTGGTAGGTGTCCCAGGGGACACAGCAGATAGGGCACCTCTGACAAACTCTAACAGGAGCTGCAAAATCACTCTGGAAAAGTGGAGCTCCGAGGGGAAAGCCAGCACGGTGTGAGAGACCTTGAGGGCCCACGGAGAGCAGATCGTTACAAAGCTGCTCTGCCTGCATCAAATTTTCATGATGTTTCTCAGTTTCCCTGTGTCAAGTCTGGGTGTAAATTCTGCACTGTTTGTGGAGGTTACCAGGCCAACTCACTTCATATTGATCTTTCTCTCTGCATTAGCATCAGATGTAACTAAAACCAATCAGGGAGCGGGTGCAGGCGAGCTGGCGTTCAAGCGGACAGAAATACAAATCTCCTTCCTGGTCCACCGGCTGAATTCCATCAGACAAATTGGTTTTGGGGTGGAAGTTAGCCCTGTTTCTGCTTAAAGTCACATTTTCCCAGCAGAAGAGGTAGAAATGTCAGGTTTCAGGACCATATATGCATCTCAGCCTTTACACCACCAGAAAACAATCAGGCTCCAATCAAAGCTTGTCCTCTGCTATCTCGACAGGTGCTGACGATGATGGATGGAGACAGGTTTAGAAGATCAAACACCAGACAATCTCTAATGCATTTCAAACCACCTTAGGCTTCTAAGTGCCCATATGACATCTGGTGGACTCAGTAACACCAACCTCACTCTGAAACCCCTCTGCTGTCCCCATCAGCTCTTGTTTACCACTGTTATACATTAATGACTTTCTCCAAGACATTTTAACTTCTTGTCCCACACATGCAGCACATTTTGCTGTGTTAGGGACAAGTCATTGAGTGGAATTAGAACAGCATGGTTTGTTCTTTTTTTTTTTTTTTTTCGTTTTTTCCCCACCTTACCCACTAGTGGTTGCTATTTTTTTATCTTTTCTTGCCTGGAGGATTTTTAGAACAAAGTAACTTTTAAAATCACAGTATTTCTTTAATGCAGTGTCTGGAGATAAGTTTATTGTGTTTTTATGGGATCTAAGTAAACACATTTCTTAAATATATTCCCATCTAGATTAAAAAAAAAAAAAAAAAAAAACACAAACCTGCTGTGGTTTTAGGCAAGCAGAATACTGATGGAGCCAGTCATATTGGTGGAGGCTGTCAGAGCTCCAGTGTGTCCCACAGGAAAGACTGGTTGGTGGGATGGGACAGTCTTTGTCCATTGTTGTCATGCCTTGAGGGCAGGAGAACGTGGGGAGTTCTGCAGGACCTGCAAATTAACACTGAGCTGGAGGGGGATGCTGTTGTGTCTGCTGGCCAGACAGGACCTTGGGATCACAATGTGGATTCCACAGTAAGTGATACTGGAGGGAAATCAGGAGCAAAGAGGATCAAATTGTCTCAGGGGAAGTGGAGGGCTTGTCTCTCCCCTTCACAGCAAACTCGACATGCAAAGGAGTTCTTTAGTTTCCTGTTGCCTGACTGCTGGAGAACGTGTCATTTGCTCTGATGACTCCAGGCAAAGCAGGTTGGGTTTACACATCGTTGACACCCTTTTCCAGGGCTGCCAACACCACTTGCTGCCTTGAGGGCCAACACAGTTCAGTGCTGAGCACTGGGATCCCTGCCTGTGCCCTGGCTGTGTCTCAGCAGAGCTGTGGGCACAGCAGTGGGATGCTCACCCCAGGTCAAACTGGTCCAGGTAGGAGGAGCGGGGCAGAGGCTGGAAGTGGCAGCCCTAAGAAGGGTGCAGAGCATCACAGGGTGATTGCTCTGCATCTCTGCATCATGCCAGCCCTGAACAGTGCAGGTATCTTAACAAAGCCTGAATGAACAGCTGCTCCTGTGAGCTTCTCCCTGTTGAACCAGGTGGAGGAAAGCTGTGGGGATGGGGCAGCTCCTGCACTTGCCAGGATCTGTAACAAACCTCCTCATCTCTTCCAGCCCCTAGAAAGTTTCTTTCCGTATATACACCATCTTTATATAGCATAAAGATTTTGCTCCTGTCAAGTGAGATAAGCTGTAGAGGTGTGATAAAAGGCTCAGCATCACCTAGTTAGTCCTATACACCCATCCCAGAAACCATGGCTGAAGCTCTTGTATCCCTACCTTCCCCTTCGCTTGGGTATTTTTGTTGTGTTTATTTGTTAGGGATTTTCTTTGTTTTGTTTTTGTTTTTTACATCTTTATATCTGCCTTGGTGGGTACCTGATCATCTGCCAGGATTAATGTGTGGGTAGGCACATCCCCAGCACCAGAGCACAGGGGCAGAGAGAGAGGAGAATGTGGAGCTGCAGCCTGAGGTTGGCTCAGGGTGGGGGTGTTGATAAGGATACCCAGCTCTGTGCCTTTCCACAAATCCTTCCTGCCCCTGCATGGAGCCCATGGCTCTGGGATGTGCTGTACTTCATGCTGAGCAGGAGGGGAGACTGAGGAGTGAGATGTGGCCTGTAGGCAGTTAAAATGTTCCACTTTTCTGAGCATTAATATCATGATTGTGCTGTCTGAATAACGTCCAGGCTCTGGCTGCCCTATTGCCTATTCCTAAGCATGATTTACCACTGTCATAAATGAGCCCCTAAGCCAAAGAATCAAAAATAATTGCCCTTATATCTTGGTCCCCTTTTAATCCTGTTCCTTTGTCATGTGTCTTCTTTCTCTCCCTCTTATTTAGTCTCTGACAACGTTTTTCTTTTTTTCTCCCTTTATTCCTTCTCAGGAGGCCTCTTTCTGATTCTTTTCCACTCCTTGTTCCCTTCTTGGGATTAACAGACCTGTTTTTTCTTTCTTTCCTTTTTTTTTTCTCTGTCTGTCTCAAGATGCCATGCCCGTGAGTGGTGCCATGGCCACAGAGCAGAAGGTTTCACCCTCCTCCCTGACCAGGGTGACCTACTGCTGATCATCTTGGGGCAAGGGGGGAGAAGCCCCTGCCCACCATGGTCCTATGCAGGGAGGTGATGGAAGTGCTGAGCAGATGTTGGTGAGGACATCAGTGTCACAGCTGGATCTTAAACGGACTTTAAAATGAGCTACACATCTTCTGCCTCTAAAACACTAGTAGGTGACCTCCAAGCAGTGAGGTGGGAGGCTGAGGTAGTGTTGATGGCCTCTGAATGTTCTTCATGTCATGGGGGGGGTGGTGGTGGTTCTGCTTTATGCATTTCATCTGAAGGCTTTTGATACAACCCCTAGCAGCATGTAGCTCTGGTCCTTCGAGCTTGCAGCATCACCATTGCACAGCAAACCACGGGCTTGTGGTGGACACCAAGCAGTGGGCATCCAGCCCTTGGGCAGGAGATGGTGAAGGGGTGTGTGTTGAGGGAATTATGGATTAATAAGGGCAGATCTGGAGGCCCCATCCCTGGAGACTTCCTATGATGTGGCAAAAAGGCTCAAAGCCTTGATGAATGTGGCCTTTGGGGTCTGGCCCCACAACACGCTCTGAAAACCTTTGCAGCACAAACCATGTGAACAGCAGTGGCTGGTGCAGGCTGTGTCTACCTCTAGCAGCAGATGGATGTGCTTGTGTCTGTGTGTGTATGCAGGAGGGATGGAGAGAGTGAGCACCTCCCAGGACAGGACCTGTACCATCTGAGCTCCACCACTGAGGGTGTGTTGGATGCTGCTCAGTCAACCCCTGTGGGCTCACCACCAACACAACCTGTGTGTCACACTGAGCACAGCCCCCCTGAGCCATTTATTCAACAGAGGACTGCAAGTGGGAAAAACTTGATTGTTCTTCCTCTTTGGTTGCTTTGAGCAATCCCAGCTAGAAGAGCTTGAAAGAATGGAGGAGGTTTGGGGTTGTTGGTGGGTTTGGGGTTAGTTTTGGGGTTTTTTGTTGGGATTTTTGTGTGTGTGTTTTTTTTTTTCTTTCCTTTAAACAAATGGGTACTTTTTATTTTTTCCTCCTTTTTTGTTTGTTTTTTTTTTTTTTCCCCTTCCTTGTTTGAGCTGCTAATGTTCATTTTGCGTGCAGGCACGCGATGCCAGTCCTGCTTCAGAATGCACACAGTGGAGTGCAAAAATAAAGATTGCATCTCATGCATAATGCATGGCCCAGCAACCTGCTCCAGCAAATTACCCAAGTAGATTCCTCTGATGGGGCTGGGGGGGGAGAAAGATGGAGGGATGGGCAGGGGGGGAGGATATTGTAACAACTATCTAAAGAAATGACAAGATAAAGAGATGAAAAATAGGCATGCAGAGATTTTTCTCAAGAGGGGTCAATTCAAAAATTAAAGATGAAGATAACGTAGGTTTGGAGTATGGAGCAGCAGGTCTGCACATAGACAGGATGGAGCAGGGACAGCCATGGGTGCTGAAAGCCCTGGATAGATGGGGAGAGCCCAGGGGTGTCCAAGGATTTGATTTGGTGGTGTTGGGAGCTTATTAGAGGAGAAGCTTCCTGGGTGGGTGGGTAGGTAGGTAGGTAAAAGGGGTTACCTCCTGGTTTATTTATTGCTTTCGAGCTGTCGGGTTGCAGAGCTGTGTTGCAACACTGAGCTGCTGTTGGAAGGCTGTATCTGTGCTGCTTCTCTGGAGACAGGAGTGAGCTGTGCAAAATGTATTTTTATTTATTTTGTTTGTGTGTGAGGATGGTGAGAAGGGGGACAGAAAAGTGGGAACAGGCTATGAGGGTGACTTAATCTTTGTTTTCTGATGTCCCCAGCCCAGGAGCAGCCTTGGCTTCCTCTTTCGTTGCCAGTTGCTGGGGAATCCTGCAATCATAGACGGGTTTGGGTTGGAAGGGGCCTTAAAGATCATCTAGTTCCAATCCCCATGGACAGCCTCCACTAATCCAATTTGCTCGAAGTCCTGTCCAGCATGGTCTTGAACTCTTTCAGGGACAGGACATCCACAACTACCCTGGGCAACCTGTGCCAGTGCCTCACCGCTCTCACAGTGAAGAATTTCTTCTAATACCTAATCTAAATCTGCTCTCTGAAACTATCACTCCTCATCCTATCACTACACTCCCTGATGAAGAGTCCCTCCCCAGCTTTCCTGTAGGTTCTTTTCATGTACTGAAAGGCCACAAGGTCTCCCCAGAGCCTTCTATTCTCTAGGCTGAACAACCCCAACTTTCTCAGCCTGCATTCACAGCAGAGGTGCTCCAGCCTTCTGATCATCTTCATGCTCCACTCCAACAGGTCCATGTCTTATGCTGGGGGTCCCAGAAGCTGGAGGATGCAGCCTCTCTTCCCTGCAAGGGGTGGTTTCTGCAAGCAGATACTACAGCCTTTCCCTCTGCAAAAGAATAAAGTGACAAAGGCATAAAGTGACCCAGGTCCTTCCCCATCTGTGCATGCTTCACCCTTTGCTAAATCTGAATGAGTCTGCAGGTCAGCAGGAGAGGCAGCAGCCCACAGCTCCTCTCCCAGAGCAATGCCCTCCAGAGCAGTGCCCCATGGTAAGTGCATAGTGTGAAACCTGGATGCTGAGCTGTGGGTTTGATGTCAAGTGTTGTGGTGGGGGCAGAAAATGGTGTTTTAGGAGGAGATGGGATGTGGTTTGCTTTTGCTTCACCCTGGGTGGTGAGGGGTTTGATCCATCAACCCAGCAGAGCTGAGCAGTTCAGTGCTGGGCACCCTGCAGTACTTTCTCCTCTGGGAGCCAAAGGGTAGCACCCAAGCTTCAGCAGGCACGTAAATGTGCAGGTGATTGCACCTCAGTGGTAATGCCAGTGCCTGCTGGATCATTGTGATTCAATGTAGAGCACATTTTAAGACTGGGATTAGGTTGGTGGTTTGTTTTTGTTTTTTTTTTTTCATTTGAGTAATAAAAAGTCAGTAAGCCCTGGATCCAAATCTCATCTTTTTGATGTCATTCACACTAATGAGCCCAGGCCTTATCCTTCAAGGTGTGTTCAGGTTTATTTTGGTTTTCTGCAAGCAGCAGACGTGCCAGACTGGTGGGAGCACAGTCCCAGAGCAGCAGCTTTGTGCTGGAGGATCCATGGCTGCAGGTACGTGCTGGGCTCTGCACAGCTCAGCCCAGCCTCAGCTCCCAGCACTCTGGCCCCACTTGTGTGCCAGCACAACCTGCTTTTGCCATCTAGTGGCATTCCCCAAAACAGGCTCAAAAATGGACCTGGGGAGCCAAGCTAGAGATCAGAGCATCACAGGATTGCCTGGGCTCCAAGACCCTTAAGACTCTCCAGTCATTAGCCTAACACTGACAAGTCCTCCACTTATCCATATCCCTAAGCACTATCTCTTGAATACCTCCAGGGATGGGGACTCCATCACTGCCCTGGGCAGCCTGTTCCAATGCCTGAGAACCCTTTCAGTGAAGAAATTCTTCCTAGTCTCCAACCTAAACTTCCCTTGGTGCAACTTGAGTCCATTTCCTCTTGTTCTATCACTTGTCACTGAGTTGGACAGACTGACTCCCACCTCTCTACGACCTCCTTGTGGGTAGATGGATGAAATCAGGAAGGAAGTCTGGAGAGAAACATATGAGGAGTAACATCTGTTCTGGTGAAGCAGGTCTTTTCCAAGTTGTTTCAAAGGTGAGAACAGAAATGTGCCAGGCTTGGCAGAACGTGCTGCTGATACCTGAAATTGCTGCTGGAGTTTATCAGCCTGTGGGGCCCAGCTAGAGTCTGACACTGCAGGTAACAGCCATGCGGGGCTGGCCACAGCCACCAGCAGCGGCTGGGGGACACAGAGGAGCAGGATGGGCTCATTCACACTGGGATGGTTGGACCTCACAGGGGATCCTGCTCACAGCAGAGCCACACAGCTGCCTCCAGGTTGGTGCTTTAACCCACAGCTCGCAGCTGCCCAGGGTGAAAAAGCTTTGCCACCCTGGCTTCATGCAGCTTGCGTCCATGGGTGACTGGGGGTCAGGCTCTGGCTGGCTGTCAGTCAGGATTTTGATGTCAGGAGAATTCTTTTTATGTTTATCTCTCCATATTGTCATTTCTGTTAGTTTGGAAGTGATGACAGAGTTCTTTTTTCCATCAAGTTCAGGAGTGTTTAAAATAAACCCTAAATGTAAAGAGGGAGCTTTCCCTTCTGCTCAGCTTCCCCAGACTGTGTGCTGTGTTCTGGGCTCCCAGATTGAAGAAGCCTACGGAACTGCTTGGGGGAGTACAGCAAAGGCTACAGAGATGGTAAGGGGACTAGAATGTCTCATGAAGAAAGGCTGAGGGACTTGGGGCTTTTGAGCCTTGAGAAGACTGAGGGGGGATCTTGTCAATGATTATAAATACTTAAAGGATGGGTGCCAGGAGGATGGGGCCAGGCTTTTCTCAGTGGTGCCCAGCAACGGGACATGAGGTAATGAACACAGAAGTTCCATCTAAACACGAGGAGGAGCTTCTTTACATTGAGGATGGTGGAGATACTGGAACAAGCTGCCCAGAGAGGTGGTGGAGTCTCCTTCTCTGGAGTCATTCGAAACCTGCCTGGATGCCATCCTGTGCAACATGCTCTAGGTGAGCCTGCTCTGGCAGGGGGGCTGGACTGGATGATTCCCACACCTTCCAACCCCTATCATTCTCTGTTTCTATGACACAGCTGAGGACAAGCAGTCTGCCCCATTCTCACAATAGCTCTTCCCCTCCCAGGAATCCCATGAACCCCCATCCTCTCCATCCTGGCAAACAGCATCCCACAAAGCCTCACCAGTCCCCCCCCCCCCCCACTAAATGGAACTGGCAGCTTGTGTGGAGATTGAAATGTCAGCCAAAGCTGCTGTGCTTTTGTTTCTAAACACCTGAATGCATTAGCATTGGTTTATTTTTAATACAACTAACTCCCTGTGGTGGTTTTTTTATTATTATTATTTTAATATTGTTCCTATTTGCCCACTTTACCAGAGGCAGCTTTATTTGGAAGCTTGTTCTTATGCTGTGCCTACAGTCCCTAGCTGTGCTGCCCTGACAGGGTGGCAGGGGCTGGCCAGCAAGCACCCAGGGTCTTGTGTGCGTGAATGCCCTGCTCTGCCCCAGCTGGCACTGACTATTTCCTTTATTCAGTGCTCCTGTGTGGCTGCACATGTGGCAGGGGGCCTAATGAGAAGGAAAAAGACTTTTCCTATTTATTTTTTCCTTAACCTCATCAAGCCTTCAGCATCCTGAAGGAGAGAGACCACAGCCTGCTGACTGCCTGCCAAAGGAGTGGAGATTTAAGGCCCCAGGTAAGGCTAACAGTCCCATGGGTCTCCCCTGACCTACACAAATGCCTGTTCCCAATCTACTCTTTGTTGTGTTTCAAATCACCTTGCACATAGAACCATTTAGGTTGGAAAAGACCTCCTAAGATCAAGCTCAAGCATTCTCTAACTCCACCAAGGCTGGTGCTAAACCATATTGCTCAGCACCCCATCTTTGCATTTTTTTTTTTTAAGCACCTCCATGGATGGGAATTGAACCATCTCCCTGTTCAAGTGTTTTAGAACCCTTTCAGTGAAGAAATTTCTTCTTGTGTCCAGTCTAAACCTCCCCTGGTGCAACTTGAGGCCATTTTTTCTTGTCCTGTCGCTTGTTACTAGGGAGAAAAGACCAACCTCACTACAACCTCCTCTCAGGTAGTTTGAATACACAATCAAAGCCTCCCTTTTTCATCCCTTCTCCTGCCACACAGGTCATCCAGACCTTCAGGAGAGGTGGAAATACTGAGAAATGCTACAGCTGTTTATTTCCAGGAGCTCACTGAACAAATGAGCCCCTCCTTTAATTTCATTTGCCTACACTTGCTTACTTTTCTTTCCTGTAATTATTTGTAAAGGAAAATTTAATTTTTGCTTAATGGCAACAAAGTTTAACGCTCCATGAGCTTTGTCTTCTGCAGCCCTCCATCTGGTAAGTGGTTTTCTGGTTTATTTTAATTATTTTTAAAGAAGCCCAGCAAACTGTGTGTGTTTAAGAGGCACTTCTCATTAAGATGAAATACTTTGATCTCGTAGGATCATCTGTTTCTAAAGAGATAATGATATAGTACATAGTTTAATGTATTTTTTTTTTCTCCCTCAGTCAACCAAATATCCACCTCAAATACTATGTCCAGTTCTGGTGTCCCTATCATAAGAAGGACACAGAGCTGTTGGAGCAAGTCTAGACGAAGGCCACAAAGATGATCCAAGGGCTGGAGTATCTCTGCTCTGAGGATAGGCTGAGGGAGCTGGGGTTGTTCAGCTGGGAGAAGACTCCAGGAGTGACCTTATAGCTGCCTTCCACTACCTGAAAGGATTCTACAGGAAAGCTGAAGAAGGTCTTTTCATAAGGGTGTCTAGCACGAAGACAAGGGGGAAATGGTTTTAAACTTAATCTTAGAAAGAATTTCTGCAGTACAAGGGTGGTGAGACTCTGGAGCAGGTTAGGGAGGTAGTAGGTAGGGGAGGTTGTGGATGCCTCTTCCCTAGGGCTGTTCAAGGCCAGGTTGGATGAGGTTTTGAGAAGCTGAGTCTAGTTGAAAGGGGGCCCTGCCTATTGGGGAGAGGTTGGAGTAGATGATCCTTCCCATCGAAGCCATTCTAGGATGTGCTCTGAACTGGGTGCAGCAATTGGTGCTGACAAGAAGGAAAAAGGGGGCAGGAGAAGAGCTTTGGAGAGGGCAGAATAGAGACCATGAAGAAACATGAAATCAGGTCAGGGAAAGGAAGCTGTTTATTTAATTCTTTATTTATTTATTGCTAAGTACAGATGGGGGGGGGGGGAGGGGGGGGAGAAGGCTGGGAGAAGACCAAGAGATGGGTATACTATATATAGGTGTACAGCTGTTTCCTTCAGGTGTTATAACTCAAAAACATAGGATGATTAATTTTGAGAGTTGAAATGTATAGCAGAGTCTGATTACATCTGAGTGTCTGTAATTTAGCTACTTAGTAAAATTAACTTGACGTTTTTACTGAGCTGAGGACAAAAATGTGTGAAGAGACTGAAGAACAAGTTTGCCTGCATGCTCCTCCCTTACCTCCCCCCCAAGTTTTCAATTTGCAAAGCTTATTTTTAACTTTTTCTGCTATCTTTCCTCTAACCCAGACAAAGAGGTTTGCCTCCCTCTGCTGTCAGCTACAGCCAAGGGCCTGTCCCGCTGGAGCATTCCTGTCCCTTGATGGACTGGAGGTGCAAGGAACGTGGCAGCCATAACTTGAGATGACAGGGCAAGCCTGTTGTGAATACTGTTACTAATATTCATATGTAATATTCATAAGAATATGTGATTTGTGTCAAAAGGTGAGTTAGGAGTGAAGTTCAAGGAGCTTGTTTTAAAAGATCGCAAGAGCCATTTTCGAAAAGCTCGAACTGGTTTCTAATCAGAGAGACCAAAGACAAAAGGGGTGCTGGCACTGCCTTGGAATGGGTGGATTTCAGATAAGAGACCTTAGGAACGGTGCATGTTGTGCTGGTTTGAGGCCAGACAGATCCTCTCTTGCCCCGAAAGGCACAATAGAATGAGACTCACACAAACGGATTGGAGAGTGATGGAAAGTTTAAATGGAAAAGCAATTGGTGAAGCTACAGAGAACTACAAACTACAAAGCATAGTGGCAAAGAGTATCCCAAAGTGTACAGAACCCCTCACAGAATTCCCAAAGGCTTCCCAATCTTTCCCTTCTTCCAACCTGAGGGTAAACCCAAACCCCCCAGGGCTCTTTCTTCCCCCTCCCACTGCTAGGCAAGTCTCAGGCTGGCCAGGTCTGAGACTGCCCCCCCCCTCCATTCTCCTCCTGGCATTAGGCCTAGACAGGCCTAAGAGGCCTTGAGGATACTCCCCCGGCATTACCCAATAAGAGAGAACATCTCCCAGGGGAGCAGAGAGGGAAGAAAGAGGAAGAGAATGACTCTGCCGATTGTTTTATAGGGCGCAGGATTTATGGGTAGAAATACGCCGTTTCCTGTGTCCACCCCTATTGGGTGGGCATCTGGGACACCAGAGGTGTATCTCATGCAGCAGTGGCAGGGGGCACCCAGCCTAAACTGCCACACATGTTTAAGGGGGAGGCCTCTCAGCAGACACTGTGACAAAGATGATTTAATCCTTTGATCTTATCCTCCTCCTGAGCACCCCAGAACATTCTGGGAACTCATTGTCATATCCCTGCCTTCTATTGAACATAAGCCTGTTTATGTAAATGAGAGAGCTATAGAAGAAGAAAAAAAAAAAGCTATTGCTGTGTTTTCGTCCCTTTTCTCAGCCCAGCACGCTGCTTTGCTTGCCTTGATTCCCAATAAAATTTTAAAACACCTTTTTTGGCTAGTGTATTTATGACAAAACCCATTCATGAAAGACTTGGAGATGGAGATCTCTAAGGCAGATGCCTCTCTCTCTCTCTCCCCGTCTCTGTCGCGCTCTCTCTCTCTCTCTCTCTCTCCCCCCGTCTCTGTCTCTCTCTCTCTCTCTCCCCGTCTCTGTCTCTCTCTCTCTCTCTCTCTCTCTCTCCCCCCGTCTGTCTCTCTCTCTCCCCGTCTCTCTCTCTCTCTCTCTCTCTCTCTCTCTCCCTCCCCGTCTCTCTCTCTCTCTCTCCCCGTCTCTGTCTCTCTCTCTCTCTCTCTCCCCCCGTCTGTCTCTCTCTCTCCCCGTCTCTCTCTCTCTCTCTCTCTCTCCCCGTCTCTCTCTCTCTCTCTCTCTCTCCCGTCTCTCTCTCTCTCCCCCCGTCTGTCTCTCTCTCTCTCCCCGTCTCTCTCTCTCTCTCTCTCTCTCTCTCTCTCCCCGTCTCTCTCTCTCTCTCTCTCTCTCTCTCCCCGTCTCTCTCTCTCTCCCCCTCTCCCCCTCTCCGTGTCTCTCTCCCCCCTCTCCCTCTCTCTCCCCCCGTCTCTCCCTGTCGTCTCTCTCTCCCTCTGTCTCTCTCTCTCTCTCTCTCCCCCTCTCTCGGTCGGTCTGGCGCTCCTGCTCTCTGTTGCTGTCTTGCTCGCGCTCTCGCGGTCTCTCCCGTGCTCTCTCACTCCCTCACGCTGTCTCTCGCTCGCGCTCCCTTGCGCTCTCTCTCGCTCGCGCTTGCTCACGCTCTCTCTCGCTCACGGTCTCTCTCTCGCTCGTGCTCCGTTGCGCTCTCTCGCTCGCGCTCCGTTGCGCACTCGCTCGCGCGCTCGCGGTCTGTCTCGCGCGCGCTCTCTCACACACTCTCGCTCGCGCTCTGTGTGTCTCTCTCTCCTGTCTCTCTCTTCCCCTCACTTTCCCGTACATGCTTGCTCGCGCTCCTTCTCCTGTCAGGCCACTCTCCCGTCCTCCCTCCTTCATGCCTTTCCTGCTCGCACCTGTTCCATACACACTAATTCGTTCCTCCCCCTATGTTCCGTGCTAATTCGTGCCTTTTTCCGTACACACTCGCACCTTTTCCGTGCGCGCTAATTCGCACCTTTCCCTTACGTGTTTGTACCTTTTCCTATACTATCTCTTTTCCTGCCTGAGCCCTTTTCTGTGCACGCTTTTGTGTCTTTTCTCCTTTACTCCCTCATGCCATAATGTGCCTCGCTGCCTCATTGCAGCTTAGCCAAACGAAACCCATAGATCAGTTCAAGACACCAAAAACCCTTGTAAAAGATTTATTTATATTGAAGAAAATGGTTTCAGAGATCATAAGAAAAACAATTTCAGCACTGTTGCCCATGTCCCTCAGGTGGCCTTCTGTCCTCCCTGCAGATCACAGTGCAAGTGTTGGATGACACAAATGTTTTGCCAGCAGCAAGCTATCTGTCACCTCTTCCTTACTGAAGGCTCGTTTCCACTCCCTAACTTAGCCATGACACCACTTCCACCATACTCACCAACACTGCCAGGAAGGGCTGAACTCAGGCCTGAAATGCCCTGGCCTCAGCTTCCCTGGTCAGTGATTGCTCCAAGGGCAATGTTTTTAACAAAACAACAAAATTTTGGAGATTATTTCCCAGTTCAAGGGTCTCAACTCTTTCCCGACGTCACATCAAGCTAAGTTTCTGACCGGGCAATAAGAAAGTTCAGGGTCAGGTAGCTTCAAGTGGAATCCTCAAAATGTTTAAAAAGCTTTTCAACACCAAACCTTTCTGACATGGCTACAAAACAAGGGAAACAAACAGAAATCTCTGTTTTTTAACCTACATTCTCTTAGTTTCCTTGCTACGGTTTGGAAGGTGGATCACATTCTTGGTTCATTCAGGACCTGTTTGCCTCCACCACCAAATAGTTTAATAACATCACAAGTACAAATATAAAATTTCAAATGAGCCAACTTTAAAAATCAAATCTGAATTGTTTTTCTTCAACACCTCTAGTACCATGTGTCTGTAATAAATATTAAAACCCATCTTTTACAGTACAGAAAACGTTAAATAAGTTATTTACCAAAAGATTTCTTTTTTGTCTTTTTTCTTTTCTATTTTTTTTTGTAAAAGAGCTGAACAAACGTGGGTTTTTTACAACAATAAATAGTAAGGCATGAAGAAGCAAACAGCAATCACAGGGCCTGTCTCTGTTAGTGGAACTTTCTCCTTCAGAGCATCCTTTTTTTGCTGGCATAGGAAGGTGATTTTTGATTCTCAGCTGGAGAGACCTGGTTAGAAAAGCAATAATCATTATTAATATTTTACAGTACTTCAACTGCAGCAATTTGTCCCTACCCCTGGGCCATAAAACTGCAAAAGGATCTGCAAACAGAAGCTTCTGTGTTCAGCAGATCTTCAAATTAAAGTGATAAGGCTTCTGTAAGCAGAAAGGCTTTTTGATGTCATCACTTTGTAACTCTGCTAGCAGCTGTGTGGGGAAGCATTCCAGAAGGCATTGCTGCAGAAGGTAAGGGAGAAGAGGTTCTCAGAAACCCCTCCCTGGAGATGTTTAAAGGCCAGCCTTGAGTGACCTGGTCTGCTGCAATGTGACCCTGCCCATGGCAGAGGGGCTGGAACCAGATGGTCTCCTCCTCCCTCAACCATTCTATGCATCTATGAAAATGTTAGAGGTTGCAGAATATTTATTGCACTAAACTGCTGTCTCCCCAACTTGATTAGGTAGCAAAGCTAAAGCAAGTCAAACTAATTCTGGAAGGTCCTACTGACAACAAGGCATAGTGCTCATGAGAATGTATCATGGAATTAAATGCAAGCAAAAATTTTACTTACCTCCAGGTTTCCTCTAGCCTTCTTTAAGACATCATGAGTTAAAGCCACTGGAAAGAAAGAGGAGATTAAAAAACTATATATAGAGACTTTGCAGCACTCTATTGTACTCCAGTATCTGTATTCAAGTCTTATGAGCCAACATGAACTACTGTATGAACTCATAGCTTCAGGCTAGGAAGTGACCTGGCAATCCCACACAGCTCTCTACCAACTCTGCATTTCTCACCAAAATCCAGACCTGTTGCTCCCTCTGGAGCCCTGTGCATTAGTTCAGGCTGAGGTAAAAACCTTCAGTTGCAAGAACACACGACAAAGGGGCAATGTTGTACAGGCAGAGTCAGGGAAGAGCAGTTGTCACCCAAGTTTGAAGTAGTGCCACCATGAGAATGCCATTTCCTATCCCTGGACTATGTCCTAACTAGCACACCATCTGCTCTTCAAATCTAAGCATTAGGGAAGGGGTTTTAAAGTTCAGTGCTACCTTACCAAGAACAATACACCTGAAAACATCCATCTCTCATCCCTACCTTTACCATCACAGACACGAACAGTCCCCTGAAATACCAATGACCTGGTTCCCTTGATCTAAAGTCATCCAAAGAAGACTTTGTTAGTTTTAGGGGAGATGGTACATGAGCTGACTACAATTTGATCTATTAGATGCCTGCTTGGGCTGGAGGAGTCAAAACCATGCAGTGGAGAGGTTACTGGGGACAATGGGCTGGGAAGAAGACACATGGCAAAAGAGGTCAGCCAGCTCCTCAAGTAGTTCAAGGACACAGCAACCTCTATAGGCTTAGGGGAAATCATGTCAGTAGCTTGCTCTAAAGGGTTCCAAGTTTCCTCTATTTATCCAGCTAGTCTGTCTGTGGGGACAGCATGAGACCTGTGAAGAGCAGAGGGGATGTTTCTAAACAAAACTGATATTTAGAAATGTCAGGTTAAATATGAGATTCTCTAATCTGTGTCAGCTCCATAACTGCTGAAAAAGACCATTCACAAGTACTAATTTAATATTCCAGTCTCAAAAATAAACAATTTAGCCATAATAAAGATTTTCCATTACAATAATAGGAACCCAACAACTCCAAGGGTATAGCTGTCATGAGATAATTATACCTTTGGCAGATTACTGCAATTTGGCACTGCATTGTTACATGTTCAGAGGTTCAGATGAGGTTGGAAGCACTGAGTTATCTCACCAGAGAAAGCAGTCAGAAGACTCTCAGCCATAAGAACATTCCAGTCTCTACATTTAAGAATGCTCAGCTAAATAACAGAGGGAACCTAGCTACCCCCAGTGGAGAGGCCAGCTAACAGGATGCTTGGAGAATGAAGGCAGGCAAGGTCACCTATTGTGATGCCTTTGCTTTCTTACTAGCAAGAAGAGAAAGGAAGAAATAACAAAATCACCCTAACCGAAGTCCAGCAGCTTCTTATGATCCATCAGTTTTGTTGTATGCTTGGTCAGGGATTTGTTTACAGATGCAATTTAGAAACATTTCTGAAATTGCTCTTTAAGGCAAAGGTAACTTGACATCCATAATTCCCATAATTAATGAAACTCACAGACAATCATATCCAAGTCTTTGTGGCTCAGAGTGCTCTCTGCTCAAAGAGCTCTGCTAGTAAATTCACTTCACTTGGCAGACTAGACTTTCCTAAATCAAAAATATTCAATTCAGTACACAAAGAGAATTTAGAGGATATGACACTAACAGCAAAGCTGCTGCTAGCCAGGTGGTACTTTGCATGAAGGAGAATTCAGAAAATGCTGGCTTCGTTGGATTAGGACCTAGTTCAGCTGAGGCTGAATGCTCTGAAAAGGAAGGAGCCAAATAAAGGGAAGATGCACTGTTTTCTTTTTGAAAGTATAGGTGCGTGGAGCAGCTGTGGGGATAATGTTTTGGCCATGAGGGTATAATCTCTGTTGATTTATACTTGGCCCAGCCCTACTGAGGTTGCCTGGTAAGTGAGATGCCACTGGAACTAGGAACAGACTGAACTAAACCAGTAAATCTACCCCAGGATATTATTCAGACAGAATAACTTTTATTTTTATTTGATGACCCCAAACTGAGCTACCTAACTTTAAAACCTGAACAAAACATGTATTTGGATTCAATGTGAGTATCCTGTCCATGCTTTAATACAATAATTCTGACAGAAGTGACCAAAACTCAGCCTATAAATGCTTAAAAGAAAGAATAATCACCTGCAGGCAGCATACACATGTACCTTAGAAAAATTACAGGCTATGGAGCAAAATAATATTTATTCCTCTATATTGCATTTAAATGCCTTGAGTAACTTACAGCTATTTTCCTAACTCTGAAGTAAAACATTTTACAGTCTGGATGAATTGCTGATAACACAAGTGTCATTCCAGCATAGACTAATGAGTCATTTAGTCCTGCCTCTTCAGAGAAGATAAGAAAATTCAGTCCTCCTCCCAAAACACACATATAGCCATAGCATGAAGGTAAAGAAGTTAGCTCCATTCAAAGCTCTTCTGATGAGTGATTAAACTCTAAAGCAGAAGAGATGGATCTCTTCAAACAGACACCTGGCTTAGTACAGCTACAACACAGCCCATGTCCCACTTGTTTTCATCTTTCAAAAATCATTTTCTAGATCAGGCTCCTGAGGGTAAAATATCATTTCACAGCATGTCTAATTTTCCTTTAAAAAAAATTACTCCTAGTAAGCTTTTGTTACACTTGCTCTGAGCCTTATGTTCTCCTGTACTTTTCAGCCTGGTGTACAAGCACTGACAGATCTTTGCTGCTGCTCTGTCTTTCCCCAGAATTCATCTCTCTGTTTAGTACCACAGACAGGCACCCCAGCAAAGCTAAAAAGCCTAATTCCATGTTTATCAAGACTAAGGCAAAAATGACTGTCTTCAGAAGGACAATGTCAAACCTTTAGCTGGAAATCTACAGCAACAGCATCTTTCCCTCTGTCACAAACTGTTGTAGGATAAAAAGCTTGGGCAGTGGTAGTACCTGAACTTAAATAACTTGAGTAATTAGTGGCAATTAGTGGCAGTTGCATGGACTAACATGATCGGTGGGTTGTGCAAAACCACAAACTGCTGCCCTTTCTATGGTATTCTATGCAGCCCTTTGTAGTTGGATAACTTCTTCCCATTTGAACAAGGCTCCATCAGTTCAGTACAGTCTGAACCTCTTGATTTGATCTGGCCTAGATGATGCCTAGAGGTCCCTTCCAACCCCTAGCATTCTGAATTGCTTGTCCCTAACAACTGAGAGTGCACAAGGGAACACCAACCAGAGCAACTACAAAAGAACAGGCCCCTGTATTCATTCTGTTGTTTCCCCAATTTTAGAGGTAACCATAGAAACAAGAACCACCCGTACTAAAGCATCCACTTACACTGGTCAATGATGATTTTCTCCATGTTTTCCTTGAGCTGGTTTGTGGAGTGCAAACGTTTCACTGTGCTGTGTAACTTCTTCTCTTGCTCAGACAATTTCTTACGTAATCTAAATATTTCTACTTTCATTCCCTCATCCTAAATGGAGAGAAGAAGAAATCAAATTAAAGTACTCTATAAAAGCATGGTAGATTTTGGGAATTGCTAAATACTTTTGTACAAGAGCCCTCAAGCTTCCTTAGAGCATGAATGACTTAAAGGAGTGAAGCATCACTGAATGCCTGTCCTTCCACATACACATCCCCAATTCCATGACATCTGCCAAGAGACAGCGACAACCGTTGGCTGGCTTTTAGCACAATTCATTTTTCTGCTAGTCTGAGAAAGTCTGAAGACCAGTGCCTATTTCTGTTTTCAAAGTCCCATTCCTCTCCTTTTGTATTTTTCCCCCTCAAGCAGAAAACACAAGGCAGGCCAGTGTTACGGGATCAGCTAGTATCCTGTCTGCCAGGTTCAGAACTTCCAACTTCCTCTTCCAATGTTTTCTTAATAGCAGATGCTGCTTTATCAAAGGGCTAAAACACATCATGCAAATGCATGGAACAGAAGCATTATTTAAGGTTCAGCTTTCACCACCAACACAAACTAACTTATGGTTAGTATCTTTTAAAACAGGACTATGAGTAGCCCTGGCTGTCTGCTGCTGTCACTGATCTAGATCCTCATGCACACTCAAGCTTCTAACATTTTCCCTGTTTTGTGCCACTTGTTAAACACCAGCATCTTCTGAAATTTGCCCCTAGCATTTGGCTCTTCAGAAGAGCTGATTACTCGATTCCTTTGGGGCTGAAGAGAAGGCACTGAACGCTCAGAATCTTTTGGAATTAAGCTTCAAGAGACATTCTCTCATATACTGCATTTAAGACATCAGCAGCAATCAAATGTCCTTAAGATCTCAGGATGCTGGATAATGAATTCAAGAAAGAATTCTCTTGGACTCTAATTAAGTTCAGTCCTGGAAACTCAGATCCCACACATTGAGGTGAGACTTTGAAAAGTGACTGATCCATCTCAAGAAGGTTTAGATCATACTGATCTAAGTCAGTAAACATTAAATGCATCACATACACTGAAAGCTGTGTGGCAGGGGGAAGAGTATGTTCAAAAACTGTGATCCAGGCCAGCATATAGCTTTCTATATAAAATATACACATGGAAAAAAAAAACAAACACAAATGTAGATTCTTGTCAAGACATCCCAAACAGGGACCTGAATCATCACTGAAGTGTATTAGACAGCACAGTTCACTCCTACTGCTTTTGTGATTTCACACATTAAAGGATACTAGAAAATAACAAAAATGTTACTAAAATTATACATAAAATGTTTACTCTTCCTAAAGTTGTTTGTTTGGTTTTTCCCTAGCAATATTCTGCTTCCCTTAAGAAACACAAAAACCTCAGTGAAAACACTTTAGGTTTATTTTAAAGGCAGAGTTTGAAACAGCTTCTTTACTGAGTGGTGGTATTATGACAGTATAGATAATTCATTCCTCATTCAGTTTACTTCCATTCATTTGCAAAGCGCAATCCTTTTGAGTTAAGATGTTATAAAACTTGTCTCAGGGTTTTGTCACACTTAAAAACACATCCTATTTTACAGCTTAGGCAGCAAAACTCTAAAAGGAAAACGTGGCTCAGATTACATCAAAGATTCTGAAGGTTCTGTTGCTGCCAGTATATACATAGTAAAATTGAATTTGGTTCTATAACAGGGAGCCCAAATGTTTTCTCATTGAATGTTGAAACGTTTGCCACCTGCCTAGGCTTCCTGAATTCATGTACCAGGGTTGCAGAGTACATCTTTGATCTGAAATGCTGTGTAAATAAACACCCTGGTATACAATACAAGCAGGATAGAAAGGCAGCACACCTTCAGCCTTAGCTTTCAGTGATGACAACCAACTAAACCCCTGTGTTCAGAGACTGGGCACCCTGGTTTCATGATTTCCAAAACATTGTCCCAAATGACATGCTCCTAAGTGGTGCATCTTCCAACAGTTAAAAAAAGCCCAGAAAAACTAAAGCAACCCCCAACCTCCCCAAATGAACCACAGTAGTACCTGAGTGCCATGAGTGGTATCGTGTACAGCTTTCAGTGGAAGGGAAACTCTCCAGAGGAGTTTCAGTAACCGTGCAGCCTCCTCCAAAATCTGTTGCACCGTGTGAGTACTTGTGGAGAATCCATGCAGTGATGCCTGGTCTGGTACCTATATGAGGGGATTAGGGACATGGTGTATTTTCTGCTTAAAGCATTATGAAAATGTCATTTTAATTAATGGTTTAAATCAAGTTGCTACGATTTCCTATTGAAGATGATGCACACAGCCCTTGTGTGCCACAGAAGCTAATTTGTTAGTTTACAAAGACTGCTGAATTATGCATTATCTGAGAATTTCAGGGAGGGAAGGGATTTATCCTTATCAATAACCATGATTAATAATAGATTATATTTACTGGATTTGCTGTGCCACATGGTAATCGTTGGCAATTCTCCTCTTGCCCCATTTGCATTTCGTGTCATGTTATTTGAAAGTCAAATGATACAGACATCAGTTTAAGCAATATAGATGTTTCTTCCTTAGCAGACCTTTTAAACTGTTCTATTTAATGCTAAAATAACTATCAGGACACACATAAAATGTTTTCCTCTGCTGACAGATGAGAAAAAAAATCAAATGGAAGAAATTGCATAAATGTGAAATAAAGGAGGCAAAGAATGCAAGGGGAGCAAATGAATTACCAAAGCCATGGTGATACAGACTGGGGAAGGGTAATGAAAGAAAAGCATTCACAGTTCCTGCCCCATGCAGCACATCACTTATTTAGCATCGTTATCTAACCAGAATCCTCCTGTCACATAAAATATCCCATTTGCTAAGCAGTCTGAAGCTTCAGTGATGTAAAGCTTGATAGGAAACTGCAAATTGTGGAACTTACTGCTTTTATCTTTACACCAACAAAACAAGTTAAAAAACTTAGAGAGAGATTACTTTTCCAGTCATGATCAGTACCTTAACTAGGTCATTTGAAAATATATGATACTTCAGAGAGTCTTAAGTGTCATTCTGACATCATTTGACTGTGTGAGCACACATGTGAGAGCACAAAAAGAATTTCAGAATTGTTGAAGACTGCATCTTCAAGAGCTTTAGTAATTATAACCAGAAAAATACAGGGCACTAATTTATCCATGCAGTTAAGACCTCCTCATTTTGAAAGGGCAGTGAGTGGGTTTTTTTACAATATTTAAATTATCATACAATCACAGGAGTGAAAAGGACCTTCATTAATCACCCAGTTTACTTCTCTACTCCAGGGCAGAAAAGCATTACATGTAATTTTTCAAACATTCACATAATTTGTTTTCAAAGTGCTTCCAGTAACAGTGTCTCTGAGCTGCCTCCATGCCAGTGTTTCATTTTTTTTTTCCCCCAACACTGGCACACTGTTTTAAAAGCCTGATCCAAGTCTTCCCTATTGAGGTTTAAGTCTTTTAGCTCCTTATTAGTTGCCACAGACATGTGCAGATTGTTCCTTGCCTTTTGTTGAAGTTTGCAGGTAGATTTGTCTTATTCATCCACCCCAAAGATGCTACCATTAACTGTATCAAGATATTAATAATATTAAATAGGGAAAACACTACTTGTTCTCCTGATTCTGGAGGAAAAGGATGGACCTCATTCAATACAGGGCAAACATTTTATTACTTGAAGAATTCTTATCTTTAAAAGCACAGCAAGGCCACCATCCTTTGGTATCACTGTGTGACCCATGATGCAGAAAGGATGACACACTCTCTTAGACAACAATATTTGATCATTAATGAGATATTCAAGTTTCTAGACTAGCTGCTGCTATTGCTGAAGCTTTCAACTGATATGAGAAAATGGAAAAATATTAAAAAGCTTCCCTAATATGAACCAGCCCTCATTAGCATGTATCAATCATTAATGAACAGTTATCACCAGCTGTTATTAAAGGGCAGAATACAAGCAAGTGGGGAACTTTATCAGCTGGATATCAGATGTCATCTAGCTGTCTCATACGTCCTGGGTTCATCCCCAAGCCTTTGTTACATGAAAATCTCCTTAATTATTTTTAGCCTTAGGTTACTGATACACACCCATAGTTCAAGCCCTTTCTAAAGCATTTTAGAATTGTATCTGGGGTTTTTTGTTGTTGTTTTGGTTTGGCTCTTTTACCATTTCCAGTGTGACAATCATCAATTTCCACAGCATAAGCAAGTAGTTTCATCTCATTCCAAATCACAAGCAAAAGTGAGATTGCTTATTAAAGGACCAGAATTAACTACCTTAGCTGTAGCCTCATTAGCCCAGAGCCACAAATAGGTGCCTGGACTGTTAACTTTGAGATGTCCTGACAGAGTTACTCAGTTAATGGTGCCTGCTGCACTATTAACCCAGCTCTTTGCTTTTGTAAGCTATACATTTTGCACCTCTAGGCAAAATGCTCCATCCTTTAACAGCTTTCACTGTTTACCTTCATTCCAGGCTCCTGCAGTTTCGTACCAGTGACCTCTCTTAAAGAAACCTCCATTTCTGCTAAAACCTGTTGTCCTTCTGCAATCTGTTTCCTCAGAGCATTATAATCCTCGATCAAGCCAAGAACGTGGCGCCCGTTTTTGTCTGCCCACATGCGGTGCCCAGGCACGAGTCGAGGGGTACAAGCTGTACTGGAAGATGAAGTGCTGCTGCAGTGTGAAGTGCTGTCTACATCGTCTTTAGAGGCTGAGTGCATACCTGGGGCAGAAAAACAGGGGGGTTTATCCTTCCATTACAACTCAGTGACACTAGAGTTCTCTTAAACATCAAGTCTGGGAGCCTGCCAGCACACCCAAGTAAGACGCTTTCATATGTACCTGGTTTTGCAAGTGAAGTGCAATGTCCATGCCTCTGCAGCTCACAAAGGTTTCTGCTGGCAGCAGGGCAGTTGCAAAGATTTTCTGTATTTAAAAACAAGACAAGGAAGAGGATATCAGTAGAAGTTAACCAGCATTTAAACCCCCCCCACAACTTCCTAGCGCTGCTTCTGTTCCTTCTTTTTCCTGATGTTGCACTTGGACTCAAGAAGAAGGGGAACACAGGTCATCTTCTTGAACCATGCCATGCATCTTCCAGTATTTACCTACAATGATTTTTTTTTTTTTTAGCACCTATCCAAAGGTCTAAGTGTCTCCCAAAAATCAACTCAATCAGAAAATCTAAAACACATCCTTAATCAACAAAATTAAATTAGACATTAGGAGGAAATTCTTCCCCGTGAGGGTGGTGAAACACTAGAACAGGTTGCCCAGAAAAGTTAAGGAAATTCCAAGCCTGGAAATGTTCAAAGCCAGGTTAGATGGGGCTTTGAGCAAACTGTTCTAGTGGAATATGTCTCTGTCCATGCAGGGGAGTTAGAACTAGATATCTTTAAGGTTTAACCCAAACCATTCTACGATTCTGTGATGAAATGTAAGCTTCCCACTAACTCCACAAGAAGTGTGCCACCCTCCAGAGCTACACCACCAGATCTATATTCCCCCTTCTTCCCATCCTCAAAATTCCCTAAGAGCCTATGAGTAAACAGTAACCACAGTACATCTAAAAAGCTAACAAATTCAGCTGTTGACATGCCAAGCAGTCTTTCTGGTCCATATCAAACCAAGCTGTTAACTTTATTAACCATTTTCTTAAATAAATCATAAGCTTCTCCAGCTTCCATCCACTCTCTCTCATGTAGGTCAAAAGCAACATCCAGGATTCTATCAAGAAATTATCCAGGAACAAGTGCAATCTGGGAATACTGGTGGTACAGGTCCCCCAGCATAGCTGTTCCACACCTACTCAATCACAACAAGTAATAAGGTGGTAAAAATCCCTGTAGGATCTCACAAACTCTCACACTAATCCTCTGGCTGGTGCTGCTTGCTGTGTGTGCTGTGTGACATTTAGGCAGGCACGTTCAGGTGAAGTGTATGAACCCAGAGAGCCATCATTATTATTATACACACTACATGTAGGGCTGTAAAGACAGTAGGAGAGGTGGCTTGAGGCTGGAAGTATGAAAAGCTGATTCTATGCAGAGCACTTTATCAGCAAGGAAAAATGTTCTCTTGCCCCATGTATATCTATATTGGGACAATAATTTAGCCCTGAGTGTAAAACTCCACATTTCCCCTAATTTCCTAAAACAGGCTCACTTAACAGTGATTGAAATAAAAGTAAAACATTCCTCAAGGGCAAAAAGGGGACAACTGATTTATACAAAGGCCACTCCGTGCTCTTAATCATCATTCTTGATAACACAAACTCATCTTTAACAAATGCTATAGAGCCCTGCATTAAAAAAATAAACCCCAAATAAGCAAAATTCATGGCAAGCTACTGTAGGCATCCTTCCATCCCAGAGACTGCCTGCAAATGCCCTTCTTGAAGGAACTGTAGAATGGCTCAGGTTGGAAGGGACACTAGAGATCATCTGCTCCAACCTCCCTGCCCTGGGCAGGGATGCCTCTTAACTAGACTTAATTGCTCAAGGCTTCATCCAACGTGGCCTTGAACACCTCCAGAGAGGGGACATCCACAACCTCCCTGGACAACCTGTTCCAATGTTTCAGTAGAGGCTGTAAGGCAGTGAAGTGTGCATTCCACTGCCCCACCCACAAACAGCTCTAACAGGAAAAGGATCTGAAGGGCTTATGGGCAGCTCCTAAAGGTTGAGCTGCTGCTGTGTAAGACTCTACAAGAGGACCTTTAAAGAAGAAAAGCATAGCTCTTGGGTAAACCAAACCCACGTATGGCACAGTACCAGTCACTCCTGTGTGATGCTGAGATTCTTGTTTGAAAAGGCAGTTGATATTTACAGCTGACACTGATCCCACTTCCTGTTTCTTCTCTTTTGAAAGCTGTTCCTCCAGTTTTTCATGCAAAGACTTGTTGGTCTCTATGCTCCTTTCGAGCTGCACTCTCAAACTCTGTATTTCAGTCAAGAGTTGGTGTAAATCAAGTGGATTATTCTGATCTTTGTGGAATTCTTCTGATGCATCACATCTGGGATCTGAGAAGGTTTCAAAAGAAACACTTAGCATCTTTAACAAGTAAAATAACAGCAGCCATTATCACAATGCTGAACAAGTAAATTTCAGCCAGTTTTCTCCTCAATATTAGGAATTAACTACCAACAGCATTAAGATAATGGTTTGACCAAAAAAGCACATCTTAATTGCTTCTACCCTCCAAAGATTTAAAGAGCTGAAAATTATTTTTCACTCTGTCCATAAAAGCTAATAAGTCTCATGCCAAAAAAAAAAAAAAAAAAAGAGAGAATGAAGAGGATTTAGAAAATTTGAAGTGCATTAATGCACAGTTTGGGGAAAGCAAAAGGAATGGGTAAAATCTTGGAGTGCGGAGGAGTCAGAGTAGAATCAGGAGTTCAATTTTATAAGCAGAAGAAAACAGAAAATAGTGATCACCTGGGCAACCAGAGGAACAAACCTGAACAAAGCAATAGTTGTGTTCATCTTTTCATAGAAGGAGGTGTCAGTACACCAACAACTCCATGTATTCTTCCATGCCAAAAATCAAACTGTTCTCCAGACAGTGGGAAGAGGGTACTGCTACTCTAATTACATTACCAGTTCTGCACAGAGACTTATTTCCAATCCCTGAGCCAACTTTGGCTTAAAGCCTTATGCCAACAGGGTTCCTCTGCTGCAGCTAGGCATGGAATAGTGACAGCAGGGCACATTAAAGTAGCAGGAAAAAAAAAAAAAACAGTAAAAATCAATTTTTACAAGAACTTCCAGTGGGGAATTTCCTGACTCTGTAACAGCTATGCAGCAATGAACAGCATCTCACATTTTTACCTAACCCTACCAACAGCTCTATGGTGGCACAGCTTCCTTTTGTAGGGCAGCAAGGACTCATCTAAGTCTCATTTCTACCCTTCACCTTTAGTGACAGAAGAAAGGAAATGATGACATGTCTCATTCAGAAAGCAGTGCCAGCACTTCTCTCCAGCCACAGGGAGAAGACACTACCCCCTGAGTCAGACAGGAGAAAGCACAAGCTACCTGAGCAAGTGCTACCTAAATACACGTTGCTGCATCTTCACAGATGACAACTACACATCTAAGATCCCCACAAAGCTTCTCTAGCTTGAGCCACTGAATTTTCAGTATTTGTTTTTATCTTAGCTAAAAAGGATAAAGGAAGCTGTGTGTGCCTAGTCAGAACTTATCACACAGCTCAACCTTGCAGCTACTCTCCCAAGTCAAAGGCAGCATTTCATCACCAAGCTGTCAGCTCTGCTTTGCATAGCAGACAAGCAGAAACAGAAACCGTGACCTAACCCTACAGCCCTTTGACAAGATCCTCTTCAGAGACGGAAGGGTATAGAAGCAAGTGTGCATTTATACCTGTCCTCTTCCTTCCTGCCTCTTCCAACTTTTCATAAACCTTGATCTCAGTGCGGAGTGACTGCAGCAACTTCTCGTTCTCGGACAGCTGATGTTGCTTGACATTGATTTCTGTTTGCAACCTGTTGAGTCCCAATAAATGGTTAAAAGCTAAACTATTTTGGTTCAAAAACTAAAACCCATTCCCCCTTCCTCCATAATTCTTCCCTTGCCTTTTGAATGTCTCTATGCACCTCAGTAATCTTAATGGTAATGGCTAAACACGTCTGTCACACTGATTATTTTCTTCTCCAGACAAATGTCTAAACATGGACAGAATCGATACCTGTTTAATTCATTACGACTGCTGTAAATTTGACAAGTTAGATATCTGGTTTCATCTTCCTTTAGGCCAATTTGCTTTTGCAGCCTTTCATTTTCTCTCTTGATGCATTCATAATCCTCCTGAAGATGCTCAATGATTGCATTCTTTTTAGAAAGAGATTCTCTTAACTTTTCGTTTTCCTTTTGTTTATCTGAAAGAAAAAACACAAGGTATTGGCAACACCCACACCCACTAAAGTTATGCTTTTTAACAAAACCAGCTTTTCCAAAGACTGTCAGAAATGACAGCTGCAGTTGTTGAGGTTTAACATGACAGTATTTCCACTTTCTAATGACTTTGGTACATGAATGGAACATTTAAGCCCTGAGACTCAAAGGGTCAGTAAAAACCCATGTATGGCCTTACTGGCCACACGTCCCCAGCATCTCCTGGAACTTGGTCAGAGGGTAGTATTTACCAATTAGGGGCAGCAGGATCCCAAAGCAGGTACATCAGTTTTGCTAGTCCTCATAAAATAAAGGATTTCATTTCTCTTTAGGAAGAAAGCTTAGTGGGATTGTCCTGGTGCATGTTCCATCCATGTTGCTCTTTGTTTCACAGAAATCCCTGTGTCTTCTTTCCAGCATTATTCCTCTGCCAAATGCATCCTATCAGTTCATCTTCGTTGGGACAACCTACGTGCTCAAACCGGTTCTGTGACAGAGAATTGCTGATAGGGGCAACTGAGTATTTTGAGACAGCTGCAATCAGAGAGGTTCATGGGGACCCCAAGTTTTTGTCACTCTGGGTTTAGCACTGGAAAAGGAGGAGGCAGTTTTGGCAAAGAAACAGCAGAGGGGAATCATTTCATCTCCCTACAGTCAGCAAATCATTTCCTTATCTTCAGTGGTCCTGTTGAAAATGGCAAGCCCTACATGTTGTAGAAGTGTGTATTCACTACTGAAGGGCTAAGATAAGACTACAGAGAGAAAGCACCAGAGACCAAAACAGGCAGGAGATATCCAAGAGGCTTGTCTTTCTCTAGAGCATCCAGGAACAAATAAACTCCAGAGATACCAACACTGTTTTAAAACACAAGGGCAACAATGCTTTCTGTTCATCGTGGTTCTTTAAAGAGGAACCTCTGATATGATCAGATCATGCTGTCAACCATGGAAACAAGCAAAAGGGGGAATATATTAAAGTGTACAGTTGGAACAAACTGATAAGCAGCAAGATGCACCAAAACAGAAGAGAGTGTTGATGACTCTGGAAGAAGCATCAGTGCTTTTACAGCAATAGTCTGAAAATAGGGAGACTAACATAATAATTGTGGCTTAAGCTGCTTTTAAGAACCTAGCTGGCAAGTTGTTTGTTTTCTAGGGGGAAAAGAGAAGACAGCAGCATTTTCTCTTCAAGGTTGTGAAAGAGCAAAGTTTGGAATCTGAGATTAATTTTAAGTTCTTTCAAATGGATTCCCTCAGTTCTGTTCTCTTCTGAAGTGTTTCAAAACAGAAGATGACTTGGCTTGTCCATTCGAATATCTGTAGCAGACTTCAGAACCTAAGAGTAATTATTTTGCTTCTGTTTGCAACTCTTCCGTACTGCATGGTTCCATTTTCAGCAATAATGCTATTCTATGGCTTTATTTGTTCTTTTTAGTTGGCTTCAGAATGGAATCATGGGGAAAAGGAGCAAGGAAATGGTAAGAAAAGGCACAGGGAGAAGAGGAAAAATAATGCATAAAAAGAAACAAATGCAAAAAACCCAAGAAACTGAGTATCAAATGGAAAAGGCTACAAACACATAGAAATAAGGAGCATTACTGCTACTCCTTTATCAGTGCCAACCTCAGTTTGAATGCCTGCAGTTGAGCACAGAATTTCAGGTCTGGGAAGAACAGTTAAGTCAGTTTAATGACTGGACTGTTAATATTTTATTGTTTTCTGATCTGGAATGAGTTGCAATCTACTCCTGTAAAGCACGGTTTTACATTTTTACCTCTGGATCCTTTTGCTAGCATTGCATTCAGAACTTGATTTTGCTTCCTCAGGAAATGTATTTCAGAAGTCAGGGAATTATGCTGCTCTGAGCCATGGATAAAAATGTTTGCAGAACCTATAAATATATACATAAAAGATGATTTATGAGTCATCTCTAGGTCATTAAAGATTAAACTTTCCAGACATGAACAATTTAAAAAAATTGCAGAAAAACATGTTATAAAAGATATTTCTCCCCTATATCTTTTGAAGGTTATCCCTACAGACTAAAAGGCAATTCAGATTAATGCCAAGTAATCCAAAGCCCTACATCACAAGTACCTCTCACTGCTGGGCAACCATTACCAAAATTGCAGAATTATCCCTAGTGGGTCTTTACCTATCAGCTGATATTACCACAGGACAAAATGCAGAAGTGCTTTGTGACACTGCTTTATTTTCAAAGAGCAGCAAACTGTAGGAAGGTTTACCATCTACTTCAGTCTTGCTCTGCTCATGCTCTGTTGTATTCAATAACACCATTGCAGAGGACCACCAAACTGTACCAATTAATCCATGATGGTTGACATAGATTTGTTACCATGCCAGTCTAGAGAGTGAGGCTGGAGTCACTATCTTGGCTTCTGATTACAAACTGAGAATACACAAAGATTCATCCCTCTTAAATTAATGAACCTCAGGTTCAGTGATCAATAGTCACAGGGACAAACAGGCACCTCCAGAGAGCGACTCATCCAAGCCTGTCTTCTACACACCTGGATGAGAAGCACTGTCCTCTGAGAGGGACACCCTTCTCTCTAGTGCTTCCATGAGAAGTTCTGGCTAACCAGCACAGATTTAGGTTTCTAAAATTTAGATATCTAAGGGTGACAAATCCTGGAGGATCTGCAGGTGTTAACTCATATCCAGCCAGTCAAATTCCAGCCTGGATAATCCTCCTAACGTACTGCATTTGTGCTACTCATTGCACAGTGATGTGTAACGTTACATTACAGTCTGAGAAGTCTCACATTCCACTCTCAAGGTGGGTGCCTCTGAACTGTAAGTTAAGTAATTGTTATTGCCCTTTACGAGCAGCTTAAAGTCAGTAAAACACTTCAGGACTCACTGGAATTAACATTGTTTTTCAGTTGATTGGTTATCCCAGTATCTCCCACACTTTAAAGCTGGAGATAACTACACGAGTGTCAACTATTTGGTTAATAGAGAAACAACCAGCTGGCAAAAAATTAGCTGAATGTATGAGAAGGATGCTTTTCAGCTCTGGCAGTTCAATTCAATTTGATGTGCTGCCTCTGAGTAATCTCATTTTATTGTAATCCCAATTGAAGCTTTTACCCACTACCTAACTGGGATGTAGTGTGCCATGATATGCACCTCTTGTCACTACTGAAAGACTCAAAGGCTCTAGAAGCCTGGCACTAATGGCATTTCACTATCTATATGTTAAAGAGTTGAGGCACCTATGTGAACTCAAAAGGCTTTTTCCTTTCAGATTCTAACAAAGCAATTCAACTCGAAGTGGCAAGGCTTGACGGTCTCATCTTGATTCTAGTTTAATTTATTGCCCATCACCCAGCTTTATCCTATTTGAAAAGTTATGCTATCACAGTTCTACTGAAAGGCTTTAGAATATAACTATTAGTTATCTAACATAATAAGGGATAATGTAGAGCCAGTGGTAATAAGGCCAAAATCCTGCAATTGGACCAACTCCTGAGACTACTACTTCTGTGCAGAGCCCTGCTGACATCAATTATGCTCTCCATAGATCCAAAGGTCCATCTAAACTAGAGCAGAGCATCAGGACCTACAATTGCAATACACTTGAGTTTTCATTATGTTTTCTGCTGAAAAAGTGAGTGCTAAGGAAATGTCCCTTGAAGGTTTCAAAGGAAACACCAACTGAAAGACAGGCACTATTGGAAACTCACAGCTAAGAGAAAGGAAATATTCATCCCCAGGTAAAGCAAACTAAAGGATTAGTTAAGCTGAAAATAAGTCTGAGAAGATATATTAGTCACTTATGGGTTAAAAAAGGGCAAATAAAACCCCTTTTAAATGTTAACTGCCATTAATAATATTTGAAATCTAGCAAACTCAAAATTAAACCTTTGATTTTATTTTGAAGCCTAACATTTGAAATGATTGAAGCAATTATTTTAGTTCTACTTGCACTGCAACCTCAGCTCTGCAGTAACGATGTAGTCATTACTACTACTTCAGTCATTTATAGAATATTAGAAGCCCAGAGGCATCTAAATACTTAGAGAAACTAAATATTAAAAATAGCATGGAAAAAAAAAAAAAGCTGGCAGGTCATAGAATGGATTAGGTTGGAAGGGGCCTTAGAAATCATCTGCTCCAACATCCCTGCCATGGGCAGGGGCACCTCTCAACTACATTTGATTGCTCAAGGCCTCATCCAACCTGGCCTTGAACACCTCTATGGAGGGAACATCCACAACCTCTCTGGGCAACCTATTCCAGAGTCTCACCACCCTCATACTGAAGAACTTCTTCCTAAGATCCAGTCTAAACTTGTTCTCCCTCAGCTTAAAACCATTTCCCCTTGTCCTGTCTCTATACATCCTTATAAAAAGTCCCTTTCCAGCCTTCCTGTAGGATCCCTTCAAGTATTGGAAAGCAGCCATAAGGTCCCCTCCAGAGCCTTCTCTTCTCCAAGCTGAGATACATGCACATAATGTCTATTACACAAGAATACTTCTGCCCATTGACTTTGGTTGACCAAAACAACTCAGTATGACATGAATTTAACTCTCATTAACAATTAAGTATGTTAAAGGAAAACAAACTAAGGATATTAGGTTAAAAGTGGGGAAAAAAATTTTGAATTATGAAGTCCTAAAGTAAAAATCTGCTTCAGTTTCATCTAGGAACTTCTTTTTACACTAAAATCCCACCTATTAGGGAAAAAAAAAAAAAGAAACATTACTAGAAAAATGATTCTATGTTATCACTTCCCTGTGAGTGCTCCTGCTTGTGCTGAGCATGGCATGTCCTACACTGTTCCTTCTCTTTGCTCCTAATGCTGGTCACAGCCCATAGCTTTGTTCCCATGGGCCACCTGCACAAACACCCCATCCCACCCCATGGATGGACCAAATCTCATCCTTGTCCCTCTCTCCTCTGAAACACAGTGGAAGGTGTCCCAGCCCAGGGCAGGGAGGTTGGAATTAGATGATCTTTAAGATCCCTTCCAACCCAGACCCTTCAGTGAAACTGTAAAAAGAGATTCTGTGTATCTGATGACAGACATTAACCCAGTAACAAAAAAGGAGCTGTTTTAACAAGTACTTGTTTTTTGCTTTTGTTTCCAAACATATCCTCATGCATTGGTAGATGCACTAAGGCAAGAAGAAGATGGATGGAAGGCCTAAGACAGTTTATAAAGAAAATATACTTTCACTGCATTAATGGATGCCCTTGCCAGAATCTTTATGAAGCTGTAAGAGTTGGAAGTGTTTCAGTCTGGTTATTTCATGGGAACAGTATGCCTTTCCAGCAGCATAAATACTTCATGAATGAAATGGATGCTTTTTATACACCTTTCCATCACTGTGAATTATTTCTGAAAGCAAACTACCATTTGCAGGTAGTCTCCATTTAAACAACAACAGAAATGGATCATGGGGATGATGTAAACATAATGAATCTAATGTCAATATTAGTGGAACTGAGTAAAAGGAAAGCACGTACGTATTTATTGCCTGCTTCCAGTCTGAGTAGTATTGCATATTAATCAACTGCCCTGTGGGGGAAATGTGAGAAGGAGAACAAGAACTCACCAAGGCATAGGAAAAAGTGTCTGGTATGGTGTGCTTGAAAACAAGATCCCACAAAAGCATTCTTAGTGGAAGCCTGGTGCCTTTTCTCAAAAGGTTTAACCACAGAACAGAGCTTGGCTTTCAAAGATGCTGAACACTAGCAACAGTGAGCAGTGACTCTGAATTTACATACCTATTTTTAGTATTTTTCATCCACTGCTTTATATATTAGAGTTTGGAATGAAAGCCAACTCCATGTTGCAATTTCCATCAGTTTCTGTCAGGTATTTCTAATTAAAAACTCAGGATGTCATTTTGTGTGGAACATATTTATCACACCAATCAATTCAAATGACAAGCTGAACACCACAGCCTAGGCTCTGTCTTACAGATATTTTGTCCCTGCATGTAAACACAAGCTGGCTTTAAGGCAGGTAGAAAATTACAGAGAAGGCATCTCCAACAGCCCAGTTAGCAGAGGTGTTGTACTGACCACCCCAGGTATACACAGGGTAGGCACAGAAAGGGTACTTCCACAAAATTCCTACTTTGGATCAATGGCAACAATGTGATTTATGGCAAAGCACCTCCTCTGTATTCATACTGGGCCCAGGGCCTCACTGGAATTATGCTGATAAAATGCTTCCTTTCCTTGTCCTGGCTGGACATAGCAGAGAGTTAGAGGAGGACATCCTAAAATCCAAGGCCATTCCAACAATAATGCTATCCCAAAGGCACACACAAAAAGAAAAAAAGGCAAAAAAAGCAGCACAGGTTGTTTGCTGATACCACAACTAGAAGGGTCTTTCAATTCCCTGTATGAAATCCAACCACATCATCATCAAATGTGTCAAACTGCCTGCAAGTCCTGCTCTCTTAGCAATATATGCAACTGCAGTTTGGAGGCTGTGTGGTGTATCTGTATCTGTAACCCATAAAACATTTGTGCATAGGTGCTGGATACTCTTCAAGCAATGGGCTGAAAGAAGAGGCACATTAGATCTGTATTCTGCCACTCTACAGGCTTTGTGGAAAAGCTGTGTCTGCTGATAGAGTTCAAGATACAGCAGCACTCAGCGTAAGGCACATCACTTTGCAGCTGTAAAGAGCACACAATTATTCAAAAGAGCACACAAAGCATTGCCAGCAGCTTTTGATCCCCCAGGCATCAAGCAGGGAAGGTGGATTTAATTTGTCATGAAATAAACTCTTACCTTGATCTAGTTCCTTGTCTGTTGCTTGTCTCTCAAGGTGCTTCCTCAGTCTCTCATTAGTTTTTATGGAGTGTTCTAAACGCTGTCTCAGGATTCTAATTTCTTGCAGATGCTCCATTAATAACTCTAAATAAACCAAGAGACCACTTGTTATTTAGAGTAAACGATTGGATTCCTTTACACTCTGCACTCCTGTCAAATCTAATGTCTTAATACTAAAAACAGAAACAAGGCTGTTAAAAATAGCATCTATCAAATATGTCTCCACAACAGTGCCCAAACTGTATGTTTAGAGAAAACTCTTCTGTATTTTAACTTAAACAATGGTCCAGTTTTAAGGCTCTTGAAATTTCTTCTTCCTACAAAGCTGCAGTAGACAGCAATTTTATCTAGTTAAAACACTCCCCGTACTGGGAAATGAAGCCAAAGTTCTGCAATGCAGCTTCACATCCAGGCTCAACACACCAATAGGATACATTTTTCCTTACAACAATAGGAGGCTTACCAGAATAACTCAGATAGAAATTTGACTTTGACTTACACAATGCACACCATAATAAATAAATCTGTTCTATCAAGTTTCATTACCTTACCTTTTCCTTCCTGCTTTGCTGTTTTACATTTTTTCTTCCATTGGCTGTAAGTTTCAGCTTCACTCAGGAACTTATCAGTTCTAACTGTCACTATCTTATTTGTCAGTTTCTCCATGTCATGCACTCCTGGTTTACTCTGCAATATTTTTCTCCTGAACAGGACGTGCTATCTCTGCTATTAAATTTTCATTGCTGCCAATAAACTACTGCAAGCATCGCTTGTGCTTAGTGGAACTATCCAGGTCAAACATGACACCACTTATTAATTATGCAGCACTTACAAGTCTCAAAGAAACACAACACTGGCTTTTATAAAATTAGAAAAAAACCCTCTCTTTTTCAATGTAATCATCTCTTGACAATTGTCTATTTTCTGCTTATAAACTTGTCTATTTAAAGAGAGTCTGGAGTACAGTAAAAGATGATAGTCTAAAACAACAAAGACAAAATATCAGAGTTAATTTTGTTTCAAACAGGAGGAGTTCAAATCCTTGTCATCTCTGCGTGCCTTATTACTGAAATTGTAATGATTATGCAAGATACTGGAAAGCTGAAGCAGACAAACATTCTTCATTATTTCTTAATTAGCTCCCTTGTGTCTTATTTATCACATTTTCCTAATATCTAGAGAATCTTCAGTGGGGAAAAAATTACCTGGGGGAAACTTGTTTGGCGGAAGCGCCGGTGAGCCGCGCTGCCCTTCCAGGTCATGCCTGTGCTCAGGTGAGCCAAGAGAGGACTTCTCTGACAAATCAAACTCAGACAAGCTATGAAGAGCAGATGGTACAGGTGACTCATCCTTCACTTGCTGGTACATTGTGGCGTTCCTCTCATTATCCCTTTCGTGCCAAACAAGCATATTTTTAAAATACAAAGATTATTTTATTACTTTGCAAGCGTGAACAGAAAGCACAGCGCTGAATCTACAGGGCACAGTAAAGCAAGTGAACACATGCAACAGAACCTGACAAACCACTACACATCAGACAGCAAGGCTAAAATTCAGACCTCACTCAAGTCAGTAGGAATATAATCAATGGGATCTCCAGCCCAGTTCACATTCCAGCACCTTTGCATTAAGAGGATCCCAAGCTGACTTGAACAGGCAGCTGAGGATTGCTGTAGTACATAAGAATCCCAGGGTGGCATAAAACCAACATACGCAGCATAAGAACACCTGCTCTCTTCACCTTCAGCATAAGGGTGTTCTGAAAATGAACTTCAAGAGCACTGCACTTCAGTCATCCTCAGCAAGCCCCCAAGGTCACAGAAACAGAAAGGTAGCTGCTGACTATCCCTTCTAGCAGCTGCAGCCAGGACAATATCTGAGCATACACAACAGTGGATTATGGCACATTTTGCTTGCTCATGAAAGGAACCCTCCTGGTAGTGTGATGCTTCCTCTTAAGTTTCTCAACTGTTTGATGAGAAGTGGGGGGGAAAAAAGCCTTAGTTTGTTTTCTGTGTATATTTTATTAACAAAACGACTGTTAATGAAACAGGCAACATAAGCAAAGCCCTCCCAAAATGCACAGCAGTGCACTTACCTTTGAGCTAATTCATAAAGTATAGTAACTTCTGTACCTATTGATTCTCCTGCAAAGCAGAAATATCTAGTTAAAATCAGGTATAGATAATCATACCTTTTTTTTATACCCTCCATCTTAAATGATTTAAACATAGAATGGTATATTAATGAGAAATCAGAAGTCAACAACAGATACCCAACACACTGTATTAGTGTCAAAAAGCTATACATGAGCTAAACTATTTATAGCCCAGCAACAAAGCAATAGCTTTCTCTGGAGTTCAAAAAACCATAAATTACTAGGTGCCAGATTTTACAGCCTTGGTGGTTTAGTTTGCATACAGATATAAAATACTGTGTTATATGGCAGAAGGATTAGGGATACATGGCATTGCTTCTTCAATAAAAATTATATTAAAAACAATTCCATCACACTTGGATTTTGTCCACCCAGATCAAGCTAACCACTTATCCTTAATAAAGAGACAGACACAGGGCTTTGCCTCCAATATTCTCAGTGGCAGAGTGAGCACAAGTGTTACACAGAGCAAGAGACCTGCACTCAGACACTAATCTGAGTAAGGAAATATCAGTTTTGTGATGTCACCTTGGCTCCCCATACCTTAAAAAAATTTATGCAATTAAGCAGAAGCGGCAGCAAGAGTTGCACAGCTGAAATTTCAGGGGAATGAACTGAAGGTCAGGATGGAAATGCAGAGACAGAAGGTTGTTTATGCTTCTCCTTTACAGTCAGTTCTTCGTAGGCTGGATGTTTTTTATAACCCCACAAACATCATTTTATTTTAATGTGTGATTCAATGCAACACCATTGTGTTAGATATATTGAATTGTCTCGGTTGTCAGTGACTTTTCATAGTATATAGGATACCATCTGTTGGTTTAAAGGCATTGAATGTTTATTCACTACACAGGCTCCTCATTTGTAATGCAAGGAATCTCTGTAGCCACTGAAATCATTTAACACACTCAATCTTTTACTACCCTGCTATGACACGCTGCCCGTAATACCTTTTTCTCATATACAACTCCTTTATACAAGCAATTGAAACTGCAACATGCTGCCACTATATTTAATGAAAGGCACAACACATCACTGTGTGGCTGGGCCCTGAATGGTTCTGAGCAAAGTCATCTTCTAGAGCCAATTTCAGAAAGACACAAGGGGCAGGGTCCCTATTTCAGGTCACCTCGAGTGTTCAGCTGAAGATGTCAGTTTGGCAGCTGACATCTCTGGAAGTATTTCTAGTTCTTTGGGTCAGAAAGAGCAACACTTGGAATGACAAGAAAAGGTCTTTCTTGCTGGATTTCCCTTATGTTAGCATCCCTTTTCCATTGCCTTGATGCTAATTTTCTTCGTGCTACAGCCTGAAGGCAATATGCATGATGTACTCTTCCTTCAGGTGACAAATGTCGATTCTGATGCTCGTTTTACAAAACAAGGTTGCATTTTCTCTCTCTATTATGAAAGATAGAGTGCTTTTCTTAACCACCTAGACTATTTGGCAGCAAGATGCAGGTCTCTTAGGAAAATAATCAGAATTGTTAGGAATAATACATCTCCTGATATGGTCCCACTTGTGAGACATTTAAGGCTTTGATTTTCCAGCTTCACACTTTGCCAAACAATAGGTGGTGGAAAGGGGATAAAAAAATGACAGACAAGAGCACATTTTCAGATGTGCAAGCTCCCATTTTTCAGACAATGTGCCAGTTCTCACTGATAACTAAAAGGCTTTGCTTGCTGATACACATTACAAGGTCTTTTCCTGGGCACACTTTCCATTCAGCACTCTCTCTCTACCACCAGGACAACACTTCTCCAGCTGACTTCTTCTGGCACTCCTGCTCAGGAGGCTCTTGTTCTACTCTGACACCCTACAGAAACCCTCAGATACACACTGATTTGCAGTACCAGTCTCTTAAATGCATGGGCTACTCAAAAGTCCTAAGAGAATTACTCTCCTGTGCCTTCTAACCAAATACATTTTGCCTTTCTCCCCCCTCATTTCAATTATCTCTGTGCACCATCTGGGTGAGTTTCTCCATGAAGTCTCTGGCTCTCTTCCTTGGTGCATCCAGTGCCAGGTGATTTTATACCTCCACACAACTGAAAGTATGTTATTTCTACAGGAGCATCAATAATGTGTAAATCAGCATGGCATTACCTTCCGACTGGCCAACACACGACTCCTTGTAGTTTCTTGAAAGGCATTAACCATAGAAAATTGCCCAGGTGAACTACTCTGTAATTTCTGCCTTCACACTAGAAGCCCAGCCCAGATCTCTGCACTGCACTTGCCCTTCTTGCAAATGATTGCACTTTAGATGAAAAAACTTCAGGAACCTGTAATTTTTCCCTTTTAGTTAAACATAGATTGTGTTAAAAAACAACTGAGAATCATGCCAAGTCAGATGGGGGGTTTCCCTGAAATAGAAACTCCTGAAGCCTACTTGTAACTAAACTTTTAGTAAACTATAACCACTGTATTTTGACAGTTCAAATATGCAGGTGCCAAGATAAACAACAGCAGACAACTACAAAAATAAAATCCAGTCTTGTTGGAGTACTAAAATTTTACTTTCCAAGACATCATCCTCCCTATAAATGATTTAAAAGCAATGAAGAGGAATCACAGAATCATCAAAAGATCAAGTACACCCTGCCACCCCAGCCAGAGAAGGGTTACCTAGAGTAGGTCACACCAGAACACATCCAGGCAGATTTAGAATGTCTCCAGAGAGAGACTCCACCACCTCTCTGAGAAGCCTGTTCCAGGGCTCTGTCACCCTCACAATGAAGAATTTTTCCCTTATGCTCACATGAAACCTCCTATGCTCCAGTCTGCACTCACTGCCCCTTGTCCTGTCATTGGGCATCACTGGCATCACTGAGCAGAGTCTGACTCCATCCTCCCCACACTGCCCTTTGCATCTTTGTAAACATGAATGAGGCCAACCCTCAGGCTCCTCCAAGCTGAAGAGACCCAGCTCCCTCCTCAGCAAGGGCACATTCCACTTCCTTAATTTTCTTTGCAGCTTTGTACTGGACTCTTTCAAGCAGTTCCCCATCCTTCCTTTTCACTAAGAAGAAAAACCACCTTCTTTTGAGAACATAATAGCTCTCAGACAATAAGCACAAAATACTGCCACTTACCATACAGGAATTTCCTTTCTAGCTTCTCAAACAGCAGCACACTTTGATTCAGTTGTTCACGGAAGCCTTCAGCAACATAATAATCTACATCACTGGCTTGAAGCAGTTCCTCAAAAGCTTTAATAAGGCTCGTCAAATGTTGATGGTAAGTGACACAACCACTGCAGATCTCTTTAATTTGTTGGCATTGAAGGGAGAGTTCTCGAGCTTGTGAATGAACTAATGAATCATATCTGAGAAAATGAAATTATCTTTACAGTAATTTTCTGACCATAAATAACATTTAAATATAAATAAAAAGTGAATTAAACTTATACTCCCAAGATATAATTTTAATGTGGCTCAATTTGCTTTCAAAATGCTTTTACAGCTACAATGAGAGATTGTCTCTAACTGTTGAGTTTTGTATTTATGGGCATAGCTTGTGGGTTATTACCCTTCACTTAACTACTTCATTTATGAGGGCAGAAACCAAGGTGATGACTTCTTTGTCTACTTGGAAATAACCCAGATGGGGTGCAAAGGTGCTGAATTAAAGTTAACAGTGAACACGTGAAAAGACTTTTTAAGAATGGACCTATTTATCCTGACTGGTTTGGATCCTTTTGTTTAGTTTTTAATTCACTCTGTTAGAAGAGACAGAGCTGTCCCTTCTTCAGAAACTTTACCTATTGCCTGCCAGGAATACAATACTGGACTTTCTGGAGCTGATGGTTTCATCCACTCTGAAAATTCTGCATGTCTTTTCATGCTTATTGCTAGAGATATGACCATGACAACCACTGTAGTGTCCAAACTCTCATACTCCACAAGCCAGGAGATGAAATTCAGCTCAGATTAATTTAATTTATTCTGCACTTAAAAATATAGACATCCCCTTTCTACTGCCCCTGTCTGCATCACAGATAAGACAGAATATTCACAGAATCATACACTGGTGGAGAGAACAAGGGAGAAGATCTGAAAAGATGCAGGGAATCAAACAAAATGTGGGGCATAAACAAAATCTATGATGGTGCAGGTTGTTACACGATTTTTATTGTTATTTGTATAGGAAGAGATGGATAACTCATTTTTGGCTCTGTCACTTGTGACTCATGCAGTTGTCCTAGACACAGACCATAAAAACTTTACAGTGATCCATACTGCCTCATTCTTTAATTTACAGTTAGATCTTCCTTTGTAAAATGGATGAGGTCTGTTTTCAAGGTATGTAAATTTATATGTACTGTGTAGCACAGTTGTATTTTATGACAACAATACTAAAAGATATACAATAGTCCATAGTGGTGGTTGCTCAGGATCTCCAAACATTTCTACTTAGTATTCCAAAGACAGCCAAAAGCCTGAATGCCTTTCTTCTTGTACTTCCTGCCACTCTATAGGCCCTGAGGACAGCAAAAGTATTAAAGGTGAGAAAATATTTGGGGCAGGAGGTTGAAGGTTTGGTCTTATGGGACTCTATGTCTGTACTTTGTGTATCTGCTAGCCAAAATGCTGCACCCAGTCTTATCATGCAAGACACAAGACTGATGCTTTCCAGCTTCCCATAAATGATTTTCCAGCTTATGAGCTGAAGCTGTAAAACGTTGTTCATTAATTTCTATACATAACTACTTCCACAGCCTCCAAAGGCAGGCATTACAGCACTCTGCTGCAAAATAAATTACAACTCCAGCATAAACTTCCTATTCTACGCATAAATGCCGGTCACACAAACAGAAAGGCTAACATGAATCTGCCAGCCAACTGCCCACAAACAGTTCTTAAATGGGATGTTTCATCTTCTTACACTTGTCACCTGATAACCCTGAGTGATGCAAGACTGTAATACTGTGATTAGCCTGGCAGAGAAACATGAGGAGATCTGACTGTGCTCAAGAGAACACAGCTTGCAGCAAAGAGCTGTGGAACTGAAGCGTGGGCAGAGACTGGTGTCTGGCACAGAATCATGATGTAGGCCTATCAGGAGCAGCTCTGGTGTAAAAAAAAAAAATACTGGTTTGTCCTTTGTCTTTTAACTACACATTTCAGTTGCTTTTATGTTTATGTGAGTGAAATGTAGCCTTTATCATAACACAGTCCTGGGTGAATAAAGTCATCTTCCTATCACCCTCCTATGTCATTTGGTAAAAGAAACCTGCAACAGCAATAGTTTTACTCACTTGGATGGTGATGTTTCTCTCAGTTTGTTGTGAAGATGATGCACTTCATCAGGATGTGTATTTGCAATTTGGTCTTTTTCAAGCTCTGCCTCATTTGCTGTGAGTAGTTCCTTACGGTTTTGTGCCGTCCATGGATCAGGTGCTTTGGAAGACTCCGAATTCCCATTTTCAGCGTGGACCATATAATCCATCAGCTGATGGACACTAGAAGATGTTTTGAATTCTTGCATAGCTGTATCTTTCACTTGTCTAACACATCCTTCCACAGGCAAGGCTGTGTCACTCAAAACTATATCGTAGATACCATTTGATAACAGCTGGTCAGAGGTCTGTAAACGAAACACGAACATTTTGTACTTTTCAAGCTCAGACTTCATATCCTTAATTCTTTGTTTCAATTCTTCTACATCATCAATGACTCCACAGTCATCAAGTGCATCTGTACTTGTTACACTCAATTTGGGAGAACACAGGCACTTGGAACCTGCATATGCAGTGGCTGAGTCAATGTCCTCATGTTCCATGAAACAGAACTCTTCATTTATCTCTTTTAATGAAGGCTGGGTATTCACGTTGCTAATGGTACCATGATTTTGCATTTCTGAAAAACAGGAGGCTTGCATGTGAATATTAATATTTCTTTATCTGACATTCTGTTCTTAACAGCATCAGAATGAATTCATTTACTTCTATAATAAGAGAATAAAAACACAGAAGAATTACAAACCGTACAGTATTAATTTTGGACTTCTGACTTCTTTCTACGATTTTCTCACTAATTCAACTTGCACAAGTATTTCAAACCCCTCAGCACCCTTCAAATAAACAATACTCAAAATAGATCTGCTTTCTTTTCCCAAATGACCGAACGTTACTTTTGTTATACACACTCCCAAATCAGACACTGTGAATCCAAGACCCTTCCAGCCACAAAGCTGATAGTCCCAAACAGGATTTAAAACCAGACTCTACAGCTTTAAATTACTCTTCCTAAAACTTCTAATAGTCTTTTTCTCCTCGCTTCAAAAACCTGTATGAAACCAACTGGAGCATGAAGTCAGAGGAATGTAAAAAACCACTATCAACAAATACTGCATCCTTATGATGGGGACACCAGAACTGAAGGACACTGAGCTGCTGGAGTGAGTCCAGAGGAGGGCCACAAAGATGATCCAAGGGCTGCAACACCTCTCCTATGACAACAGGCTGAGAGAGCTTCAGCCTAGTAAAGACGAGACTCCTGGGGAGACCTTAGAGTTGCACTCCAGTATCTGAAGGGATCCTACAGAAAGGCTGGAGAAGGACTTTTCATAAGGGTTTCTAGCAATAGGACAAGAGGGAATGGTTTTAAGCTGGAAAGCAGGTTTAGACTGAATCTTTGGCAGAAGTTCTTTAGTAGGAGGGTGGTGAGACTCTGGAACAGGTTGCCCATGAAGATTGTGGATGCCTCCCCCTGGGGGTGTTCAAGGTCAGGTTGGATGAGGCCCTAAGCAGCCAAGTCTAGTTGAGATGGGTTCCTGCCCATGGCAGGGAGGTTGGAGTAGATGATCTCTAAGGTCCCTTTCCACGCAAGCCATTCTATGATTCTGGAAAAAGGAGCTTTAATAACTGCTTTTAAAATGTGTCCTAAAAAAAAATCCATTAAAATGCTCAGTGTTAAAGGTTTTAGTGGCACTCATTTGGCATTCACATCACATCCTTCAGCTGACTGCCATTCATAAGTAATGCAATCACCCCAGATACAGGCCAATAAAAGCTAGATATTCCTACATATATTCAATCTTTATAGTTGTGTGGATGTCGAGGGCTGTATGGGTAAGTATCTAGGAAAATGGTTATTTTCTAGTTACCAGTAAATTACATTTTCCCCTTCTATTAGTTCTGCAAAAGATCACTATGAATTAGAACCTCCCTTCAGGGAGTCATTCATTGATCTTGCAGAGGTCTTAATACTTTCAAATTGGTTTCCACGGAGAGTTTGAATGCCCAGGTTCCAACTCCAAATCAGCACAAAATCTCAGGGGAAACAGCTATATATGAAGACCCAAATCAAGCCCAAGCACAAAAGAATAAACATAAATACAACTTAAAGCCAGGGGGAGAAAAAATAATGAAGCTGTGATACTAGGATACCAACATATTGGAAATGAAGAGTAGATGATGTTCTCTGCAGGACACAGATTGCAGCGAGCCATTCTGTGTGTCATTGGAGAAGTGACAATCACTAGACAGAAACACTTCCAAGAAAATGCCCAGTATGAATTCAGTACACAGTGAATAAGGGAAAGCAACACTTAAGTTCATTAGCTTCCCTTCCTTCTCTACCAGTTGGTTGCTGCAGTAGCACAGATGTCAAAGGCGGCTGCTTACTGAGAAGGGAAATATCCCAGATACTAGATGAACTCTTAAACTCTGCAACCCTGACTTCATGCAAACATTTCAAATAATTAAATGGAAATAAAAAGAGAGATTAGTGAAGAAATATTCCTGATTAGAATACTGGTTACAGCTTTTAATGAAACACTGCCCTTTAATTAAAGAACTAATAAGCTCTCTGTGTATGTGTGGTCACACACACACACAAAAGGCATGATCACACAGAGCTTTGACCAGCTTTAGTGAAACTACTTAAACAAAATTCATGATGTGGGAAAGGGTTACAAAATTGGCCAGATCCTCTGTACACTGCATGTTAACCAGGGTGGTCAAGTCCTCCCAAAGAGACTTAACAGATGATGCAGAAACATACAACACACAGCATAAAGCCTATTTACACTTTCATTAAACTATTCCATTAGGTTTCAACCTAGCTGAATACCTTCGAATAATTCAGATAAGCAAAATTCTATCATTCAATTGCTTCATTCCAATGGCTCGTAACTAGATGAGATGCAGAAGCAATAAGTAACAAACATTTAATTCAGGGAAGACTTCAGAAGTGAGGACATTAGCAACAGAGATCAGACTCAGGCACACAACTCGTTATTTTTACTGGAAACAAGACTCAAATTCCTGTGGCCCTTCTAAACACATAAAAGACCAGCTTGGATTCTTAGAGCAATTAATCCATACTAGCTAAGAAAACAAGGTTTTAAACCCACAAATACTGGCAAGGGAAACAATTACCTGTGGTAATTTACAATTTTGCACACCTCAGAAGAAAGCAGAGTAATAAAATCTATCTTTTTTAAAGCACTGTACCGTGTAAATGCTCTACCTTGATACTTTGGCTGATTTTTGTCCATTGCATAGTCAGTCTTGCTCTCTGTACCTGGATAAACATCTTGCAACTCCACCTGGACCTCACTATCATCCAGTCTGAGTAATGAGTCAGCTGAAAAGTAGTGGGGGAAGAAAAAACAGAAGTCAGTAAGTGACTGCAAAAACATTCAGTTTTTCACCACAAACAAAAATCCACCCCACAAATCTAAACTCTGTTCTCGGCCAGCTTTGAACAGGAAAACCATCCAAGGAAGCACAGCTAATGAACATCTGACATCAACATTAGAAGCCACAGGGAAGAGTGCACAGATCTGTAAAAACACTTGAACACGTTGTAAGGATAACTACCTAGAATGTGAACTGCAAAGGCTTCCCAAGAACAAATGAAGATAAACATTTGCAAGTCCTCTTTGTAATGTAACAATTAATGTTTGGTGCATTTTCAAATGTTTTATGTTAAGCCTAGAGAAAAGGCTAAAAAGTTTCTCCAGTATGAGCATTGATCAAAAACTAATCTTCTACAATCTCCCACTGGATCAGGTCTCAGAATGACTAAGTGAGCAGTACAGGTGTTAACAGGGGAAAGAAATCAGTGTGGAAAGGAAATCACAGGACTGCAGTCCTAACAGGTTCTGATTTATTTCAGAATTCAGTTCAATAGTACTGCCCTTCTCAGAATTCTCCACAGATTCTGCACCTACCAAAATTAAGTACTGTAGTCCTATCTGCATAATTATTTACAGTGAAGTTTTTCCATAGAAAAACTTCACTGTCTGTCACATTAACAACCGAATCTCTGCAACCCCTGCGTTCAACAGTGGCTCACTTGCTACCTGATTTAATCTTACTCCTTGTATTTACACCTCCTCTCCATCCATCCTTTACATCTCTACCCACTGTTTAATCTAACTGCTAAGACCATTTATTCACATTTTTACTACTCCAAATGCTTATATAATACCCATTGTTCTCTGCCTTAGAATTTATCATAGTTTGCTGATCCAGATACTCTGTCAACTCCTGAGTAAAAATTAACCCAGGCACACTGGAAACAGACACAGATGACTTGACTGATCAGTGGAATATTGGAAAGACTTATTTATGCAGCATAGACCTACAGTATTTTTACACTCCTGCCTCCATCACAGACAGTTTTCGTAACACTTGGCATCCTATAAAGGAAATTTTTCATTTACCTAAACATTGCCCTGTATATGCACATGTGTGGGCAACCCCAGAAAGCTGTCATTTATTCCCCATTTTATTTAATGTATACACAAGCATTTCCTGTTCCATATAAAGCTGTTTTACAGTCTAGGCAAAGATAAAAGGGAAAACAAAAAAGGTGTTTTTCAAGATCCATAAATATTGGCCTTCCCAAGTAAGCAGCACTGTAGATATGTAAAAATAATCTGTTTCTACTCTCTGCTACAAGAAAAGAAGTCGCTCCTTCCAGCAGCATTACAAGTCATTATGTCTGCTCTTTATTCACCTCTCACTGATGTGCTTTCCTTTGCAGGCTCTTCTTGAAGGTTTTCAGTTCCAGACTCGTTCAATAACAACTCTCCATTTGTTTGTGGCTGAAATTGTTTGTTTTCCACTTCTGATGCTTTCAGAGCTTCACAAGGTGCCCTGGTACGATGCTGTAGTTTTGAAGCGGATTTCTGCATCCTGGAGTTCGAAGGTCTCTTTCCTAATGGTCTGGATGGTTTTAAGGGAACAGGAAGACGGGATTTCTTGGGCAGGTGAGCAGAATCAGTCTGGAAAAGGCAGGAAATAAAATGGGGAGTTAGGAGGTCTCGCACAACAGTCAAGCAAAGGGAAGTATAAACAAACACTCCAAGGAAAAACAAAAAGATCAGTCTGCTGCCACATTAGTTTTGAAGATCACAACATGAAAAACAAATATTCAGAGAAAGAACCAACCCAAAACTATCTCACTGGTTCGATTTTCTCTATGTAACTGCTGCTAATGCACCGCAGCCACACAGTGAACAGCTTCCAGTTCATGAAGCAAGACAGCAAATTCACCATTAGTTAACTCAATGTGGGTATGTCCTGGGAAAAGTGTTTCTCACTCAAAATGACCTAACTGTTACTTCCCACTCTATCAAAAATTTTTGACACCCCAGTAACTGTTTCCCTTAAGATCTTTGTTGTTGTTGTTAAAACTGAGGATTCCCCTTATTTTTCACAAATTCCTGAGCACGTTTTGCTTTCTTCCTTTTGTCTCCACTCAACAGGCCCTACTTTGTGCCAGCCCACTTTGACATCTTTGAGAAAAGTCAACCAAGCTTTGCATCAGCCCCAGAGGAAATTTATTCTGCCACAGAGAAACTCTTTATGAGCAAGAACAGCTTCTTCACCCATATACTCTTACAAATTGCTTCCACTGGATTCCCATTTCCTGCTGTAGCAGACATTCCATCAATGGAGTTGAGGGGAGAAGTTAAATTTCTGAAGTAACCACATTTTTACCCTCTCACCTTTTGAGAATTGCATAAAATCTGCCTTTGTTTAAACCACAGAGCATAAAACCATGCTATCTCCAAAAAGATAAGAACATGCTATATGTTGCTGAGAGTTATGGACCTGTGTGTAATAATAATAAACAACAATAATGGCATGTTCAGATAGACTTGGTTTACTTTTTTTTGCTGTTCATTTGCTGCACCAATGTCATAAGGCCTGTAATTTCTTTTCCCACCCAATGTATTCCGAGTACCTCTCCACACTCATTTCTTAGCAATTATAGTCCTTACACCACTTAAAATCATAAAAAGCAAGTTCTATTTTCCTAATGACATACTCAGTTCCTTTTTGTACACACAGGAACACAACATCATTTGGAGGCTGCAAAATAAATCCAAGCAGGATGAACTTCCTGCTAGTTTAACTGAACTGTGCTAATACTGTCGAGCAGTGTCCAAGTGGCTCAGGGCTGTTGCACCAGCAGATAGGTCACCCAGATTACCCAAAGGCCACTCCAGCTGGCTATGTGAAATGATTTATAAAAGCCATTCAGAAGCAGAAGATACACTGCATTAGTCCAAACAAGAAAGCTTTTAAAGCAAATGACTCAGGGATTGCATTGAGCTTGCAACTGATTAAACAAGAGAAGAATCTGGAAAATGAAGAATCAAAACATATACTGAAACTCAATGAAAACAAGGAGTGGAGAAAAGAGAACTTTAAGTGTTCCCTGTGAAGGGCAGAAAGGCCTTTACTTGCCTTCAGAGAGATTGTTCTTCATTCCTGAGAAGTAAGACCAGCAACTCAAAGACATCGATATTGTTCATAAGCGAGCCATCACAAGCAGATCTTCATTAATAGGTCCTCAACCTCCTGCCCTTAATCCTACCCAACTTTAATCTGCCTGATTTCCATCTGCCCTCATCTCTTCACGTGTTCAATGAGTCAGCTGCCCTGGATAGCACTCCAACACAAAAAACACCTCCTTCCTTTCTGTCTCAGACCAGGCAAGGCAGCCCAAAGATGCAGGATCAGCTCCTGCAGCAGCCAATCTACCAAACATGACTACCAATTCCCTAACAGACCAAGAACATCCACAATAGCCCAAGAATATTTCAATTATCATCCTTTTTCTTCTCTTGAATTTATTTTTAATGTAGAAAATCTACTGCCAATAGAGAAAGCTTAAGAGACAAAGTAGGTACCTGAAGATATTCTGCTGGATTTTGATTAGATGCAAATTATTTGATTAAATAAGACAGTTTTTATGAGTTGCTTAGCTTCTCATTTTTCAGAGGTATCATTACCTATTACTGGCATAAATTTTCTAGGGTGTCTGCCAGGAATCATGCATGCCAAAATCTTTTCCTTAAAATCCCAAATCGTAGCGAGATGCTTATGCCTGTACAGAACAAAGTCTTATCAACATCTCTTGCTTCACAAGTACCTTCCTTCAGATAAATGAATCCAACCAGAACAAGCCAGAATAAAAATGTTCCCACTTGCTAGCTCACAGAAATCTCTTGATCACTGAAGTCACAGAAACCATTCTTTGCAGGAGGTCCTACAACATTCTCTATTAGCAATGCACAAAATGAAAAGCAACACTCTCCTTTGCCTGCCCTGCAAGAGCCAAGATGACTTCAAGGAGTTGAACTTCACTTCTCTAGCTGCTACTGAAACAACACAGAAACTCCTTAGCAGACACTGTTTTCCCAAATCTTTGTTTGGGATCACAGACTGCCTGCATGCAAAAGGCTTGAAAACTTATCTGCCACAAGCCAATTATGTCTGTACTCACAAACCAGACTCTGTGCACGTAGGTTCCACGTAAGTATGAAGAACTGCCCCCATGGTTTTATGGAGTATGACTGATCATACTTCTCTAAATCAAGATATAATGGTAAGATGTTAGTAAAAGCATAGCAAGAAGATCCTACTTCTCTAAAAGCAAGGTGTCCCTGCTCAGCCAGGGGGGCTGAAGAAAACAACCTTTGAGGGTCTCTTCCAACCCAATGCTATCCATGAATCTACCATTAACCCTCCACCAGCATACTCTCAGACAATACAGATCTTCCATGCTGTAGACCTCAGTTGCCTTTTAGACATACTAAGCACAGTACAGAATGCTCTTCACTTCATGAACATCTATGCAGAGCTACAGGGCAGTAGAGAATCAGGCCGTTATGCTACAAACTCTCCAAAAGCTTTAATATTTACTAGTGTCTGGTCCCACTGAGGATTTAAAAATCAATTAAATAATGTTCTAAAGCACACTGAAATATGTGATGAAAAGCTCTGAACATTAAGAACAATTACCTAAAATAAGGTTAGGCTTGCATCTCTTCGCCTAATTTAAAAAAATTACACAAAAGCTAGATTTAATATTAGAAATTATTTTTTTCTTTTATACATCTATTCCCTAAGTACCAAAAACAGAATCTTAAGTAAACTTACTTCATTTGTTCTCCTTTCATGCTGTTCACCCTTTGTACACACATTTTCTTCTTGATGTTCTTTTTCTGCATTTAATCTTGCATATTTTGGCTTTTCTTCTGAGGCTCCTGTTTTGCCTTCATGTTTGAGTCTCATGACATTACCCCCTAAAGTTATTGTTTGTGTAGCTGCATCTTTCAATTCCATTTTCAACAACTCAATATCCTTATTAATCTGTGGCATTGCATCTGGATAAAGCTTCTCTTTCCCATCAAAAGTTGATTTCAGTTCTACTTGCTGCTTTAAGAATTTATTGACCTGCTTGAAATGTTTGAGTTCAGCTCTTAGTTGAATAATCATTTGCCTAAGATCTTTTTCATCCTTTTTCTCTGTATCTTCACTTGAACATTCTTCCTCAGTTGTGTTCAGATGATCTAAGAGTTCATTTACAATTTTCATTTGTTCTTGTCTGCTACACTCAGAAAAGAGGAGAGAAAAGGCATGAATTGTGATTTTTATTTAAGCAAACAAGAATACCTTCTAAGAAACTCCTTTGCAGTGCCCTGACATTTGAAATTCCCAGGAGATTGCTTTATGCACTAATGAATTACTAAGAGAATTTTGAAACCTTTTCACAGTATGAGTTAAATCATAAATTACCTCATCAGTGCTTCTCCCCCTTTTAGGGCCATATAAGCTCTCCAGCCCCTCTCCCCATTGGTGAGCAAACACCAAACCCCTGATAACTCAATCCATAGCTTATGTAAACAAGCAATGTAAGAAATACAAATGGATTTCCATAAGAGTTGATTCTGATTTAACTACCTTAAAAACAAAATCCTACCCAAACCATAGGAGACTCCAGAAGTTGAGTTTTTCTGAAAATCTTAATGTATTTCTAATGTAACAAGGAAGACAGGAAAGGAGAAAGCAGCCAAAAGCCTGCAAAAACAGCTCACCACAGACCACCAAACTGCCCCACAGATAACCAGTGGCCCATGAAAGCAATGTTTCAAGAGAAAGTGAAGCCAAATAAGAGATACTTCACACAGAAGCCAGCCCTCAAATTCTACAAATGATTTCACATGTCAGAGCCATTTGTGCCACTAAACATGTAAACCAGCATTTGAAACAACTGCATCTGCATAGCTAGCATTTGAAATGGGAGAAGCTTAACTAGGCTTTTTATGGTTTCCTCTGGCATCTAATGTCATTAGAGAGAATTCAGTTATGCAAAGTACAGGCTCATCACCAGTCAATCTGGTCATTTATACTTGAACACAGAAAAGATTACACACTAGAGTGGTAAAGATGATGGTGCTGGAAACATTCATTAGCAGACTTTTAAGTAAAGTTAACAACTAAAACAATGTTATATATTCATCCTCTAAGAGAGTAGTATCTCCTCATTTACCACTAACTAGTGCTTTGACAACTAGGACCATTTGTGCCTGTTGGAGGCTTTTAAATAGTAATATAAAAATATAGAATTGCTTGAGTCAAGTGAAGTGCAGGGTGTGCTGCATACAGAAAACAGGATTTGACTTGTGCAACTCCACACCATATTCTGCTACCAGCATTGCTGAGCACAATGCATGTGGAAGTTCATTCCCATTGCTCTCCAGAAACCACTATGGCTAGTGAAGGGACAGCACTGACAGGCACTGAAAAAAGTGACATCATCCTGTACATAGTCATTAGCATGCAGTGACCTAGGAAATGAGAATGATCTCCACCAAAGCCCCAGCTCAGTTTTCAACCAGAGGTAAGTAGTGAAAGCATGAAACTGGGGGAAACAAAACTCGTCAAGGTGTGGTTTTTCTCTACATCCTTTTCTTGGTATCTGTCCAGTTCCTCTAGAAATGAGCCTTTCAGCTGGGAACTGATCAAAACACAGTGGAACACACATAACACTGGTTACAGGAGGGCTTATACAGCTTTCATTGCACAAATACTTTCTCTTTCATGAAAAATAATTTAAGTGCTTCCACTCATCTCAGCAGAGTCCCACAAGTGGCTACACTGCAATAACCAATTAGTTTGCAGAACATAGGCTTAGACTGCCTAAACAGATGGCAGAGACCCAACCTCTACCCAAGCAGTTAAGATGCAGTGGCAAAGGCCACAAAGCAGAGTAATGACCATTCAGTTCAACCCTGCAAAACAGTCATTGCAAATCCATTTCCTCCACCCCCAGCTCCTTACACACATCATTTTTACAGCTGTCAGTGCTGTCCCTTCTACCACACCCCCTTTCACTGGCCTGTGCTCTCAGGTATTTTAGAATAACCACTACCTATGATCATGTGAGCCCTTCAACACTGCCACAACCCACCCTGCAAGCAGTCAGTCCCTACAGTAGAGCTCTATATGTGTAACTTGGGAGAGGTTTTTTTTTTCTTGTAATGGGTTTTTCATAAGGATTTCTACTGATAGTATGTTTCCTAATTACTTAATTGCATGATAGACTAAAATGGCTCTGAAGGCACCTTGCCAATCTCTCAGGTAAATTAGACAGTGCCATTATCTAAATTCACTTTAACACAATTACTTTATCCTCTTCTCAAATAGAAATACTGTCAAAAGCAGTGCATATCCCTCATACTCACGTAGATTCCAGTACAGATGTTCTATTTTCTCTTAAAAGAGATGTGAGCAAGCTCTCTTCTGTTTCATGTTCACTGACTCCTGTTCTGCCAAAGTGTTTGCCAGTTGCATCACGTTCAAATTGAGGCTTATTTGGACTCCTATAATGTCTATCTTTGCAGAAACTCTCTGAACGGCCTGATGGAGTTATCTGTTAAAAAATTGCAGACATTTTCTTATTACACAAGTATGCAATGTTCTATTAAATTCAGGGCTGTAATCGTTCTGTAATCGGGTTTTGTAATTCCTGATGCTCTCTATCTACATCAAGAAGCATCCACAGACATTTCATTTACTATTTATTAATAGAAAAATTAATTAGCATCTATTTTGTCTGATTAATTACTAGTGATCAGCTGTTTTAGTAAGTAGCAAGTGGATTACCCTGAGGGTTAGCATCTATGAAGAGATATGAAACTTCAGGAATGTTGCTTGCAGACTGTAGGTAACCTTTTATTAGTTCACCTTTGAACCATTCTGTCCTGGGATCCCCAAATGCAAGCTCTGGTGACCAGGGCAGAATGCAACTCAGAAGTGTTTACAAACTGTCAGCTTTTTGTGTGCAACACTGTAGAGATGTCTTAGGAAGTTTCTACTAGGGACTTCTCCAGTAATTCAACCTCCATTGAAATCAGTGAAAGTCTTCTCTGTCAGTTACATGAGAACTCAAACTGGACTGGTTGAGGCCCCATCCCTGGACATATTCAACGTGAGCTCAAAAGGACTCCAGGCAACCTGATCTAGTTGAGGATGTTCCTACTTACTGCAGAGAGAATTGGACTAGATGGTCTTTGGAGGTCACTTCCAACCCAGGCCATTCTAATTTCCAACAGCATGATGTCAGAGTCAAGAGAACCTTTACAATCCATCACTTACCTGTTTATCCACCTCACACGGAAAATCCAGTGATACTTGAAGGCATACCTAGCAAACAAACACAGAAATGAGAAATTCCAAAGCACAGAACATCATTGCTCCCCAACATTACCAACCACAACACCCTGCTTTGTGTCAGATTTTAACACATTACAATTTTTAAAGCAGAGGTTCAAATTTAACTGCACTCTACAATCCTCTAAGGTCCTTTGCAACCAGAATTATTTTGATTCAATGATGCTTTACATTACATTGGCTTTGACTGATTAAGAGGACAGAAGATGCCTGCATGTATCAAAGTACAGTCAATAAGGTAGCAAGACATCAAGTATTTCAAAGAGGAAGAGGCATCTACAGTATTTTTTCCTCAGTCACAGCAGGAAGTGAATCTTACACAATTTCTACTACAGGCCCGACTACAGCAGAGGCTGAAGATCAGTATGTTTGTACGTAAAAAGCCAAACAATTTCAAGGGACTCCTTGTCATCCCCATTAAGGAAGACTGAGAAATGAGAGGAAACAAGGACCAGAACAAAGGCAATTTGACTGCAAACCCTAGCAGGGGAAAAATACAGGAAAAAGCTTTTAGAAACGCTTTAGGATAAGTTAGCTGAAAGCAAAAGCAGATAGTATGATCTGTTTGCAAAAGACTTTGTGTTGTAAGAAACAAGAATTTCTAAAGGTGTGCAGAGAAGAGAGTATATTGCAACAATGTACCCAGAGCAGAGTCCTACCTGACTGACCCTCTCAGCAAACGGACTGCTCTGCATTTTCCTGTCATTGTCACCATCTTCAGTCTGCATCACAGGCTCCTCTGTTACTTCAAGACACTACACAAAAAGTATGGAATGATGTGAAAATGTAGCACACACCAAAAAAAAAAAAACCAAACCACAAATACTGTGATATGAAACATGCATAAATAAGTCAGTGACATGTCTTAAAAGAAAAATAAAAAAGGCCTGTAATACAAAGTAACAAACACTGAATTAGATTTCTTCAACCAGATCAAAGAAAATTAATATAAACCCCAGGAATGACTCATACTCAATAGACTGAAACTTTTCTCTTCTATATCCCTACATTCTTATTTAACCTTTTCTCTTCAGAATTTAAAAGAAATATAAAAAAAAATCACCTAAGCCCTTCTGGCACAGGATTTCTCTACCTTCAGTCATGTTCTCATTGTGCCTACTAAGTTTCACTTTCCCATTTCCAGAATTTCTTTTCATTGCCACACAAATCAGGTTCTTCTCCAGCACCCAAAAAACAGATGCTTTTAGAACAAAGTACATAGAGCTTGCTATACACTATCAAGATTTCACTGCAGCACTGAAGGTTACAACTTGCTGGGTCTTGCCTGAATTTGCCAATTTGTGGAAAACGCTGCCAAAAACATCTTTTTCTCCCTATTTTCCCCAGAATCCAAGCCATCTCCCATCACTAACAGTGCCTGAACAAAGAGGAGAAGGCTCAGCAGCAGCACAACCCAAGTTCCTGACATCAGCATTACTGACAGTGAGCCCAGAATCCCTTTTGTTTGCTGGACGTTCCATCCCAGCAGCAGATCTGTAAGCAAGGGAGAAGATGCACAAGGTGCTTCTCTCAACAGTAGTGAAGGCTACAACTCAGCAAGCTTCACTCAAACACTGCTCACAGGGTATATCTGCACTCTCTTTGCAACTCACCTTCTTTACTCAGTTTGCTCTGGAGAGGACAAAAATTTAGCCTTGCCTCTGTTGGTTTCATTCTCATCTCTTTTCTCCAGAGGCTGTTTTGCCTGCAGAATAGAAGGCTCCCAAGAAACCTTATAGTGGCCCTTTAGTATCTGAAAGGAGCCTACAAGAAAGCTGGGAAGGAACTTTTTACAAGGGCTTGTAGTGATAGGACAAGGGGCAATGGCTTTAAGCTTGAGGAAGGCAGATTTAGACTGGAGATTAGGAAGAAATTCTTTACAGTGAGGGCCATGAGACACTAGAACAGGTTGCCCAAGGCAGTTGTGGATGCCCCTCCATGGAGGTTATTCAAGGTAGCCTGGTCTAGTGGAAGGTGTCCCTGGCCATGGTGAGCAGGTTGGAACTAGATGATCTATAAGGTCCCTTCCAACCCAAATCACTCCACTAATCCATGAATCATTAAAAAAAGAACAAAAGAAAGTTAGTTACAAAGAATTACTATATTCAGTAGCCACATTCTGGAACAACCTGTCAGAACACAACCTGAGTACAAGGACAGTCTTCCATCCCACTTTGGGATTCACCATGAGTGACCTGGAGTTATCACATTCCATCACTCCCCTGTGATAAGATCAGATTGGACATTTACATCATCTTGTTTTACAGCAGCATTTCCCACTCTGATAGAAAAAGATAGTTATTTAAGATCTTCACTATCAAAATCTCTTGAAATAGTAGAAATGTGCAAAAGCAACAGTAAATATCACAGAATGGTAGGGGTAGGAAGGGACCTCTGAAGATCATCCAGTCCAACCTCCTGCTAAAGCAGAGCCATCCAGGTTGCCCAGGATTATGCCAGGCAGGATTTGAAAGGCTCCAGAGAAGGAGGCTCCACAAACTCTGTGGACAGCCTGGTCAAGTCCTCCATCACCCTCAAAGACATTTTCCTTATGTTTAGGTGGAACCTTCTGGGTTCTAATTTGTGTCTTTTCCCCTTGTCCCATCACTGAGCACCACTGAGGAGAGTCCAGCCCCATTCTCTTGACACCCACCCTTTAGATATTGCTAAGATCCTTTCTGTCTTCTCCTCTCCAGGCTAAATGATGTATCAACAATGCTGTGCCTAAATCACAGGTAGGACAACATTAACACAGAGGATGCAAATCTGCATTGGACAAAACCTTTGCTATTCTAGCACTTGTGGCAATAATAGAGCACTGCTGTGTCTAACAGTCATATTCTGGTGGGACCTGGGCTAAAAAATTACCTTAAGACAGGAAAAGCAGAATCTTGAGCATAGTTACACTAAATGGGGATTACAGGTACAGAGACTCAGATGACAGACTGGAAGGAAAGAAACTGTCTAGGGGTCATGGACGTGATATTTATAGCTCCAATGGATATACAGCACAGTGCTGAAACTTATGGCATGAGAAGAGAAATCTGCTTCCCCAGTATCACATGCTGTAAAGTCTGAACTCACAGCAGACAAACAGGATTCTGCTTCCTGAGAACACTGGAAATTAAATGCTTATGTGGGGCTTGATTTTTTTTAATTGAGTATGCATAGAATGTGTGCAAATATATACATCTATATATATATGTTAAAAAAAAATGAGAACAGGCTTTTTAGCTTCCCATCTCTAGCAGTGTAAGCAACTCTAATAATTTTCAGTATGAATTTTAAAAGGCAGAAATCAAATGGTGCAGCACGTTAACATATTAGAATCACAGAATGGTTTGGGTTGGATGAGATCTTAAAGATCATCTAGTTGCACCTCCCTGCCATTGCCAGGTACATCTTCCAGGTTGCTCAAGGCCTCATGTTTGCCTTTTACTATTAGAAATCTATATTGAAAGCAAACTTCCAACTCATGTTTGAATCACTGATATTTTCACTCAAAGTGGTCTTCAAAACAAAATAAAGACAATCTGAAAACTGGAGGAAGACACAGATGGGATTGTGGTACACATGAAGGGCATGCACTGGAAGAGACCTTTTAACTATAATCATGGGATGTCAAAAGTCCAGTAGTATTAGCTATTATTAAAGCAGCTGTTAATCCTCCACAGGCAGGATTCAGGACAAGTTCTTCATTTATATATTAAAAATAAACTTACTTGCATACAACTTATTCACTCACTGCAACAACCTCTCATGACTCATTTTTCAGTATATGCTTTTGCCAGGCTTGTTTTCAAGGTGCTGATTCTTAGAATAAAACTGTTTCAGAAGATGAACAGGTTACAGCACACTGTTACAACAACCCACTGCAGTTTCAAATCTGCTCCTATGGTCTTGTGTCTGACAGGCTGAAAAGAAAACTTTCTGTGCTCCAAGGAATACAATGTACCATCCAACAAAATATTAAAACAAAATAAGTGTCTTAAGGCCAGGGGAAAAAAAGGCTACCAAGAATAAGCTGCCTGTTTAATGTGTTTCCTTGGAGACTGAAAACCTTGCAAAAGTTTTTCCTAAATGAACCACTGCTATGCTTGGTTTGCAAAGATCCCTGGAGCCCTGAAGGCTGAAATCACTGAGGCTGCTTCTCTCAGAGAAAGCAGATGTTCAGAGGACAGTACAAAAACAACCTTTTTCTCTCCTCCTTCTCCTTTTTTTCTGAACGTGAAGCCAAGAGCGCTCAGGGCTGTCAGACCTTTGGGAGATGCCCTGCTGGGGCACCAACATGCAGATTCATCCCATTTGTGCTCCAGCTTCGTGAAGGAAAAGAAAAAGAAAGCTGGGTTCATTTTAAGAACCTGAGAAGGATGCATCTTCCTGTATCTGTCCAAATTCCTCTTATAGCACATATGTTCATGTCATCTCAGCACTACCTGCCAACGAATTCTAGCCCAAAATACACACACAAAATAGAACTTGGAAGGGTTTTTTTGACAACAGTTATTAATATGCAAAGCATAGTTGTCACAATCCATAGCCCAAAACGCAAGTTTCCCTTTATTGTCAAGGCTGATCAAAAGGTACCTTTTAAAACCAAAACCTTTTAATTACAGTCCTTTCTCACTTGTAGTGAAAGCTCCCAGTGCTATGAGCTCCACAGTACCAGCATCATTCTGGCACAGGTGAAAACACCATTTTCACTTGTGTACCAAAATTTGGAGGCTCATTTAGATTTTATAAGCTTCACTTTTTATCATTCTACATCTATTTGCACACAGACAGCTTAGGTACGTAGCCCTCTATGTATTTTTTTGTGCCAAGACAAACTCAGGGTACAGGGTATCTTGTCCTCACAATCTTAGCTCAGGACACAATTCCTTAGGGATGAAGCACGGCATCGGTGAGGGGGCAGCGCCCTCTGCAGGAAAACGAGACAAACAGCTAGAAAGAATTCATCTCTAGGAAGTGCAGGCACTCTGCAAGAGATTGCCCACAAGCTTTTCATGCAGACCGACTGCAGCAACACATAAACTCATTATTTTAATAGAAGCCACAGCACCCCTAAAGGCTGACCTATAATTTCAAATGTGTTTCAATTAACGGTTGCACAAGCAGGTCTTAAAACTGAGAAAGCAAGAATATTTCATGACTTGTGGTGATTGCTCCCAGTGCAACTGCAGCAAAGGTTCAAAACCATGAGCTTTTTTCTGGAGTCCTGCAAAGTAAACTGTCCTGCAGAAAAAAACAAAAAAAAAAAAAATCACCAAGACTACAGACCCAGTTCTTGAATCAAGCAATTCCTACCCAAAAAGGGGTCTATAAGAATGTTGGGAACGGACTTTTCACAAGAGCCTGTAGTGATAGGACTAGAGGGATGGGAACTCGAGCAGGGCAGATTTAGACTGGATATTAAGAAGAAATTTTTTATGAGGGTGGTGAGACACTGGAACAGGTTGCCCTGAGAGGTTGTGGATGCCTCCTCCCTGGAGTTAAGGCCAGGTTGGATGAGGCCTTGAGCAATCTGGTGTAGTGGAAGGTGTCCCTGCCCATGCAGGGGACTGGGCTGGAACTACATTTAAGGTCCCATCTAACCCAAACTATTCTATGACTCTATGAACTGATTCAAACTGTTCCTAATTTTCTGCTCTTTTGACTTTCATTTGTAAATTCCAGACACCACATACCAGCACTATCATTACTGCTTTTGGTATTATTCAATTCCTATAGACCACAACAGTGTAATTGAAAGGAAAACCTACAACACAATAAAAAGTATCACCAGCCCTATTTCAAGCAATACCTTACAACAAGCTAGGTGGTTCACACAGCCTCCTGAACATCCTTTATGATACGCACATAAGACACAGCAACCCAGCACCCAAAATGTTTCTCAGTGGTAGTATTTTGCCAAGACCTCTTCTTCCCAACAGCTAAAAACAGTCTTAGCTTTGGACCAAAAACAAGCAAAAAAGCACCCAGTGATTAGTTCCTTGCCCCTCTCAGCCACCTACCACAATGCTGCCTACTTGTTCATGTACTTCTATATTCTATATGAAGGAACAGTCATGCATTTAGGTGACCTCAAGGGCTATTCACTTGGCTTTGGCTACAGTGGGGGCCCTGGTTGTAGATGCAGAGGAGATCTGAACCAAGCCCTTACAGAATTAAACACAGCATGAGAATGACTCTTGAACAGCAAACAAGCAGAGTTTCAGTAATAACTAAAATGTTACATAAGATGCTGCTTTCTTTGCAAAATTAACTATTTCCTCCCTTTTCAACTGCCAAAGCAAATAGATCACAGACCCAATTAGTATTTTAATGGGCATATTACTTCCTTAAAAATCAACTTGACACATCACTGAACACTTGCATTGAGCTGATTCTGTTGTGCTAACATCTTAAAGCTGTTTACATCATTAATTTAAAAAGTTATTATAAGGAATTAGCAACCTACGCCCCGAGGGTTTTATACTCATTCTGCACTGATGTAAATGACTCCACAAGGTACATTAGATGCAAGAGTCATATTCACTACTGTAACACAGAGAACCTACCTCACTGTGGTTTAGTATTTTTAGTCCTTCCTTCCCTTGAGGATTTGTTGTGCTAAGTCCAAGCTGTTTTTTCTTCAGTTCTTGATTAATTGACTGCAGATCCTTAACCATCAAGAGAAGGTCAGTAACCTAAATAACCAAAGGAAGAACAAGCAAAGCTGGTAACATCCATACTGGAATGAAAACAAAGGATGGCATACAAATCTCCAGTTAAATCTAAACTGTAGGGTTGGAAGCCCTGGGTCCCTATATCTGCTTATAAGGCAATCTTCCTGTGCATGAAAACAGGATCATAGCTTTCTGGGTTAGTGCTCAGGAAATCTTAACTTTTAAGACTCTGGTTTCCAGCCCTGTTATTGAGGAATCAAATTTCACAACTCAGCAGCAAGAAACCTGAGGGAACCTCAAACCAACAGGTTGATCTGAGAAGAAACATTTTAGTGCAAGGGAAACCAGCATTACAGGGAAAGAGCAGCCTCAAGAAACAACCTGTTCTTTTGTCTCAAACACCATTTATAAGCCACTATCATTCTGAGTAGATGTACAGATATAAAATCTGAATAGACAATCATGTTTAAAACTTGTGGACAGACATTAGTGTTACAGACTCAGGTAAGTGTATTTAGAAGGCAATGCTTGAAGAAGAACATAAAATCTGTTTATGAGACCAATTAATACATTTGGAAAAAAACCGTATCAGCTTTCAGGCACACAAACTCTTTTTTAAGCAAGAAATGGTCTATAAACACCTTTTGCTAACAAGTGTCCCTGAAGCTCCTGAAGGGAACATGCTCAGAGATAAAAGTGGTACAACCCCAGAACGGGACTGGGACACAATCTGGGGCTTTTTTATTGACACCTGTTCAGTGTAAAGCAAACTTATTTCCTTCATATTATCCACCTCCAGATTTTGAACACCTGCCTACAATTCAGCTGGCCATGAGGAAAAAAACTTCACTCAACTTTCATTCCCAAATGATCATGCTCAAAATAACTCTGTATCCTGAACTGGTGCAGGGATCAGAGGTCACTGCACAGACCGAGGAGCCGTAAGAACAAGTTTCTGAACTCCAGTGCTCATTTACTGTATGGCAATGGTCTGCATATTTCACCTCTCTGAATTTCAGCTCTCCTGATGTCAAATGGAGACAATATCAACTTACATCAGAGGCATTTTTTAACGTGCCATAATTGCCAAAAGATGTGCAAATCCTGAGATGGAGTGTGCTGGACAGATTTAGAAATTAGAGACACCATCTTCGTGGTTAATAAAGGTGCATGAAATGCACATTGTAAAATACTTAAAGCAAAAAGTTTTATCTGAAGTTGGAACACTTCAGGATGACTAAAACATGGCATTGAGTCTGAAACCTGAATCCAGGTGTCTAACTATCATAAAACCTTTGCAGCAAGCCAGCTCTTTCAGCTGATTCTGAAGCTCATGCAGTGTAACAAAGACTAAATCACTCATAAAAGGTGGATCAAAAACCACAGAGATGAGAATTTCAAATCCTTTCAGAACTACTCAACTGCACCTAAATAAATCTTTTTCTGAGAGATACATGAACTATAAATGAAACAGAATTAATCCACAAGAAACAGTAAATAATAAAAAGATTAATACCTTTTTCTTTAGTTCTTCAAGAGACAGATGATCTATCTGTAGATTTAAATGATCTTGCTCTCCTAAACAGATACTCATATAAGAGGTCTGATCTCCACAGAAGGAGAGCGTTTCATCTGTCAAAATACCCAAGAGCAGGAATTATTTCAGAAACTGTTTGCAGTAGGACACAGCATAAAATGCAAAGGCAAGACTTCTGGAATAAGAACCTACTAGTAAGTCGGTGGGAAGCCAGTTAAAATGTTTCATGCCCCAAAATAAGCTTTCTGTTTAATTGAGCAAATTTTGTCCTCGTTTCTTTGTGCTTCTGACACGTAGACATGCTGTATTTTCCATGGCTGTATTTTCTGTGGTTCTCAGCATGAGTTGGGAATGTAATTCTGAATTGTAATTTGCATATTTAGCATTACAACTAGAAATAATTTTTAAGAAGGGTAAGTAAGGCATGACTAGTTATTCTGTTTTAACTATACTTTCATGAACATGAATTCAAGGTCTCAAGGCGGAGACAAAGTTATTGAAGTGATTTTGCTTTGGGGTCAAAAGATTGCATTAATTGAATTGAAAATAGCTACTTATTCATTTCCTCTAACTGCAGGAATGATGTGTTATGTTTCAATAAACACCTGTTCAGTTACATTTATAGAATTAACTGTCATCTATATTGTATCTCATTAGATAGGGAGAAAGCACATCAAAATTAGGACAAAGAAGAGACATGCAAATCCTCCTCCCAGCTCTGACACTGATCCCATGGCTGCTGCAAGGACCCAAAGCTTCACAAACAATTACTTTCAGAACCTTTATTCCTAGCAGCCTCACCCTCAACACAAGTGCTCCTGAGAACCCCAGAACATCCACAGGACTCTTTGGTCTACCCTGGCTGTTCATTATCTCCGTGCTTCTGAGGCTGAAAACTCTGAAATGGCAGAAGCTTACCTTCTGTCACTTATCATAGCTGTCAAGGGAGTGATGCTAAAACTGATAGTCTAAGTTGAAAGGGATAAGTGAACAGGCTTTACTGTTATTTATACATCCCCCATGGAATAAACCAGAATCATCTGTACACATACTACTGTAAACTATATTTAACAATGTCCACTTATATCATTATTTTTTATTCCTAGGTATATACTAAGAACTAAAAACACCTCCAAAGAAGTACAATAAAACAAGCTAGAAGGTAAGTTATGTTTAAAAGCTCTACCATTTCTGAACTGTAAAACAATAAAACCTCTGGCTATTTCTTCTCTGGAAATTCTTTAGGAGAAGTGTGGCCATTTCCTGAGACACAGGCTCTTTACCAAAGTATCGTGAAGTAATTACGTGGCCAGAAAACGATACCACAGCCACAGATTTACTCAAAGCCAGGAATCTCTTGACTTCTGCAGAAAACAGTAAATTCTATGGGTACAAAATTGTAGGCAACTTGAAATGATCACTGCAGTAGAATTGCCATAGAATTACTAACATTTACTGCATGGAAAGAGAAAAGCTATCCCTCTATATATGCCTTGATTGCTCCAAGACATTCTGTTACAAATCTCCCCAATAATTTCCAGTATAAAAAGATGAAAAGAAGGCTTTTCACAGCTTTTTTTTCCTACTCTCAAGCGTTTCTTCTCTATCACAGCAAACTGTCTGTTATAAACTCAGTTTTCCTTTGTGCAAAAAGCTCAAGAAAAGAGCTGGGGCTGCACAGACCTTGGCGGTTTCTAATGTCCTTAATCTGATCCTCCAAGACCTTCTGTAGGTTCCGATTTGCTAAAACGTCTTCTTCCAGTTGTTTCCGCAGCAGGAAAATGTTGTTTAGTTCTGTCTGCAAGCTATTTATACTAAAAAAAAAAAAAGAAAGAAATAATTCAAGATCTAATTCAAAACATTTTGTTGTGCACCTCAGCATCTTTCATACAGCCAGGCTTCCACAAAGAGCCCGTTTCACATTAGCCATCGCTGGTTTTCATCACACAGTTCTGAGGCATAAAAACAAACAAAATTGAATGTTTACACATAGGGCCTTCTCTTGCTGTTTTAAGCTGGCTTATAAACAGCGCAGCTCAAACATGACAGATATATTCCACCAGCCAACTTCTGTGTAATTCTTTGTAAGGAAAAAAAAAAAAAAAACCCATCAAAATTACTAACTTCTGAAAAGTATGCCAGCAAAATACCACTATCACATACAGCTGATGGCTCTGTGCGTTCCATTATATGGTGACCATGGAAACTTTGCTCTCTTGCTACAGAACTGTATCATCTAATGCTCCATTGAAGGGGAAAAAAAAAAAAAAAAGTCATGTTTCATTGAAAACATGACCCAGACAACCAATTTATTTCTTTACTTATCCGACAGTCTGCGAAAAAAGACCTTTTAAGGTCTAAATTGTCTCCATTATCAAAATGGGTGCAAATGCCACAAGTTACAAATGCTAACTTGTCAAGGTGAATCAATTCATTAAGTAGCTTTCTTCCAAGGTGGCCACTGAAGCACTTTAGCATCAGTCACCACCACTCAGCCTCCTGTCAGGCCAGGCTGGATGAGGCCTTGAGCAGCCTGGTGTAGTGGAAGGTGTCCCTGCCCATGGTGGGTGGAGTTGCAAGTAGATGATCTTTTAAGATCCCCTCCAACACAAATCATTCTACAAACTTCTTGCTGTTCCTTGCTACATCTTCCCTAGACCCTTCAACATCAACAAGAATTTTATCAGTCTGTAAAAAGACTTAAGTACGCTAGAAACTGAAATTGTAATAAAATAAATTTGATTTAATAACAAACAATAATTAATTTTATTTCCTCTCTAATAATTTTTACAAGGTGGTACTGAACTCATTGTCATTATTATTTTCACATTCACTTCACTCAGAACCTCAGTGTTTTATGATGAAGGGAGTGGAACATCTCCCTTATGAGGAAAAGCTGAGGGAGCTGAGTCTCTCTAGCTTAGAGGAGCCCTGAGGTGACCTCATTCATGTTTATAAATATGTGAAGGGCAAGTGTCAGGAGGATGGAGCCAGGTTCTGTTCAGTGATGTCCAATGATAGGACAAGGGGCAGCAGGTGCAAGCTGGAGCATAGGAGGTGCCATGTGAACATAAAGAAAATCTTTTTCACTGTGACAGTGACAGAGCCCTAGAACAGGCTGCCCAGAGAGGTGCTAGAATCTCCTTCTCAGGAGACATTCAAAATCTGCCTGGATGTGTTCCTGTCAGACCTGCCCTAGGTCCTCCTGCTCCGGCAGGGGGCTGGGACTAGATGATCTTTCCAGGTCCCTTCCAACCCCTAACATGATTCCACAAGGATAACTTAAGCTGCTGTAGAATTTCAAATCCACTGCACTGAATGACAGAGAATTCAGGAATCTTTAGGAAGGAATTAAAATCCATCTTACAGCAGAATCCACAGGAACATAAAGCACATCATACCTACACGAGCTTATTGTAGAAGCACATTAATTAAAAGGCAGCAAGTATGAAAAGTCACTCTGTTTTCTGACAAGTGTGCTCTTGTCAGTGCTTCCTGCATAGGAAACTATTGCTTTAACCAATTCTCTTTGGTTCAAGAGTATCTTTGAAGTGAGAGCTCTCTAAAACGCTCAGCAAAAAAATTAAGAATAACAACAAACCAGCACATTACTAGAAGCTAAGTAAGCAGATCTTCTCCTTTCCATAAGTTAGGTTTATAAGAAAATACACTGACTCCCCACTTGGGGAGACAAGAAATGTCTTGGTCCTGACACACAGCAGCTTACTTTGAAAAATAACCATCCAGGTTGCTTAAAATAAATAATGCCTGAAAGAAGGTATGTCAGCAACTAAATAGATGCTTGCCTAAAACCCATGCACTGCTGATGGCAGTCACACAAATGAGGATGCTGAATTCATCTGCAGGGCTTGTTTATCAGGTCCCCAGAACTTCAGGGGTTCAGGTCTTTGCTGATGAGATTTATAGCACATCTCAGCCCACAAAACTATGAGAGGAACTAAAAATAGATGACCTTCATTTTCCAGCTCTATTGTTGAATCATTGCACATCCTCTGCAAATCCCTGCATGGCATGCACTGCTCCCTGCACCCTATAGCTCCGTATCAGGAAAACGGAACTGATCAGCCCGCTGCTGATCCTACAGGAAATGAACTGCAAAACTAGTATTACTTTAATGGTTACAGTTACAATTGTCCTGATCTGAAAGATTTCTAAGAAAAACTACTAATCAGAGCTATGTTACTCTCGTCATTACTACACAGAGCATTGCCAACAGCCTCACCCACAGAAGATCTTTCAACAGCAGGTCACACCCTCCATATGAAATACTAAAATAAACTCCCCATCTTCTCTCATTTGCTGATTGTTCAACAAAGTAATCAAAGCCACTGCTTTTTTTTCCCCCACAGCTAAGAAGTAATCATAATCTGACTTCTATCACTATTTCTAATGCAAAAGATTCTAGTATCTAACGCAGCTTCTGCGCTGTGGCTAAGCACAAGATGGCATTAATTCAAATGCCAGATCTCATCCATTCCACTGCTCTTCACTTTATGGTTTCCAAACTGGAGTGATCTACAAACCAACTGCAAAATATAAACACACATTTCCCACAAAGCTGGCAGGTATAAACTGCTGCCTTCAGGAAAGAAGAGTCAGGAGCTACCTCTCAAACACCATCAAGACCTAATTAAAGTATCTGTAATTATAAGAGCAAAAGTAATTTTTTCATAACGCATTTGTTTTACCTAAAGGCTCAGAATTTCCTTTATTTTATCATAAAAGCTCCTCAACTGCCAGGCAATACGAGGACACCAAGTGGGCAAAAGATTTCCATCTAAAACATTGTGCTGACTTTAAAAGGTTAAAATGCACTTGGCTCCTGCCACACTTCTGCATTTACTTTGAAAGCATACTAAGGAAACTTCAATTATCCTGGTTTGTTCCACCTTCTCCAAAATCTCACTGGCTTATATTCTCATCAAAATTCTCACAGTGTCACTTTTAAGATAAGCATTATCTGTATTTTAGGATTAAACCATGGCAAATTGTCCAGCACCCAGAAGGTCACTCTGCTTTGATTTTTCCCCTCTGTTCCAACACAGGACATGTAATCCCTGCTTACTTTGGTACCTAAACGGAAATCTGGCTCATCTGAGATTCTAATCCAAATAAATATTTTCAGAGACATTTAAGTAATTTAGATAATATAATCTCACTTAAAAAAAAAAAAAACAAAAAACACATTTCTCTTTTTAAGGTGACTATTATGTTGCTATGACTTAGCAACAGTTGGCTGGTAAAAAAAATAATCACTACTCCAGTTAAGCTGCACCTTTTTTCATAACTTCTGATTCTTGCCCTTTGAGTTCAGATTATCCACCAAAATAGAACAAATACTTACCTATCTGATTCCTTAAAGGTCTTCACTAGCGTAGAATAAATATTTTGTTCTTTTTGTAAAGCAAGGATCAGCTTTTCATATTCAGCTTCTTTATTTTCCTGAATTAAAACAAGAACACACTAAGCTTGCAATGTCACTTTTAAGTCTGCACGTCTGTAACTGTGTAAATATAATCTGTGTCCTGAAGAAAACATGAAAGAAGTAGAAATTCATATTTGCTGAACAGGACTCACCCACCTTCAAAGCCTAATATGCATCTGGAAACTATTCACAATACTTACACCCAGCTGATTAAAGGACGCAAATACTGTTTCACTACTTGTGTCCTGTGAGTCACATTTAAACAGTAGTTCATCACTTTTATCAGTCTAAAAGGCTTCCCCCCTCCCTAGCCCAAGTATCCTCCCTTGCAAAGTCTACAACCCAAGCTTACAAAGCTTACAACTCAACAACCCAAGAACAACCCCACAGTAGCTATTTCAGAGGGGAAGGAAGAGAAGGGAAAGCAGACAAGTCCAAGCACACATTTTAGAGCATTGTCCTAACAGTCCTGTGTTCTGGATAAAATTGGCTTTCAGGTTTTTCTGCAAACACTATTCCATTTCTGAACAAAAGGGACTGTATGGAGCTGACAAATAAAGGATGAGCATGTCAGATACACGTTCCTTGAGTCAGATTTCTGCACGCTCAGCTGGGTCACTACAAGCTGCTCCTTTACTTGTGCAAAGAAAAGAAAATTGTTTCCCTGCAGTCTTACTCACACAAAGTATATTACTGTTATTAGAATAAAGCCAGACTCTTATGCTACATTCTCAGTAAGGATCCACTAATTTCCCAAGCGTTTTTCACTGCAAAGCAACCACCCAGCCACTTTTTCAGTGGGAGGCAAAAAAAAATGCAGCTATTAAAGGGAGTATTTGCTTGCACTTATTACATAAAAATACCTAAGATATCAGCCATCTTCAAAGACAAAATAACTGGGGTATCTACAGCCAACATAGATGTATTCATGTCAGAGATGCATTCTGCTTCTGTTGAGAATAGCAGGCCTGGTTGCTTCTCTCAATTTTCTTTTTTTGACTGAAAACTGAAGGGTAGAACCAAAAAAGCGCCACAGCTAGCAGGGAATTGTCAGCTAAGGGAACTCTCAAGAGATACCAGATAATTAGCGAACAGATCATTAACAAGGACAAAATCGACACCCAGGAGTTTTAAGCAGCTGTTATTACTCCAGTTGCAATTCCTAGGGAAGGAATGGCAACCAGAATTCAGCTACAGTAGAACCTCGTTAATTCACACTAACGATGCAAAGAGTGTTAATTCAAAAAAGGCAGTATTCTGCAAAGTAAACAGCACAAAAGCAAGGACAACTGTTGTTTACTTTTAATTATTTACACTCCTACTTCACAGTATGCTAGCAAATATGTTAAATAATATTTTGCAAGTCTAATCAAGTTTTGATCCAATTACTCCCGTGAAGGTAACCTGCGTGTCAGACCTTACTGCAGGAGGAGTAGTTTCTCAACCTCATGCTACAGGTTCTTTGCAGAAGTGACCTTAGCTCTGTACACATGCATCATGTTCAGCTGCCATCACTCCTAATGGCAGCTGGGCTCTAACAAATGGTATTCCAGGATCCAGTGCAGATTATAAACTCTGCAAAGGAAGAGCAAAGCACTGAGATTCATACCAAGTTTATCATCTAGATGAGAAGAGGAGCAGGCAGCAATGGTTTTTGCTAAGAAACAAAGGGAAACAGATGGAGGTGGGTGATCCAGAGCCCATTAATTACAAACCCACCCAAAAAAAAAAATATTTAAAAGTACATCTTACAGCCTGAATCTAGGAGTCTTATCAATGTGTTGGAATCTCAGCTTTTCAAGAGCACTCAACTAAACATAAAATACACAGCTTGCAGTTGAACTTGGAAAAAGTTTGGGCACAACGACACTGATCAATGACGTAGAAGGCAACAGGAAGAAATAAATCTTTGGACTTAATTTAGTCAGTTAACAGTTTGTTAAAAGTTCTAGTGAACTCCTCCATATGTCTGATATAAGCCTTGCAATTATTACTGAAGACACTATAGAACCGTATCCTAATTAAAAGATTCTGAAGCACTAGCAGAGCACTGTCACTGAACCATTTATGGTACACAAATTAGGTAACAGTTGTCACCAATTGTTTAGAGACTATAAGTGCTCTATTACCAAAGCAGTGTTATATACAGCACCATGCCCTGGTTTCCTGTTTCATTTAGAATTCACATGTTAATTTAGTTCTACATTTGCACCAAAATCTCAGTAAGCTCATAAAATCCTCCAACTCTTCTTTTTCCTGCGTAACAGGAGACATGAGCTGTTTCTTAATTCCAAATGTCTCAGATTAGACCCAAATTATTAAACTCTAAATTCAGCTAGCTAGGCAGAGGTTAGCAAAATCAAAAGGAATGTTCTTGACTTTTTTTTTAGAATCTTTCATGAATAACAAGGATGAGAAGATGCAGCATGAACTCTTTTTTTCTTGTACATTATTACTGTCATTTCTAAATAAAGCGGAGGAGTGAATTATTCCAATCAACTCCCCAACGGTACACAAAACATAAGGCAGCACTGTAACTTAAATAGACCATAATGCTGTGGGAGTTAATGAAACATTAAACCTCTTGACACATGGTGTGAGGGAAAATGTGTTAGAGGAGATAGCTGCAAGACATCCAGGACCATATTGCAGTGAAAGATTTACATTCCCTTGAAAGGAAGCAATCTAATACATTAAAGTCTATATTTAAGTCTGAAATACTACTGCTAAGCAGCAGTGGTGGAAACCATAACTTATTTTCATTAGGGGCTTCTCAAATTGTACGGAATGAAAGTAACAGGTTTATATCTCCACAATAAATAACTTATTGGCAAAGTCACATGAATATCCAGTTGCCTCATTGAATGCTCTCTTGCTTACAAAACCCATCAGGATCATTTCAAAATCTGAAGGTTACACGATGAACAACTAAGAGAAGACCATAACCCACACCTCATCACTTATCCATCCATCCATCAGGACCAGAATCTGATCATTTCTTCTAACACTGCAGTAAACTTTGTGTGCTCTAAATGGCCCAAGTGCTAATAAGATTAAAATTGTTACAGGCCACTGAGTCCTACTTAAAGATGAAAATTACTGCAGAAGATTTTGTTGGTGTCCTTTAGAAGATGGCATCTCAACCAGAGAAAAATGTCACAGAGCTGTTGGCTTCAAGAAACTTATGGTCCTTCTTGGACCAAGTGAGACAAGTATCACTTCATCAGGCTAACTCCCTTAGGATGACATTTCTGCTAATATGGAAAGAGTGAGACCCACCAACCACATCCATTCCCATCACTAGCCCATGCTCAGTGTCACAGGTAAAAAGCATCATGTTTGAAGTGTGTGAAGACATGAATATTGACAGAACCACCCTGCTGTTTTCAGCTATAAGCTAATCTCATCAAATCAGAAATTGAACTATTGCCCTGTTTATCATAGCACTGTTTTGGTTGGAAAAGACCCCTAAGCTCATCAAGTCCAGACATCAATTCAACACCACCATGGCCATTAAAACATGTGCCCAAGTCTATACATTTCTTGAAAGAGGGTAGATAGGCTTCCCAGCACAGTAGTGTAATGATATAGTGATTCCTGTTCCCATGCCACATCACCTTAATACAATTGAAGCCACAGAAGATTTTCAGTTTGCAAAGAATTCCCTGGTGGCTAAGAAGCAAGGAAGGCTCAGCATAAAGTGTTACATGAACCTTACCTTGGAACATGTGAAAGTGAACAACTTCTGTGTTCACAACATCAAGAGACTGAGAGCAACAATTACAATGCACTGATCACTATTTTATAGATGGGGCACTTGTATTAACAAAAAAATAAAAAACCCTCAAGTACATTGCTCTCCATAATTAAGACCACTCAGCAACAAGGTGCAGCATGCATCAATTTCAGCAGCTCAGACACTTCTGCAGCACTGCAACAAGTGCACCAATTCCAGTTCTTATGACACCCACCAACTGCAATGCTCCCCCTCCAATAACTTCTATGCATTGACTGTTAGCTCTCCAGCTGCAGCAAATTCCATCACAACTCGATGCACACAGTGTTCCTCAGGTCCCTGACTGCAGAGTCTTAACTCCCTAAATACAGGAGTAATTATAACCCAAGTCAAATAATGTGCTGATCATGGAGGAAGGAAAAAGTGACTTGGGTCTGCAGAAACACTGCATTTGCCCAGCAGTGCATCAGCTAACTCCATTTCCTACTCCACCCTCAAGTGGTATACAAGCAGAGCAGCTACATAACAGCAAATCCAACAACCTTGATATTTTTTTTTTTACAGTTAGAGAAATAAATTTAGACTTAAACCTCCCATCCCTGTGGCCCCTCACTGCAGTGTATGCTGTGTGCAACAGGACAGAACCCAGAAGCACAGCTCAAGGACTGAGCAAGAGCCACTTTTCTCAACTGTTTTGCTTTTCTCTTTGAACCACAAAGGTCTAAAAAAAAAAAAAAAAAAAAAGAACTATTTACCTAAAAAAAAAAATGTTCCAACAAAGAGCTTTGTGAGAAACAAAGAGGTTGTGAGAAGAGCATGAAGCACAAAACCAACTAAAGTTTCCAAAATTATATGGAGTCCATTGCACTTCTAAATTCTTTGGCTCTAAAATATATTTCAGTCTGAGCCTCCACAGATACCAGAGTCAGCAGTAGCATGACTAACCTAATTATCAGTGCCCTCACACACACTCTCTCTCTAGCACATGATGGTGGCTCAAGAATCCAAACTCTAATTAGAAACTGTCATTTATCTTCTCTGGCCTGGCCAAGGCACCCAGCAGAGCTTTGGATGCTCGTTGCTTTAAAATGTGTCATTACATTAAAATAAACTAAAAAGGTATGATGAAAGAAAGTTCTGCATCTCTCAATTCAGTTTCCTCAACTGTAAAGATCAGTGAGGCTAGAGGAGCTTGGTTTCTGTTCTCTCTGGTGGGGAGGATCCAGCTGTGCATTTGTTGAGAGTTGGTGCAGCACTGTAAAGTTATCAAAGAATCCAAGGCAGGCAATGAGAGCAGAACTCTGGATAATCCCTGTCAAAAAACTTGTGATTAATATGCCAAAGCAGGTTCATCTTACACAGAGGTTGAGCTGGGAGGACAATGGGTTGTGATTAGGTTCACAATCACTAAGTGAGCCAGCAACAGAGAACAGATTGTGACTGGATGGTGGGGACTGGGTCATTACCATGCATGGCTTCGCCTGCCACTGCTCTCCTAGTTATACACCTGAACTGGAAGTGGGGTGTAGAGAGGAAAGCCAGTGTTTGATTTTCATTAATTCTGTATGATTTTCCATCACTCTTAGGTCCCTTTGTGACAGAAGTTACGTGCACGCACTGCGGTTTGTTTTACAGAGGTAGAATTTCCACTCGCCCTTTCACAGCCTATTTTCTCTTCATCTATATTCATACATACTTTGATAAACCTTGCACTGGCACCCTGGCAAACAGTGATGCAGCTCCTTTAGTCTGAGCTTGTCAAATAACCCAAGACTCAACGTGTGCCTGCATCTACCTTGTTTAATAACAGTGCCCACAGCATATCAAGCATCTCATCACTACTGTGTTCAGAATGTGACACAGGTCTCATGTTTCCTTTGCTGTTGGCTCATTTCACTTTACACTTCCTTGAGAAAAATCTCCTTAATGACTGATATAGCATTAAAGAAAAGAAGCAGCTTTCTCTACAATTAGTATGTACTAGACTAATTCTTTTTACTCTGCCTGATGCTCATACCGTGCTACACCACAGAAAAAAAATAAGACAAGAAATGTACCTTCAAAATATGTTTGTTCAATAATCTGCATGCAACGAGAAAAATGCACCAGAGTCAAAAAGAGATTTAAAAACTTCTTAACAGGAGTTGATTTTTTTTTTTATATTTTGCTACTACAGAACTAGGGAGTGAAAGAACTAACTAAAAGACCTTAAATGATCTTAAAAGTCTTTTTCCAACCAAAATGATTTTATGATTATAATAATTACATTTTAAGGTTTTGAATTCTGACCCAATTTCAGATATCAAGAAGCCTTTTCCATTTAGGGCATCAAATAAAATAGTGGGCATATGTGGTCCACCTTTTTTTAATATATATGTATATGTATTTCTCCACTACTGCTTTTCTTCTTAGCCTAGGCATATCTTTCTTTTCTTTTTTGCTTTAAAAGTAGGTTTCTTCCTGCCCTCCACATCTTCACTCCTACCTGTATTTTTTAATCCTCACATTCCATTCATCTCCTGCACTCACTAGCTCTATGCAATCACTGCCCTTATTTATCAGAAGTATACAAACCATCCTCTGTACCTCCCTTCAGAAATGCAGCTATCCTCCCACTCAGGGAAACGTGTCTGCCCTAATGACTACAAAACTCTACCTCTTTATGGCAGGCACAACATTTTACAGGCTGAGAGCAGAGTTCAGTTACGCCACAAACTCAAGTACAATGCTATGGACTCTTACAATGCCTGATCAATACCACCACCATCATATGACACAATTAATAAAACCACTGTTACCTTTTTCACACAGAACATTTTGATATGCTACTGATACAAAACAGCCCCTTGCTATGTGGGTCAATACCACATATATGAGTAGACACCTTTGAAGTCAGTCAACAGTGTCTTCAATTTGAAATCAAGGTATTTATCAGTAAATGACCAGAGTTCAGAAAAACTCACCTCTAACTCTCTGACTATCTTAATGATTGACTGTTGTGACTGTGCAGCACATTTTTCCTTTACTAAACCCTCATTTTTCTGTTCAAGTTCTTCATTGGTTCTTAGAAGGTTCTTGTACTTATTCATGAGCTCCTGCAATTCAGCATCCTTTTCTTTAACTGATCCTTCAAGTTTCTAACAAAGGAAAACGATGAGAGAGTTTTACAAATTAGAGTTTACTCTAATTTCACATTGCAAAACAGACAAACAATATTCAGGAGAAAATCCAAAAGTGAGCTGGGATACCTTCTTTACACACTTCACAAAAGAAGAGCTCAATTTAGTATAACAGAAGCGAAAAAAAAAAGATTGCATAGCTGGGGAAGGTTTTTGCCCAATCTTCTAAGGATTCACAAAATAGGTCAGTGCATGCACCTTGGTTTCCAGGTACAGAGCAACTCAGCTATTACTGTTTGCATTGCTGGTTGAAACCATCAGGGTTATAGCTCCAGTTACAAACAAAGTGAGCAGGGGCCTGTTAACATTCAGGCAGATCCTTTCTCATATTTGTCATTTTGAATGGGCTCCAGAAAAAGAAGGTTAAATATTTCAGTATCTCTAGCTATTCCTCAGCTTCCAGTTTCTGCACAATAAACTGAAAACCACAGGCACTTCAGGACTTCTAAAGTACCTTTCCACAACAGTGGAAATTCTACATAAGTATTAGTGAAGCTTTCTTCCTCCTCTATCCATACACTTCATAAAACTCTATCATGAAATCTTGTCGAACACCACACTGTAATTAGGTCTGCTCTGCAAATACAGTCTTACAAAAAGTAAAGGATTATCATCAAAACCAACAGCAATTCCAAAGACAGATGGGATTGTTGGAACAACTCCTCACACAAAAGATCAAATTGTAACTTTGCAATTCTTCATTTCAGCTGAAGTCTGCCTACCTGAAGCAGTAGATCCTTTTGACTGACAGTGTCTGTTAGCTGCTTGATCACTAGTTCTTGGCTCTGCAACTTCTGATTGCTTTCACTCAAGAGGATATTGTAATGATGTTCAGCTGCTTTTTCTTTCTCAGCCATCTCACCATGTAATTTTTCTAGCTGATTTCTAAGATCCTACAAAAGAAATAAGAAGAAACTGAATACTTAGCATATCAGCTTAAAAAAAAAAAAAACACTTAAGCCTAACATCCCACATTATTAGCTTAATTTTCCGTTGCTTTAAATTACTCATAGCACCAAACAGTCTGGAAAATGCCCTTAACCCAGAGTCTATCTCTTGGGACCAACAAATATAATTAAAGCAAACTTTTAGATGAGGTCAGTATTGTCTTCCAAAAATCCAACTTGTTATTGTTTAAATGCTTTTCACACAGAATGACTGGACTCCCAGGCTGTGGGGAATATCATACACGTAGATGTTTTTGCTGTCAGACTGAACACTCATTTCGAGTCAATTTACTCCCTTGCTAGAAATAGGAGGAAATTGGTTACGGGTGATTCAGTTTGTCATTTGCTCTTTTTCTCATCACACCATAGAAATTCCTGCCCTAACATCACATTACTAGTTACTTTTGCATCAAACAAAAGGTCAGAAATGTTAAAACACTTTCTTTTGACAAGAGCACAAACTTCCAATGACCAATCAGGTCAGTCTCACAATCAGAAGTTGTGAACAGAACTTGATCTTGATTCTGGCTGTTAATTAACTTCCTGCAGCTTCAAGATTAGTTGCATCACCTCCACATCTTAGCTCACCATGAGAGAAACACTTGGTTCCTGTGTTTTAGAAGCAAAATGGAGAAATCTCTTTCAATTGCCATATTTAGTAGCAAATCCAAAGGATTCAAATTTTTAGGATCCACATAGATCAACGTAAAACGCAGCTTCTCCTAGTCCACAGGTCACAGACTTGACACTACAATTCCAGCTTTCTCCTCTGTATTCCCACAGACCCTGTTCCACCTCACTTGAAAATACACCATCTGTCAACACAGCTACTTTTGGGGTTTCAAAACAAACCAGCTGATAAACCCTTGGGTTCCAAGCAATAGCATCAAAAAATGCCTACTCCTTCCATTTGCTATGAACTGGGATAATCACCACATGATGGAAAAATATGAAATTACTAGCATGCAATTAGCACTCAGTTTCTAGTTACAGAGCAGAAAACAGGCAAGAGCACAGGGCAGCAGAAAAAATCCGTAACACATCCTCTCTATCCTTCCAACCTCTCTCCCACCACCACTGCTTGCGTGACTTCAAACTGTTTTGCTGATTTGATGAAAGTTTCACCACTGACAGCTGAAGCAGCCTCATTACAGCAGCTTTTATCCTGCAAGACGTAGAGCATTTCCTGCCTGGATTGCACTGAAAACGTGAAGTAGAAACTTGCAACAAAGGAGCTGTTACCTAAAATTAAACAATTAAAACCTACCATAGACTTTATACTATCTAAACTTCTCTTCAAAGAACCAGGTAACCCAGGCTACACCTTAAAATAAATGTTTCCCATTTATTCCCTAAAAGGGCCCATTTGTGAAATACCATAAGCCCTTTAAATAGTTTGCACATATGGTAGCCACCTATAAACTTTACATTTACCTCCACCGAGATTTAAAATTCAATAGTTGTTTCTTATGCTAAGTACAAAGGAATAATACTGGTGACACTTTAATTGCAATCTCTTTACAAACTACTTTATGTCCTTTTCTTGACTTAATTACTTTGTTTCATGCAGGTTCACATCAAATCCTTAACATCAGTTTACTACTTCAGTGTATTACTTCTGTTTATTTTGCACATTAAATACAAATCATCGTTTACAATGCCTTGTGGTTTACGTGATTCATTTTAGTTTCATTACCAGGATTCAGCTAAGAAATCCCTAATAGCTCCCAAAAAACCTCAAACATTACTCAAAGAATGATTAAGCTCAGACCTTCAGTTCTGCAAACGAATACAATGAATTTCTTTCAGGATGAAACAACTGCTTGCCTAAATAAGAAAACTGCAGAATCAGCTCCAAGGTAGCTTTTTTTTTTTCCCTACAGACACAAACCCTCAAATATTTCTAATTGGAAATATTTTCTCTTTCTCAAATACCTCTATTTCTTACTAACTACAAATATCAACTGCAGTCTTCCAGAAGTAGTGCAAGGTCTGATAACTGCATAGTCTTTTGTCTTCAAGGGAATCTCACTGAGCCTCTTCCTAAGTAACACATGAACTGGAAGCAAAGGGTCAATGTTATGATTTTTCATGGCACTGCAAAGTTTGCTCCTTGGCTTTCTATTTTTAGGCTGGTTTTATAGCATTGCATCACTGAGAGGCTTTAAGGGGATACATCATCCATTATACAACTAAACATCAAAGGAACACTTTTTGACCTATGCTATGACTTTGAGTGACTAACTTCTCTTCCTGAAAACCACAAACAGCTTTTAAGAAGAAAAGATGATAGACATGCAGGTTCAGAAAAGATGCTGCTGCAATAACAGTACTATACTCCCTATTATCTAATCTCAGTTACCCTGATGTACACTTGCCAGGTATAGAAACAGTGCTTCTGTCTCTAAAGCAGCAAAAATATTATGAAGAGGTTTATGGAAAGAGGGGGCCTGACAAGGCATGCAGCTGTGGAATTCACAGATACTTTGCCTCTACTATTTCTGCCCCCAGAGCTCCTTAAACCCTTCCCAAAACAAGTCAGAATTGAGCCTGAATATTATCTTTGCTAGAATTCTGTAACACACAAAACTATCCATCAGTACAGCAGGTTGCTTGAACTCACTGACCACTCAAATTGTCTGTGAGAAAATAAAAATCTATTGGTTTCTGTACACCGAGTTGCAACGATAATACAGTACCTACAGTTCTCTGAGCATAAACTTTGCAATTCCCTCTGCCAAGCTTTTTCCCAAGAGGCTTTTTTATGATTAATGACAGTTGAACTAAGAAAAATAAATGTGAAACACTATAATGTAGCAGACTGGAGCAGATGCCTCCCCCTCCTTGTCAGATGGAAAACAGGTTGGTGAATAATTAAGTTGTGAAGCTCCAAAACCTCCCCCTCAGGCTAAACTACAGGTAGGAAGACCAAATAATAAATTCTGCCTAATGAGTTATTCTGCATTTCCCCAACCAACTGATCAAATATGAATACCTAGTAAATACACTCTAATTGACTACATTTAGGCCTGGAGAGAGAATGGATACTTCAGGTGTTTAATCATGTAAATTTGAACAAACTCTTCGACCTAGAAGCACTGAATCCCTCTTACAGACTCAGTAGCATGGTGGACACAAGTAACATTAAGGATGAGTTGATGTTTATTCCTCATCAATATTATGTAAGAGTGTATGTCCAAGCTTTCTGGTCTCAAATTGCTTAAAGTGATGCTGAACTGCTACTTAACAGCAGTTTCTGGAAAGCACAGAAGTGAAAGTTTTGATTTTAAAGTTGACCCAGTAAAAAGTCAGGGCATCCATCCAGCAAAAGGCAGAGACATTGCTCAAGAACTCCTATGCCCATTGCTCCAGAAGGCTCCCAATGTTTAGCAGAGTCTGTGATTTGAACGATTGGCTCACATGTAGCAGTCTTAACTAATTTAACCTTCTACTATCTCAGGACAGGAATGCCCAAATCATCTCCAGACAAACTGGGTTTACAGCAGGGCAGAAGCACTTCTTTTAAGTTTTGGGTTTCTTTTTTCCCCACTAAATGCATGTAAAAATTGGGACTATTTCAGTTAGAGAACATGAAGAGTCTCTGCAAATTTCCCTGTCAGTGAAGAGCTAAGGCAGCAGTTCATTACAGATGTTGAGGGAATTTTCTACAGTTTACACACATTCTTGCTAGTTTTATTCTAACAAGAATTGAAAAACTGCTAAATAAGTATCTTGGAGCAGAAATAGAATAGATTTTTTTTAAGGCTACCTCATAAAAAGTTCACATCAGATCACTGAAGTGAATTTCTATTTGTCAAAGAGCAAAATATCCCAGCATATTTTTTTTACACCCACACCTCTGCTACTTAATGGGCAACATTTCACAGGCAATGTTGCTATATACAAACGTACCAGCAACTCTGAAATTGAAGCAGCTGTTCTGCAAGGAGTAGGAAATAGGTTAGGGATATAATTTTTCTAAGACTGCTCATCTTTTGGCAGGAATGTTTCTCCCCATGGAGCTAGTCATTTACATGAAAAACTTGGACATAATGGAGTCAAATAGACTTCTACAGTACAAGGAACTTTGAATCCCCCTGGCAGCTCCCTACTCAATCCTATTTTTCTTGTCTTTCCCATACAGAGTTATATTTCAGCTCCCCTAAAAGATGAAAAAAAGTACTGAATAGAGAAGACAGTTATATATAAAATGCTTTAAATCAATAAAATATGTTCTTTGTGGCTGTTTTACTGACAGGAGCAGTCTGTTCTTTCTCTCTTTAACCTCAACACCATGAAAATTTTTTCAAAGCATACCAAAAATAGAGACTTTGTGACGGCAGCCTAACCACAGTTGACAAACAACCAAAAATGCAAGTGAAATCAGGGGCAGGAGAAGCAGGGAGAGGCAAGCACTTATTTGTTTGTAGGTAAAGAGATCCCTCTGCTGGTTTTAAGTCATATTGCAGGGACAGCAATTCCCACCTACAGCTGCTCTACCAAGGTCCTTAGTTAATAACTGAACCAAAGCATGCACTGAATAAAGACCAGCTCATTTAATCTTTTATGTAACTTAATACAGCAGGACACTAATCCCTAGCTGATGAGGGCCAGACTTTGCATCAGGCAGGACTCTATTCGTTATGCAAACGCTGCCCTGATGGAAGCAGCAGTGAGAAGACTTTAGAAAAATCCATGTGGCAAGACAGAGGGGACAAGTGTGTTTTCTGTCTAACATTGAGCACAATGGGCATCTTTTTTCACAAAAAGAAAAGAAGAAACCTCATCAGTCACGTCCCTGCTCAGTGCAGGGAGGTTGGACGAGATGACCTCTGGAGGTCCTTTCCAACCAAAATCATTCTATGATTTACTTTGTTGCCTGAGCTGTGTGTGCTGAAAGCAGGAGTGCTTATCTAAACACTTACAATATAGTAAAAAGCCTCAACAGAATCATAGAATGGTCTGGGTTGGAAGGGACCTTAACGATCACCTAGTTACCAACCCCTCGCCATGGGCTCAGGGACACCTCCCACTAGACCAGGTTGCTCAAGGCCTCATCCAACCTGGCCTTAAACAACTCCAGGGAGGGGGCATCCACAACCTCCCTGGGCAACCTGTTCCACAGAGTCACCACCCTCACCATGAAGAATTTCTTCCTACTATCCAGTCTAAATCTGCCCTCTTCCAGCTTCAATCCATTCTCCTCTCACCCTATCACAACAGGTTTCTGCTTTAAGGTTGGTCATAGCTGAAAAGTTCTGACAAAGATCAGAATGCTCCTGAAATGCATATGAAGCCAGAAAATTTAATGAACACATGCAGCACATCATTTTTATGTTAAATTGTGATCAACTAATGCTGTGCTTTGGGAATTCTACGAGCAGAAATTAAACATCCAGCCTTTACAGTACCCTTGCTATGATAACAAAAAGCAAGCTGAAGTTTGGCTTATGGCTACAGAAATTGGCTAGTTCCAGCTGGTCTGCACTGGAACTTGGAAGTTTAATTTCAGCAGTGTAATTTAAAATATTGTATAGACATGTAGAAGACAAATAGAGCAGAAATAAAACATACATTGTTGTGCAGGTTCAGATATCCTCATTAGAGAAAATGAACACAATAGTAACCATTTACCACTCACAAAAGCTCCTGATTTTTCCTAGGATCTAACTAAGACTACAAAGATATTTTTAAATGTTTTTGTTTGCAGGCTGTGTGCCAGAATTTTCCTCAGTCTCCTTGGACACATTCTTTTGAACACTGTCTTTAGGCAAATGCATTTACCTCCCCAAGAATTATTCAGATTGAACTAAGTGGTAGAAAAGGAAATGCTGCAGCTGCTAAAATATTTTTAAACTTTATGAAATAGAGGAATAAAAGTGATAATAACGTTAATGGTTTTGTCACTTCTGCTCTTCTGAAGTTGTGCTTCATCCAGCTCCTTCTCCATTTTCTCTCTTTCTAAATTCAAATCATTTAGCTCTTGATCAGTCCTTTTAATCCTCCTTTGTAGTTTACGATTCTCAGCATCCTTTGTCAGGTTTTCTGAGCGCAGCTCTGCTAAGAGGGTCTCTTTTTCCATCAAGAGAGCTTGATAATCCTCTGCACCCTGAAACACAAAGGGGCATTTAAGTTCTATAAGGCTATTTTGTAGAGATGAAGTCTTTAGTCCTGTTGCATCCAAACCCACTCCCCCACATCTCTTCCCAGTACTTCATCAACTGCATTGCATAAATTCTGTGAGATGACACAACAGGGGAAATGTTACACTGGAAATGTTCTCAACTACTAAAACCACAGCTTTTAAGTGACATCCAGTGCAGGATAACTAAGAATTAGACAAAGGTTGACCCACAAAGGAGTCCAGAGCACACACAGAATCATCTTACTATTATTGGTTCCCAAAGCTCTTATTCCATCAAGTTTTCTACTTTTGGGTGAGTTTGAATCCAGACTAGGTCAGGTAGTTCCCAAGTCATATTTTCTTATATGAAACAGCAAGTCTGAGTTGTGTTCTTCCCCTTCAAATATGGCTATAACTGGCCTCCAAGTTCACAGCACAGATGACAGGAGCAGTGAGCTATGCAGCATGATCTACTCACAGAGAACTGCCTTCAACTCAAGTTTGTAGCTAAGTAGCAGAGTAATGAGGAGAAGGGCTTGCTCTGTCACCCACCATGCAAGATGGATTCTGTGGACAGGAGGAATTAGTTGCACGCTTCTTAAACCTAGAACTTTTCAAAAATCATCAAGCTCTCATGAAAAAGAAATGGTTAAAAATTAAGAGTCATAATTCAAAGCAGGACTTCCATAGTATGAAAAAGCAAACATAAGCTATAGATTCACACATGTCAAAATGAACAAGAAATAGCATGCTCTCAGGAGAGCATTCTTAATTTGGGCTTAAAAGAAATAAATGGCTTTTGAAGAAATGGAGAAACCAAGCATTACTATTCCACTAGACTCTGAAATCAAAAGGCAGTACTGTCAGTCAAAAAGCTTTAGGACTGTGTACTTCAGAGGCTAGCAAACCAACCTCTTCCATTCCTGCTGAGCTATGAGACCAAGTAGACAAGCAAACACCAGAATGGAAGATTCATCACTGCCTCTAATCAGTATTCCTCAGTTTTGCCAGATTTAAGCTTTAGGTAAGTTTGAAAACATTACGTGAGACAGTTTCTTCACTGTGAGGGTGACAAGACACTGGAATAGGTTACACAGGGAAGCTGTGGATACCCTATCCCTCAAAGTGCTCATGGTCAGTTTGGAAGGGGCCTTGAGCAACCTGCTCTAGTGGGAAGGTGTCTCTGGCCATAGAGGATTGGAAAAAGATTATCTTCAAAGTCCCTTCCAACCCAAACCAATCCATGACTCTATGTCGTCTATTGTAATACCACTTATTTTGTCTCATTTTACATGTTAGGACTTTCATAATGTATAAATTCTCATCGGGTAGTCCTTTCTCCTCCAGACACATGACAGCATTACTACAGCACATTTTCACAACTCTCTGTTCCATAAACAGTGGTTTTACTTTTATTATACAAAGATGCCCAAGCAAGTCTTCCATATCCAGTTCAACAGTGTGTGAAAGAAGAAGAAAATCAAAACCTCCTCAGGTGAAAGAAAGCTCAAGATCTTCTCAGCCCCACGATTTGGGTCTTGACCTGTTTTTGGTTTTACACATTTCTCCCTTAATTCTCAGATGGCACAGAAGGAAAACGCTCAAGAAACTAGATCTAACATTTTAACTCTGTCATTTAAGTAATTTGATTTGGGTGTTGTGGGTTTTTTTAATAAGAAAAAATAAACATCTTAACATTGTAAACTGACTTCTAGTCCTGTACTTTCAGAGACACAAAGCACTACCCACTGTGGGGAATTAGGGAGAAGAGAGGAACAGCAATGGGGGAAGCCACATTGTTTGCTTCTTACCTTAAATTTTTGGACGTGTGCTTTGTGAGTTGCCTCTCTTGCCTTAGCCAATGAAGCATTTAGATCTTCAATTTCAGAACCAAGCTCCTCATTCTTTAGGCAAAGTAAAATGAATACCATGTAGAGTTATTTCCAAGGGCTGGTGACTCAATAACAGCTATCCCATCTCCTTATCCATTCATCCAACTACACAAAACAAATACTTTGAAGAACAAACACACCACATGCATCATAATAAATACTGTATAAAGAAATTCTTGGCCTTAGACACCACTCACTAGACTGCCTATCATTCAAGTTAAATATTCTCCCTTCTTCCACATCTGAATTTCAGCTGATGTTGACCTCTCCTGTTTTAGCTGTCTTTATATTCAACACCACAAAATACTTCTCATATATTTATAAGTGGTGCTCAGAGCTGATAAAAATCAGTGTGCAACTGAAAACATTTTTCTCTCAAAGTTCTTAAGGGAGAAAGTATCAGTTAAGTGTCTTTTTCCTCTCTCCTCCAGTCCAAGGCCCAAAAATTTATATAAACAGAACTACCTCCAGGTACGACAGCAGTGATTAAGGACCCACATTAGGAAACTTCCTAATGGTTACAGTGAGATCAGACACCTCCTGCCACACACACAACACACACATTTCCCTCCCAATGATATTTCAACAAAACAGCAAGATCATAACCATCATACCTCTTTTTCCTTTGCTTTTAATGCAACAGTTAGCCCTTGAATGGTTTTATCCCTTTTCAAACCATTCTTCTTTTCAACAGCAAGCTCATTTTCTCTCTCTTGCAGCTCTTCTTTAAGTAACTAAATTAGATTATGTGAAAGTTGCATTAACTTCCCACTAAGAGATACTGGAGCTGCACATTAATAAGTACATTCTCTTAGAGTTCTTATATCTTATTACTCAGATTACTTACATAAAATACAGTCCCAAAATGCAAGTCATCATCTTAAAGATGTGCCCAGAATACAGTATAAGAAGCCTAATCTCATGGGCTGGCCATGAGTATCAGCCTCAATACTTGATGAGGGTGTCTGTCAGCTACACTGAAATTGCTTCAAACACAAGGTGAGCCTCCCTGGCATCTGACATAAAAGATAATTTACCAGGGGACTCACTTTGCTTCCTTTTGAGTCAAAGCCTCTCTAGCCATGAATGTGTAACAGAAGAAATCCCAACATGCATTGTAAGTGGTCAAGGAAACAGAAACTAAACTAGAACTTACTTGAATTTTTTTCTCAAGGGAATTTCTCTCATTTTTAAACTCCATTCTAATAGCCTGTAAGAACAAAACAGTTGTTAGACAAGGAAATTCGTTCTCACCCCAAAGAGAGCTCAGTGAGTATTATAATGATGCAAAATGATCTTAAAAACCTGGGTAGGACAGGAAACAAACAACTTCATACACATCTTTTGGCAGGAACATAGTGAATCAGTTGCCTCCTAGAAGTCTACAAATCTACCTGGGCACAGTTTGAGCCCATACAAATTATGAAGAAAACACAAAACAACCCCCCACACAACATGCTCCTCCATGAGACAGGGCAACTGTATTTGCTGAGTTAAGAAAAATGCACTTTCATGTGGCATTTATCTGTGTCAGCAAGATGCTTTCATCAAGGGAGATTTTTAATTAACATTTTCCTTGGGGAGGTTACAGAATTTTGTGAGTAATCATTTACAAAACCAGAGCTCTGCAAAAGGTATTCATCAGATCTTTTTCTCCAATGCTGCATCCCAAAATGATCATAGAGTCTCTGTCCACCTGCTCTGAAATGATTAAAGATGACCCTCTTCCACCTTGACATAACACTGTGCTTTGAAACCAGAGTAGTTTTTCCTGACACATACTGATTTAATTGCAGGACGACCCAGAATTGAAAAATTTTAATTCCAGTAATAAGTGCAATCATAGAAAGCTCTCCTGTCTACTTCAAGAGACATAAAAGGTGTGGAGGTATTGATCAATATTAATTTACAACACAAAAGGAAAGAAAGTTTCTCAGCAGCATGGCAGCTTCCATGCTTGTTTTCTTAATTCTGCCAGCTGTAATTTATTGCTTGAATAACCAATGGGGAAAAAAAAGATAAACAAACAAAACAACATCCTTCAGAGCTGTTTCTACATCTCAGCCTTCAGGATATCTGTCTTCCTGTTTAAAAGCCAAGTGAAACAAAAGACTGACTCTTAGCATCCTTTGTAAGCTAAAGGCTAGACACTCAATTTCATGAGGTTGTTTATGTCTATCTCCCTTGCCACAGCTTTTTCTCCAGACCACAGAGATACTGATCCTTCCCAGAAATAATCTCAAGTCATTTTTAACTTCTACAGTAGTTGTGTCATTTCTTCAGGGATCTATTAGCACCTAGCATTTGTTTTATACACAGGGCAATTGCTTTGCAGAAGTATCTACAATAGAGGCATAAAGTCAATTGGAAACACAAAACCTCTTATTGAATGAAAGCTGAGCATGGATAGCAAGGATGAACATTGGCCATGAAACCACACATTAATGAACGGTCAGGAAATGGAAGAGGGAAGGAATAACTGTGGAGAAGAGTGTTTTAAAAAACTGCCTTAAGTCCCTCACATACTGTCATGCACAAAACCTTTTAAGTCCTACCCCATTAGATTAATAGCATGGAACTGGAGTCAGCTTCCTCACCTCTATCTCACTGTCTTTTTCATGCTTCAGAGCAATGGTAAGTTCTCTGATTTTTTCTGCTGGTAACTTCCCATCATAAGGTCCACTGTGAGACTTTTCCTCTTTAAGGTGTTGAATTACAGCTTCTTTACTTTTCAGTGACAGATTCAGTTGCTCTATAAGTCTAAAACAATAAGATTTTTAATATTAATCTTGCGTCATCTACCACCAATTCTCCAGTCACTGCAGTAAATCTTGCAGACAACTTTCCTAACTGAAGACACCAGACAACACTTGTAAAACTTAGGGAAGTACTTGCACAACCCCTTCTCCCTCCAGAGAAACCAAAAAAGGTGCCATAACTTCAATTCAAGCTACAAACACAGTTGAGCTATCTGCAGAGTTTTCCTTCTTCTTTTCCTCCAGTATCATTTCAAATGTCAACACTTAAGCTTCAATGTTTTAGCAACATGGTCCTTTACAGTAGACAAAAATCTTTATCCATCTATTCCCCTTCTTGACACATACCACACTGTATCCTTGTTTGTCATCCCAAAGTGTCCCTCAAGTACCAAGTTCCATTTACATTTGTGCCACAAGAAGCAGCTTGTTTCACGTATGCAAAACAAAAACTTATGCCAGTGGAACCTTCCTTGGTCAATACATATCTTGACACTTCCAGTATGTAAGATGCCTGCTTGCCAGCTCTTCGTACTTTGGAGCCTAGATGGTGAAAGAATCTTTTTGACACAATATGAATTCTAGCTGTGCTACTCCCAGGTAAGTTTAAAGCATTGCACATTAATATTTGATTCATTTCAGTAAGTCAAATATTTTTCTCTTCATCAGCACTATGTTTTTCTGATCCTGTGAACAATTACACTGAGCTATCGGCATGTAACGAGAGAAGATTGCACTAACACTGGATCACAAGGGGTGGGGAGAGAAGAGAGAGGGGAAAAAGAAAAACAACAAACCACATTCTTCTTCATTCTCCACATCATCTTTACTTCAGTGATCGAATCTTGACAATTTCTGTCCACACTTTAAGCACTGTTTTCACACCAGCTACAGAACTGGCAACTAAAGCACCTCTGAAAAGAATTGGCTTTAGAACTCCTTCCCAGCTCAAGTCACTCAGGAGATCAACTGTGTTCACACAGATGACTAACAGAGAAGAAGGCAGGGAAAGGAAGAAGAAAACTTTAGAGCCAGGTTATAATTGTTCTTGGGGCACATAGGGTGCACTATCAAAACTCCCTAGAACAGCTTCATAATTTAATGCCACTGTAGATTCAGATTTGCAGTTTTCTTCTACAAAAACTGGCTGAGAAACACTGCAAACCTTGCTTGGGTTCTACTGTAACAAAACCTGTGAAAGGAAAGCCTCAGGCCAACATACCTTAGTTACCAGGGCAGACCAACCATGCAGTTACTCCCAGGGTTCAGTCACAGACAGGAAAAGATACTCCAAACCATAAGCAATCCTAACAATTTTTTGATCTCCACTCTGGGCTCACATACCCAAAATAACTAAGCTTTACTGCAAGGCTTGCCAGGCATGTATTTGAGCCCATAAATCTAACAAAAAACTTAAATACCTTCCAAAGTATTGAGATTTGAGTTTATACATTTTGCCCCACCCAAAATTATTCAACTCAGATACCCTCCCAACTACCTGCCAGCACTTTGCAAAGCAGATCAAACCTATGAAGCTCAAGCACAGCTTATTTCTCTTCCCATTACGTTTATCAACCCCAACAAACATACCACTGGGCCTGAAGTAAACAACTTCATAACCACCACAAAAGCAGTAAGTGAACTTAAATGGCAGAGCCAAGTTCTACTCAGCAATAATGCAAGAAAGCAGCAAGCAGGAGATAAGCCAGCAAAGCTAAAAAGGTGTTTTAAAGTAGGAGATGCTCATGTCCTGTGCATAGTGATCATTTTACACTTTCAGACAACTTCTAAAAATGATTTGACTATCGTGGAACACAAACTGATTGCTGTGCTGCTGCTGATTTAACAGCTGAAAAGATGTCAGTAACACTCACTCATGTATCTGAGGGTAGGATCAAACTATTAAAAGCCATATCCATGTCAACAATTCACACTTCAACAATAAAGAATTCCAGCAATTAGAAACCACCACCAGCAAGAGTTCTAACCTGTCTTTCTCAGCTCCTGTAATCATATCCACATCCTTTGCAGGGGCATTCATAATTGAAGAAAGTTTCTGCTCAGCAGCTGCTCTCAGAGCTTTCTCCTTCTCTGACATTGCAATGGCTTTTTCTACATCTTCTCGGGCAACTTTAAGATTCTGTAATTAAAACACACAACCCTGACGCCCTTCAGAACAAAACGCTCAACAAATCCTTCCACAGAGAAGTTTCTTCTACCAAAATTACGTTGGTATGTTTAATTTATCAACTTTTACCAAGCAGTTCAAGCGCTTTGCAAATGCTTCTGAACTCTTGATGTCTGTATTGTCAAGATCAATCCACTTTCTGTGGCACATAAAGAAGGGGAGTTTGTTTCCAAGAAATAATACAAATAACTGATAGCAGAACTGGAAACAGAAGTGCCCTTGCTTTAGCTATTATAATTTGGCTTTATCCCACTGTCCTACCACCACTATCATAATAAATAGCTACACTTATAAAGGTTAAAGAAAGGCTTTTTTATTCAGTCAGAGATTAAATTAACATTCACAGGCTCGCTGTAGCTAATTGGAACTCTTCCCAACATCATTTATAATATTTTGCAAGCATTGATAAAGCATGAGCCACATATTTTCCTCTTAATAGCAATGAAAACAAAGATAACACCCAGAGATTCCAGTCAGCTTCCTCTAGGTGACCCAATGCATGGAGACAAAGACTCCAAAAAACCCCACACTCATCATATACTACACAGAAGTTGTTTCAGACCTTTATTTTTATATTGCAGCCTCATCACACTGGAATTCAAGAACCAAAGGTTTGTGCTGCATGTACCTAAATGTCACCAACAGGTACAAATGTCCTGAAGAACTGCTGTCCTCATATCTGACATTCCAAGAGCAGCTAAAACCACCTTCCCTTTCATTGTTGGGTTTTTTTCACCTTCTTTTTTACCCCAACCCTGGTTTTGCACTGACTGTTTTTCCAGGAAAGCAGGAACAACTTTGAAAATAGAGGTACACCACAGTACCCAATCTCAGACAACAGAACAAAGAGAGGACTGATGTCTCTAACTCTTCCTTGAGTTTCAGCCACTCACCTCTTCCAGAACATTTATTCTGCTGGTCAGGAATTCTTCCATCTCTTGCATCTTCTTTTGTGCTTCCTCTTTCACACGCTGCGTTTCAGCATCCCCACCCTGGGCCAAGCTTTCAACTGCTTTACTGAAATACCAGAATACAGACAGAAATCCCACTGCATATCAAAGTGGGAAACATTTAAAATGCAAGTGGCTGACAGATTATGCACAAGCATCTTCTCCTTTATCTGTACCTGCTTGTCACCATAAGGCTAAATCCAAGCACTGGTACTTACGAGGCTTTGATGAGCAGTTTCTCTCTCTCCTGCAGTTCACGCTTCAGACTTTCTATCTCAACTTTCAGCTCAATATTCTAGGACAAAAGAATGAAAGTCTCTGGAGATAATTCAGAGGTCACCCTACCCAAAAGTTATTGGCAATGTGTAAATTACTTTTTGCTTGGACCAGCAAATACAAAGTATAATTGGGCTAAGAATAGCAGAGAGACATCAGCTTCTAAAAGGCATATTTTGCAAGGTTCAGGACTTTCAAAGATGTCAGAAAGCATTTAGTACAGTTGTTATCCAACAATACAAGTGCCCTGCACGTGCTGCAGACAACCTTGGGAGTTTCTAGTGCTTCCATAAAGGGTTCTTTGAACTATGAGATTTGGTGTTTTTTCTTTTAAAAACCTGGTTGAGTCACCTACTGAGGTTTTCAATCATCTTAACGTTATTTTCTTATAGTCTGAGAAAACTACTGGTGGCATAAGCACATGATGCACAACAATCTCCTTGGCTGCAGGCTGACAGAGACCATTTCAAAACATCAGCAACTGTGAAACAGACATCAGTGTACAACAACATTCAGCAGACCAATCAACAACATTCAGCTGAAACCATGACCTAGTTAAACATCAGTTTATGTACTTAAGTACTGCAACAGGCATCAATAGATCTTATTACAGAAAAGAGACCTGATGCAAGCATCTGTTATAAATAACATGCTACTGGATTACAAAAATGACTTCTTTCCCCTTCTAGAACACAGACACCACTAAAAGGTATGAAAAATACTTGCTAGCATCTGCCAACCTGAAATAAGAAGGATGCAAGACAGCACTCAACTAAAATCCTTCTTCCAGCTTAAAAAGAGAACAGTTTATTCTAACAACTGACATAGGAGTCACACAGCTTTCCTGAACCTTGTACATTTAAACAGGCATTCTGTAGTTTAGAACAATAAAACTCGAAGCTATACACAACTCTGATACAACTTTATCTACAGGCTTCAAAGCTAAAGGTCCCAAACAACCTCCAAGTAGCTGCACTGACATCTGATAAAGCCAGGAAAGAACAGAGGGATCAACTGAATAGCCCAGTATTAAAAAGTACAGTAACTGCATCCCAAATGTAGGAGAAACATGCTGCTGCTGCTTCTCTTCCCCGTTCAGGATATTATGTCAGTAGCACAATCACTCACTGGTAACATAATATAGAATTACTGAATACACTGGGTTGGAAGTGACCTTTAAAGCTCATCTAGTCCAACCACCCTGCAGTCAGCAGGGACATCCCCAACTAGAGCAGGTTGGTCAGAGCTCCATCAAGCCTGACCTTGAAATTCTCCAGGGATGGGGCCTCCACCACCTCCCTAGGCAACCTGTTCCACTACCCTCATAGTAAAGAGCTTCTTCCTAATGTCCAACCTACATCTACCTTTCTCTTGTTTAATACCATTGCCCCTTGTCTATTACTCTGTCTCATAACTACAGGCAGTCATGCATCTGAAACTAAGTTTTTCCACAATTCAAAATAAGCATTTTCATTCAGCTACAAAAAGGATTAGACCAAAATAAAATAATAAAGTTTACAACAATAAAGACTCCGAAGAAAAGCAGGGAACCTCCCCACAAAAACTCTTCAAAAAGACACCTAGGTCTACTAAATAAACCTAAATGCCTACTATTTTGTATATGTCTTCAGTGGGACCATCAAACTTCTGCTGCATCCGCTCCTCCAGAAAGTATATCCGCAGCTTTAGGTTGAAGTTCTCTTTTTTCAGATCACTGATTTGCTGTGAAATAAAGAAAATGAGCAAATTATATCATGCCTTTCAAGTAAAGCAACAAGTGGAAACTGCTATGGCTGGGTTTTGCTCTCCACAGTGCAAGATTAGAATTCAACCCACTGAACAGAGTGCAACATGTAGGTGTGTGGGAGATGGACACACACACATGCTCAAACTGAAGGTGCTAGTAACAGCCTGTGACAGCTCAGTCAAAAGCCAACATCCTTCCCTCTAAGAGAGTATCACCCAGGGAGCTGCAACTACCCCAAGCTTCAGCAGGTATCAGAGAGCATATTTTTCTCCAATTATTTCATCCCAGCCACAATATCTTTTCCCCACCATTTCCATTAGTCACCTGAACTGAACCTGAGAGGAAACTCTACTGCAGCTTTTTTACTGAGCATTTTGGGGTTTGTTTTTCACCTGTGTTTTGGTCTGAAGATATAGAGGCATATTGACACATGCATGAACTTCGTGTGGTTGTGCAAGATGTTATCATTCAGCCTGTGCTGATGTTTAGCCCTGCAAAATTCCAAGAAACTATAAAACAGTATTGTTCAAAGAATCTGTAATAGATGGTGCTGGGCAGCCAAGATAGTAGCCTCACTCGTGGGCAAAGCCACAAGCACACAAGGCACACGAGCCAAATCAAACCACTAAAGCCTTTATCCCATGTATCACAGTGCAGTTCTCGGGGAAAAAATAAATTGCTTACGATTTTTAACCTGCCTACTAAAGGCAGGGACATAATTGATGGTTTCATTAAAGAAAGGAGTCTCCCTCTAAATTCTTTTTAAGAGACTAAGCATAAAACATTCATTTAAACAAGACTTGTGCCCCCTGCCAGATGCTTTCAGCAAAAGGAAATCTAATATGTTCCAGAGCTACTAATAAAATATTGATGCAGGATTTCCCAGCCTAGTACCACTTGTAAAAATTACTGGCAATACAATTCCAAAAAATATTTGGTTTGTGAAACCCAAGACTATTTTCTTTAACTGCACTCCGAACCTGCATCTGCAAACAATTCTTCCGTTTAATAACCTTTGCCTAGCAAGATGCCTCCTCATTATTCACACAAGTAAATATCATCCAAGCAACTGAAAATATACTTGACTATATAAACCTTGTGGCCCATTTGCACATCCTGAAGGAGCCTGTCTTTAGAAGCAGCAGCAATATGCATATTAAATGTTATCTATCTTTCCCTAGAATTCCAGTTGTATGAGCACAAACAGCGGTGGATATAAAGCTGAACTATGCAAGCTGTAACTGCTTTGAGGAAAGGGATGCATTCCAGAAGGATCCTGACAGGCTAGAGAAGCAGGACAGTGCAAACTGCATGAGGTTCAACAAGTGCAAGGTCCTGCATCTGGGTCAGGCCAACCCCAAGCACAAATATCAGCTGGATGCAGATTGGGTTAAGAGTAGCCCTGAAGAAATACACTTGGGGGTGTTGCCTGATGAGAAGGCTCAAGATGAGCAGGCAGTGTGCTCATGCAGCCCAGAAGGCAAATTGTGTGCTGGGAACACAATTGTGTGGCCAGCAGGTGAAGAGAGGTGATTCTGCCCCTTTACTCTGCTGAGACCTCACTTCTGTCTGATGTCCCCATCATAAGAACACCACAGAGCTGTAGGAGCAAGTCCAGAGGAGGGCCACAAAGATCACTGAAGGGCTGCAGCACCTCTGCTATGAGGATAGGCTGAGGGAGCTGGGATTGCTCAGTCTGGAGAAAAGACTCCAGGGTGACCTTAGAGCTGCCTTCCAAACCCTGAAGGGAGCCTACAGGAAGGCCAGAGGGTGTCTAGAGACAGGCCAAGAGAGAATGGTTTTAAGCAGAGAAAGAGCAGGTTTAGACTGGATCTGAGGAAGAAGTTCTTCAGAACAGGGGTGGTGAGACACTGGAATAGGCTGCCCAGGAAGGTTGTGGATGCCTCCTCCCTGGAGGTGCTTAAGGGCAGATTGGTTAAGGCCTTGGGCAACCAAGTCTAGTTGAGAGGTTTCCCTGCCAGAGCAGGATCACTTAGGGTAGTCTGCACAGGAACGAATCCAGGTGGGATGCATTCCTGTGCAGACTTTGTACTTCAAGTCACAGAGCCCCAGGGAGAATATTGCTCAAAACTGAAACCATTATTCACAGTAAACAAAAAATAGTTCTTAAATGAAGCAAGGATGCAGAACTGTGCTAGATCCTTCAAGGCTTCCTGGCAAGTTCAGTTCTATGTTCAACTAGTGAGAGCAGATCTTACAGCATTTGGTTTGTAGTTGTTTGGGTTTGTTTTTTTTTTTTTTCAAGCAGTCAGTAAATCGTTCCTAACAATTTTCCCCTTTTCTTTCAGAAGAAAATCCAAGCCTCAAGGGCACTGTGAAATTGTATCAGCTGAGCTTCTAGTTAGTCTTCACATGCTCAACAGTTTGAGTCAAAAGGAAAACACAATTTCAAAAGAACTGGGCATACCTTAATTTTACTCACACGTATTTCAGTGGCAATAGAATTAAACCAAAGAGCTTAAGGGCACTATTTTCACAAGGCACACAAAAAGAAACTATGCAATCATAAAGCAAGAAGTGAAACAAATGTCATCTTCAACATTCAGTGTTTCAGAGGCAAGTTAATTTAGGCAGACTACAATTAAAACATTATAGCTTAATAAAAAGGCAACATGTCAAATGTGAACAAGTTCACACTGCAAAGGAATTTTAATGGCAATCAGCTTAGGCATTTAAAGACTCCCTCTTAATTCCTTGATGCATCTTGACTTCTGTATTTAAAAAAAGAATGAAAGCAGAGAAACTGCAGAGCTGCTCCTTGAAAAACCAGAACAACGCAATACACTCTATACAGAATATTCCACACCACAGGCAGCATGGTAGCAAATAGCTCAGTACAGCTCCTTTCCAAGTCTGCATAGAACCATTTTTATGCAAAAAGCTGTCATTTGATGCTGTGGTTCCACAGCACACCACAGTTTCTGCCAGCAGAGGCCATTTTACAAGACAGTAAAACTCTGATTCGATGGGTCTGGGGAGGAAAAAAAGTTAAAAACAAAATCCACAAGTGTCATTATTTAGTTCCCCAACTTGCTATCATCATCTCTCCAATTCATAAACATCTCATAAACCATAACGAAGTCCTCAGAGACACCTTTCCCTTTGCCCATGCAAACACACTTCCTATCACAAGGTGGCTCCCCCTACACTGCAAGAAAAGTGGGACACACCACAAATTCTCAAGAAGACTACACTTCTTCTCCAGTCTAAACATAAAAGGACCTACACAGATCCACCCTTTAGCCCATCCTTATGGGGTCATTATGTCCACCTTGTTCTCTTTGACCTACAAAGTAAGGAGCCCACTCTTTTCATTACTTCTTTCTCATACCCTGTATAAACAGAGCCTCGAAGATCAGCAAACTCATGCAGTAAGATACATATACACAAACCATCTCCAAGCACTGTAAAGCAAATCTGAACTGGCAGGTCAAGTGGGATAAGAATAGTCTCATGTTGTCAGTCCACAAGTGCATCAAAACAAAGCTACCACTGGATGCTTTGTAAAGAGCAAAAAGGGCAAAGACTTTAAGTAAACACTCTTTCTCAAATTTAGCCTTCAGCTACCAGCAATCTTAAAAACTCAGAACCAGAAGTTACAGAGTATCTCTCCTTTACTTGAATGGATTTTTGAGTTTCATTATACTGTTGGCATCCATAAATGAGAAGTTTTAAGCTCAGTTTAACATAAGGTGTCTGCACATACCAGGAAGGCAGAGATCTGTGGGAGACCCTTTCTCGTCTACATCACACAGAACAAAAAAACAGATTTATTTTCTTCCCTTCTACAACTTATTTTTTCCCTTGTGCAAATGAATATTGCAGATACCACAGTAAAAGGTTCTAAGCACACACCAATGCCAAGGCAGTGCCTTTCTATCCCAGCCAATACACAAAGAGGAAGCGAAATAGATACAGACTGTAAAAACATCCTTCACAAAGGCTTTTCAAAACAAGCTTTGAATTCTGAGCAGAGAGCACAGCTTTCTCCTCAGAGGGTTATAAGGCCACAAGAAACTGAAAGAGTTCAGAAGCAACACTCATTTCAAACATAACAATGCCACAAAAGGTAGCATCAGCTACAGAAGCACACTAAAAGCTGCAGGCACTTGAACACATCCTCTAAAGACAGCAAGCTCCAGTTTTTATCTGCAGCAGCCATCTCAGAGATTTTTGGTTGCTTTCCTCTCTACAATTTCTTCACACAATCATAACAACTTAATTTAAATCTTTTTACTAGGGCAGTTGTCCTGCAGCACTGCTATACCCCAACCAAATCATCATTCAGCAGCTATAAACAATTGGCTTAATTCAAATAACAAATAGAAATATATTTTTAACCCCCCTAATGTTTTCCTTTATATTCTACTATGTGTCAAAACCAGTTTTACCTACAGAATTGGTATAATGATACTAGACCTGTACAACAACAGTACTCCAAGCACACTCATATAGAATTATAAAGGTATTATAGAGCAGTCAAAGAATTAAAAAGCCAAATCTCGTGCCAGTCTAAATGAAATTAAACTTGATGCTTCCCTGAAATAAATCAATTGCAGACTTAAAAACCAAGCTCTGATGTTTCTGTGATTGCATGAACTTTGGAGCAGAGTGTGCCAATTTTTGTTTCACAACTTAAGAGCAGCAGCTGGCTGGTCTCAACAACAAATTGGTCCCTCTGGTTTTGAAAGCAATACTTTAGAAAGGGAAGTTCAAAGCACAAATAGGCAGCTGGTCCTACCTCCAGCAGATCTGTGTTAACTGACACAAACTAAAGAACCTGACCCAAAGAGTCCACACTTCAGCGAGCATGTTAGAAATATTTTGGCTATAAATCTGTCACTGAGTCATACATTCAAGATCAGCTTACATTTTCATAGTCCTTCATGGTCCGAGCTCTAGTTGGTGAGACTGTCTCTTCTGCCACATCTGGTAGCACTAGACATTGAAAGAAGACAGAGCAAGATCAGACAGTGGAATCTATAGGGTTTCAATTTGGAAACAGCAGAGGTCTGCTTGAATCTAAGCATAATAAAAGTACAAGAGCTTTTGGGAAGCAAGGGAGACATTGTTTTGCTCCTTGTTTATGTATTACTGCTACTAAGCAGTGAGTATCTAGACTCCTTTCTGATCACATTAAGGTGTTTACCACTTAAGCTCCCAAATTCCAACATCACTTATTGAAACTTAGATATACACTGAAATTAAGCCATGGGAGATACACTTTCAAGGTAAGTTCTCAGAGCAACTAGAGAGGATTTCCACATTAGAATTAAGTCCTATTCAGCTATTAGAAAACAGTTCAAATCTTTCAGTATCTTACTGGTCACAACATAGGCCTCCACTTCTAGAGCCAAGGAAACCGGGACCAGTATCTATGCTCCTGAAGTGCAATTCCTCATGAATTTACATCTACTTAAAGTTTCTTTGCACACACATTCTGTAACAGCCACATTTAACAGGACTGAGTAACCTCTTCCCACTCACATCCATGAGAATAAACTTCTCATGAAAATAATGCAATCATATAAAATGATGCAGCACTTATATTGTCTTGAAGAAGAGGACTCAGGACTGACTGTCATACTAACTAAAAGTTTTCACCTCAACTACTTCTAAAATTGCAATGCAGTCTTAAAAACAACCCAAAGAATACCAGTCAGTGGTTTTCCATCCTTGACATTCTAATCAATTTCCTAGAGCACACTATTTTACAGCACATATGTTTCTTAGATTTGCTTCCTTTGATGAGCAAACAGATCTTCCTGGTAAACCACCTACTTTGCCTTTATTTGTATTACCTACTTTATCTGTACAATGAAGTCAGGCACTTTATGTGGCTGGCTATATACATGCATAAAGAGAAAGCAAAAACATACACCTCAAATTTACATAACAAAACAGGAACAGTTAACAACAAAGGCAGGTTTCAAAACAGTACTATTTAGCCAGCTCACTTTAAAATAAACATTTCCAGCAAGTCTTCAGACCTACAGATGAACAGTTAAGTGGTCATCATATGGAAAATGTACTGAATGATAGCTTTTGTTCCACTGGAACTAGACAGAAAAGCTTCTTCACGTATAAAACATAAGACACCGAGTCTAGACCAGGTCTTCAAGCAGGAAGTAACTCTGAAGAGCTGAACTGGAACATCTAATGATGCACGGCAAGCAACTTCCCTAAAACTAAGCAGCCTAGGAAAGAACAGCGTTGCCTTGTTGGATATTTTAAGTATTTCAAGTACATTATCCACAAAACCGCTCATCATCTTATGTAAGACTCAGAGCCGTAATGACCAGAGGAAGGTAGCAGACAGCAGTAACTGCGGCAGTTGGTGACATTTTAGAGTCTTAAAAAGACACAACTTACAAAAACCTGCATCACTTGAGAATTTTTCCGCCGGTTTTCCTCAAGACACGGCGGTTTTCCCTGGTTCGAGACCCGCACGAAGCTTTGAGCCCCGGGCAGAGGCGTGGGGGAGCTCCCCCGCCCACAGGGACGGCGCGGTGCAGACCTCTGTCCCCCCGGCCATGCCGGGCCGAGATGCCGGTGCCGCAGGAACCTGACCGCCGGCTCCCTCCATTGCGCGGTGGGCTCCCGCTCGCTCCCCCGTCTTACCTTCTCCGCCGGCCGGGCCGGGCCGGGGGTCCCCTCGAGAGATGTCTGGCAGCTGGGAGACGCTGACACTGAGGAAGAAGGACAGCAGTGAGGAGCAGAAAACCTGAGGGGTGCCGTCCCCCCGACACCCGCTCGGGACCGGCAGGCCCAGCCCCGACACGCACACCAGCGGGGAGGGGGGCAGCGGGCCCGGCGCCGCAGCCCAGCGCCCGCGGTGTGGCCGGCCACGGCCCAACGGCCCCGCCAGCCTACCTGGCCTCAAAGGCTACCGGCAGCGTCAGGTCTTCCCCTGGCAACGAATCCATGGCAGCACCGGTCCGCAAGTCCCGCCGGCAGCCAGAGCTCCGGCTCCTTTGTGCGCGCTTTGGCGGCTTCGTTGGAATTCAAACGCCCGCAACCGCTTCCGCCATCTTTGCGTCGACGGACGTGAAGCTGCTGAAGCCACGCAGAAGAACGTAGAGGGCGGGCACAATTAAAACTGAATGGACGCCGCCATGTTTTCTGTGGGCGGTGCCTGAAGTTGGGCGGTCAGACGCCATGTTGAATGAGGGCAGGGTGGGGCCGTCTAACGTGGAGACTGCCAACTGGGCAAAGGTGAGGAGGGCTACCGGGTACCATCTTCAGTGAGGGAAGTAAAGCGACGTCCTCCAGCTGCCATCTTTGCTTCTACAGACGACCGGCTACAAGGAGCCGCCATCTTTATTGAGGGCACAGCTGCCATCTTTGTTGAGGGCAAGCTGGATACGTCTTTCGAGCCTGTGTCTGTCGAGACGCATGGAGGACGCGGCCGAAGTGGGGGCAGCGGCCCCAGGCTGCAAGTACGGTCTCCACCTCCCCCCGGGTGTCTTCGGGCTTTACGCCAAGAAACGCGTTTGGAAGAAGCTTTTGCTGGGGTGCGCCGGGGCTCCAGGCTCCTACCAAGCCTGGCAGAGCCGCTGGAGCTAATTGTTTCCATGTTCTCCACGCCGCCAAACCAGCATCAGACTTGGAGAGAGAAATAATTACACTTGGGTTTCCTATTCTAGGCGCTGTTCTTTGTACCTAGCAGGGGTGGAAATCCGGGAAGCCAGCTGCTCTCGCAGTCGTTCTGCAGCCAAGCAGCCTGGTTTTGACACGATCGCGGTGGGAGGGTGGTGGTGAGGCAAAGAGCCAAGCATTGCAGTTCTCCCACCTTCTGGGGGAGAAAATGCTCTAACGTCCCAATTTCAGAACAGGGACCACTGGATGTGCTAAACTCAATTCAATTCTGCCTTCGTTTCCCCTCCTAAGCACCGCTGTCCCTATGGGTATGCAGAGGAGAGGCAGACCTGGGGTAACCATACAAGGAGCAGTGGAGCTCCAGACCTCACCTTGCTTCTCCTGCTCCTCATTAATTCATTATTGAAAATCAGAGTGTGGGATTGAAATCCTTTCCTGCAATATTTACAGCCTCAACCGAGGCATGGGGCTAGGCCTTACTCTCAGCATTACCTGTAACATGAGGCAGCTCTGCTCCAGCAAGACACTCACCTGGCTCTCACCCACAGCAATTAACTTTGTGCTCACGCCTTAGATTTGGTTTCCTCTTCCATACTAAGGGTGTCAGGTTTCACTTGCTCATTACCATCTAGGCTGTCTCAAGGGGATTCTTACCTGGCTACAAAGTAGGCTACAGAGAAGGGCTGGCAGTGGGCTGTGGTAATTTTGTGGCTTTGTAATTCCACATTGACGCGGTCGTCTGTTAGCTCCATTTTTCTGCACCTACCTGCACCAGCTCTACTTTCTGTTACGAGCAAATTGATGTTGTAAGCCTGTAAAATGTCCTAGGCTGGTGGTTGCAACCACTGGACGTGTATGGTCTTGGTGAGCCTCCCATCCCTATGTCTGTCTCTCAGTTTGATGTGTACAAGGCATGATGGAGCAGCTGTTAGTACCCCAAAGTGCCAGGCACTACTTAACACAGCTAAGCTCTTAATCTCATCTCCTATCCAACTGGGCATGCTTCATGCTTTACATCTGGGATCTGATGACCCCGCTCAACCACTTCAACCATGGCCCTGGAGAGACGTTTGTCACCTTATGTGTCTGGGTCCCCTTTTGCAGTGGCCTCACTGTCTGCCAAGCTGAAGTTTTCAAAATCAGGTCTGCCATATGGCACCAGGATCTGATCAGCCAGTCTGAAACGTGTCTTTCCTTGTTTGCAGAGCAGCTCTTACTGAAAGGGTGATACCAATTTGCTCTTGTTTAAGGCTGCAGCAAGGTGTGATGTATTTGATGCATTCTATTAAAGTACAAGTACAGCACAAATCACTCACTGCTTGTGTGCTATATGGGCTGGCCCAGCACCTCTGTTCATGTCCCAACAGACTCTCTCTCAAAAGGAAATCAGCAGGGCTCTCCTTGCTAAGTTTCTCACTTCATGCCATGGCTGTCTGATGGACAAAGGCAGATGGATAGATATATACATGTATGTACACTCAGACTTGCTGGGAAATTTCCTTGCATTATTGCACTGCTCAATGTTTTTCAAATCTCCAGCAGCACCAAGATGCTGCAAGGGGCAGAAAGGGCTGGGAAATGTATTGTTTAGAAGCAGTTAACTTCTGATAATCTGCTTAATGTTGTTTAACCTGATCTTAATTAGAGGTACGTTTGGGGAGATTATGCTAAATCCTTGTGCCAGGAAGAAGTATTGGGATAATGCCTTCCTACTTTACAAGGCAGCCTGAGATCCTTAACACCTCAGAAGCAAAGTACTAAAGGGAGTCTGGGAAAGGAATACTTCCAGTGAATGTGATGATATGGATGAGTTGACCACAAACTCCCAAGGAGTGGGAGGGAGGACAGCTGCTCAGTACACTGTGGCCAAAGCATCGCGGTGGCACAAGGAAGAGGAATGTCATCTTCTCAAGCCCCTGCTCTGGGGACCTGGTTCAGCATTTAGTTATGCCTCCTTCTGTTACAGTTCTGAGCAAAATTCCTCCTAAGCTAAGTCACACACAATCAGTTCTGCTAATGTACATCAGGTCTCAACACAGTCCCTAGAATTTCACCACTGTGCCTCTTGCTTATGTAGCTCTGGCTCAGTTAAACATTTGAATGAACACTGAAAGTGCTCACTTGATGCTGATTTACCTCTCTTCAAGGTCTTTGCTTAATAAGGGCCAATGAGTTAGACATAACATTCAACAGCAAAGAGTAGCCTTTAGCATTTTTATTTGCTTCTGCACCAAAAAAATCCCCAATTAAATTAAAAAAAAATCAATTCCCTAACACTGCCATGTGAAAAAGAAACACAAGTTTTCCACAGGTCCTTTTGCAGACACCACCAGAACTGTTCAAAACTATCGACGCCACAGAGTGGATTTCAGAGTACCAAATAAAATCAGTTTCCTTTGGGAGACAGATTGTGGTCATGAAGGAAAATCTGATACAAATCCTCTCCCAAGTTCTAGCTTTGCTCTGCAGGTTGCACACATCTCTGACAGATGTCTGTGTGAATAGCAGAGACAAGAACAGGGACATTGACTGTGGAGCTACCAAAGATGTTAATGAAGTAGCTGGAAGGTGGCATGGTTAATAAGCAGACACAAGAGACCACAGGGCCCATTTCTGAGCAGGATTATCTGACACAGAATGTCAACTGTATTTAGGAATATCTGATGTTAAAAAACCATGTTTGTGCTGTGCTTCTCATCTCACACACTGGGAAATAATGAAGGAATAATTTTCTTGGAACAAATGTAATTTCTGGGATGAGATCAAATTCAATCCTTTTCCGTTTCACTACAGCTCTGGCTGCTGTCAATGGAAAAACTCCTGCTGAACTTTAATAAACAGAAAAAAAAAACCCAAACACAAAAATCCAAGTGGCATAGATACAAATTATATACATTTATTTTTATTCATTTTAAATAACATTCTTCTGTATAAATTCTGACATATATTCAAATCATACACTCTTCTGGTTTGGAAATGCATTTGTAAGCACAGCCTTTGCTTAGGAGATGCCTTATTTGGCTGCCTAGTAAGACTGATTGGTTTCAATTGAGAGCAAGAACAACTTTTAAGGCCCACATTTTTCTTATTTTAATCCATCCCTCTGACACATGAAGAGCAAGAGTCCTGTGGGAGCTCATTTTAAAACTTCACTTTAAAGAGAAACATATTTTTAGGATTCAATCTTATGTCCTTTATTTAAAGGAGACTCTGCAAACTTTCTGCCACTGCTACGACGCATTCGAGATAAAGATGCCACATAGCAGTGGTTAACTGGCCCAGGATACCTGAAGGATGCTGAATACATCCCACTCCTCTTTCCTGAATGGCTTCCAGTGTGCTAAGTTTGCTCAGCCTGGTCCAAGGGAATTATCATTCCAAGGGATGACATCTCCTGACAGCTCCCCAGGGCTAGCGCTCCATGCAGTTATTTCTGGCTACAGCGGTTCATACGATTCCAGATCATCTCTTCACATTAACCCAATCCAGTTTTTGCATGTCTGTTGCACTCTGTGCTTACCAAATGCTCTCCTAAATTGTTAGCCACCCAGGCTGCCCCATGCCTTTGACACATCATTGCTTTTTGCCCTTTATCCACTTCATTCTGTCCCTTTGCCTTCAGTTACTTGACTATGGAGCTGAACTCACCCCCTCCAGACCAGCTGCATCCACAGGGTCTTCATGACCCCAAGGGTCATGACTTGACAGATGGTTTGCCTACATGCTCCCAGCCTTCACTTGCCTTGTCATGCATTCTCTATGCTCTACAGCTACCACACCACGTAATCAACTACCTTTCTCCACGATAGCCACATCACTGCAGCCAGCCAGCCAGTGGCATGCCCAGTGACAAGGTGATGCATGGTGGCCCTTCAGGAATGTTACATGCATCTGTATTGCCACATCAGCCCTAGAAGTCCCCTAGATGCCTTCCCCTTCTCTTCTGAATTGGGCCCCAATGCAGCCCCTTCAGTCCATTTCTGGTTTCCCTGCCCATACCCCAATGTGGTGCAGTGCAAACAGCATCTAGGAAGCTTCACAACAAGTTATAACACATGGCAGGTTAGTGGTGCTGGTGGCCTTTAGTAGGCTGGCACAGGTTTTTTAGTTCTGTGCCCACTGAAAATACAAAGCCACCCTCAGGTGACTGAAGGTGTAGCTAGCTCAGCTTCTTCCTAAGCTGACTGAAGGTGTAACTAGCTCAGCTTCTTCCTAAGCTGACTGAAGGTGTGACTAGCTCAACTTCTTCCTAAGCTGACTGAAGGTATGACTAGCTCAGCTTCTTCCTAAGCTGACTGAAGGTGTGACTAGCTCAGCTTCTTCCTAAGCTGACTGAAGGTATGACTAGCTCAGCTTCTTCCTAAAATGACTGAAGGTGTGACTAGCTCAGCTTCTTCCTAAGCTGACTGAAGGTGTGACTAGCTCAGCTTCTTCCTAAGCTGACTGAAGGTGTAACTAGCTCAGCTTCTTCCTAAGCTGACTGAAGGTGTAGCTAGCTCAGCTTCTTCCTAAGCTGACTGAAGGTGTAACCAGTTCAGCTTCTTCCTAAGCTGACTGAAGGTGTAACTAGCTCAGCTTCTTCCTAAGCTGACTGAAGGTGTAGCTAGCTCAGCTTCTTCCTAAGCTGACTGAAGGTGTAACCAGTTCAGCTTCTTCCTAAGCTGACTGAAGGTGTAACTAGCTCAGCTTCTTCCTAAGCTGACTGAAGGTGTAACCAGTTCAGCTTCTTCCTAAGCTGACTGAAGGTGTAACTAGCTCAGCTTCTTCCTAAGCTGACTGAAGGTATGACTAGCTCAGCTTCTTCCTAAGCTGACTGAAGGTGTAACCAGTTCAGCTTCTTCCTAAGCTGACTGAAGGTGTAACTAGCTCAGCTTCTTCCTAAGCTGACTGAAGGTATGACTAGCTCAGCTTCTTCCTAAGCTGACTGAAGGTGTGACTAGCTCAGCTTCTTCCTAAGCTGACTGAAGGTGTAACTAGCTCAGCTTCTTCCTAAGCTGACTGAAGGTGTAACCAGCTCAGCTTCTTCCTAAGCTGACTGAAGGTGTAGCTAGCTCAGCTTCTTCCTAAGCTGACTGAAGGTATGACTAGCTCAGCTTCTTCCTAAGCTGACTGAAGGTGTGACTAGCTCAGCTTCTTCCTAAGCTGACTGAAGGTGTAACTAGCTCAGCTTCTTCCTAAGCTGACTGAAGGTGTAACTAGCTCAGCTTCTTCCTAAGCTGACTGAAGGTGTGACTAGCTCAGCTTCTTCCTAAGCTGACTGAAGGTGTGACTAGCTCAGCTTCTTCCTAAGCTGACTGAAGGTATAACTAGCTCAGCTTCTTCCTCACCTTCCTTGGAGCCTAGGGGCCAGCTATCTGTACAACTGGATGGAGAGAAAGGAGGATCTGTTCTCACATCACCAAAGTCAAGCACGAAGCTGTTTGTTCATTCTTCGCTAGGCATTGATCTCCTTTTACAAGCACTGTTCCTCTATGCCAAAGGCCTGGTTGGCTGGAGATCACTGGAATTTTCCTGCTGAGTCATTCTGCCATCTGACAAGCACTGTCCCAAGTGCCACATTCTTGCTGTGCTCCAGTCCCTGTGCCCAAACCTGGGCAACCAAGTACCCCCTGCCCAACCAAGTTTCCCATCTGCAGGGGCCATCTAGATCCCTTCATCCAGATGTATGACCCACAGACAACAGTAGGGCTGTTCTGCCCTCCCTTGCAGACTGACTGTAAGGCATCCTGACCTCCTCCTGTCTCAAAGACAAAGTGCTGAGAGTCATCTGAAGGTCAGAAGCAGCCCAGATGCAAACACCTCATGTGCTGCAGTAGGCATGGTCTAGAAGGGCTCAGCCTCTGCACTCACACCATGGTTTTGCAGATGGTCATTATTTCTACAGCAAGAGAAAAATCAATGCCCATTCCTGTTACAAAGTAGCCTATAATCACACCAGAATTTGAGGAAGAGGTGTTCTGTAGTAAAGATGAAAAGGTCTACTAAAATATTTTGGAAACACAGAAGTGAACAATCCGTCCTTCACTTTGCATTAATCCCAGGAGCCAACATTTCCTAAATTACCTTTCCCCACCCCATGAAGTGACCAAGTGCAAGTGTATCACTAAATCAGCACTGCTAAATGATGACAACTATTAGGAAAATTTCTATTTTATCACCACTTTGCTCTTTAGAAGTTTGATGAGTAACTCAAGGATTAGCAATATCCAGATTTTTCTTCTCCAGTCCTCCCCCGGTTTTAGAACTAAAAGTAACATTGCTTTGGATGACATCAGCCAAATGTATTCCCTCAGCTATGGGACCTCACACAGGCCCATAGTAGGTAACAGGAGCCTTCCCACTGGCCTATGTGCAATGTCACATTCTGGCCTCACAGTCTCCCTTGGTCATCCTCAGCTATTTTCCTTCTTACTTGCTGTGCCTTATCTTTAAATCAGACAGCACATTTTTGAGGCAGAAATGGCATCTTTGAGCCTATGTTTAAAGCACCTATTCCTCCCCCCACAAAGTCTCACACAGTAAGAAAAGCCTCCATGCAGCACCAGAAAGCAAATAAATAATCACCACATCCTTCCTACGATTTCTCATCTTGAGAAATACTTACTTTAACCTGCCTGGCTCTGAGGATGCATCAGTCAGCTCCTGCTGACCTTTAGCAGGTGCTTCATTTATCCTCAGCACCAGCTCCTTGCAAAGCAGCAACACACACAGCAATGTAGCTTTAGTTCTGAGGCTGGTCATGAGCTAAGTGAAGTATTTGTTTCACACCCTGCTTGAATGCAATGGTATTCATTCCCACGGGTGAGACCTGATGGCTCTCCAGCACAGGGAGGACATGGCGCCTGCCTCAAGGCACCCACACAGGCTGCAGGGACCAGGTGAGGAGCCCCTTGCTCTGATCTCCCTTGCTGTGCTGCCTGTTCATTGTTCCCTTTCTGCTAACAGTCTGACAGCCTCCCACAAAAATCAGGGAAATCTGCAAAACCTACAGGGACTCACTGTAGGCTTTTTTGACAGCCAGTTCCCCACCACCACCTTGTGCTACAGACATTTCCTGAAAGCATCCATGAGCTGTTAGCTTTCAAGCCTAGAAGCACAGACTGGCTCCAGCGAGCTCTTTGAAAACCATTTCCACACAAATGCAGGAAGTTTTTGCTTTTGCCCTTCAGGAGGCTGTGCCCAGCCCTCTGGCAAGTCTCTCCCATCACTGTGTGTCAGCACAGGAGAGATGGCAGTGAGATCCACTCACCTGATGAGCAGCAGCTTCAGAAAAGCTTGGCCATCAAGACCAGGCTCTCAATGCATTCATGACAGTGTATTGGCTCTTTGTATAAAGATTTAAAAGCAAGTAGCAGAATGGTACATCTGAGTTTTGGACACATACCAGGCCCTGGTCATGGCAACACTGGTATTCACTCTCTAGGGAAAGGAACAGGGAAATTTGACAGATGGAAGTAGGGAGCACTCACATTTTCTCAAAAAAAAAAAAAAAGAAAAAAAAGAAAGTTATTCAGTGATAGAAGAAGAAAAGCTTTAAGCAGTCAGTGTTTGCCAGAGTCCCAGCTCCAACAATATTGCCATCTCATTTACACTATTTTCAAACAGTCCTCGTCATGGTTTGCTTTTCAAACAACGCCACTAGCCGCTGTACAGTTAAAATCTAGGGGATAAAATATGACCTGGGGAGGAGGGGAGGCTGGGGAGGGGGTCATGGGTTTGTTCTTGGGGTTTTTTTTTTGGTTGGTTGTCTTTTTTTTTTTTCTCTTTTTTTTGTTTCTTTTTTTTTTAACAAATAATTACAAATACAATTCCAAGAAGATATATTACATTTTATATACAGAACACACCATGTCTATCAGGGTAGGGTATTAAGCCTAGCTTTTATTTTTTACACGGCAACCCTGAGATGTCTTTGTCGTCTTCCCTTGCACAGAAACTATACAAGTTCATTAACTCCTTCTAGAAAACAAAAATAATGGATTGCTATGTTTCAATAGCATCATCACCCTGTATAAATACTCAGAAAGGGAAAAGCTTTGTCTCTTCCTTAACTTCATTATTTTCATGATTTTTTTTTTCATCTTCTCCCTGTTTCCCTACTGACTGGAAACTGATACTGGTGACTTCTGTCAAGTGTGCAACCCACTCCTCTACCTGCTTTTTGGTACTACAGTGAACAATTATTTCCCTTTTTCTGTTTGTTTGTTCTCCTTTCCAAACAAATTTGTATCAGGAACTAATATGAAGCCTTTACAAGGTCTGTTTCCTGAAAAACCCACTGTTGATTCAGAGCTACTTGTCAAACTAAAGGCTGCAGACATAAATGTTAGGTTGGATGGAAATCGAATAGTTTGTGATGAATCATGGGGTACTGCCTTCTCCACCCCACCACCTCTTCATAAAACAACCCCACCATTTTCAGATCAGCATAGCCAAGTCCTTCAACAACAGTGACTTCTATGGAGAGCCCGACACTGAACACATATTACCTGAAACTTGGGTGTACTACACTTTTATCTGTTCACCTGCAAGCTACAGCATGCCCAGCACAAGAGCAAATTCCTCTGCGTGGAGGATCCTTGGCACGGATCCTGATACCCCTTCCGTAAGCCCTGTAACTTCTTCAAGTCAACTCTGGACTAGCTGGAGCACTTCTTCTAAGCTTTGTAGTTATGCATGGGAGTCGTCAGCGTCAGCTGTCCGTTGGGTGCAACCTCATTGCCATCGTCTTCCAGCAGCCCCGAAACGTCAGCGTTGGGTATGCTGTCGTGGTAGCTGCTGAAACTGATGTTGTCCTCTTTGAGTTCAATGGTCCAGAAAGGAGCATTAAGTTTCCTGTTTTGATACTCACGGTACATGTAGACAGCCCCCACAAAGCCCATCAGGAGGACCACGACGATGATGATAACTGTCAAAATGATGATGTTAAACTGAGTCCACGACACGTCTGCAAAAGCAGAGGTGCTGTTGTCAGAGGAACTTACAGGAAGGAGAGTCTGGATGGTTGTTGGTGGCAGCGTGCTGTTTGTCACTGCTGTTGAAAAGGATGTTGCCTTGCTGGCATTTGGAGCAGAAGTTGTGAACTCCCTTGTTGCTGGGGCAAGAGTGGCTTCTGCAAAAGAAATTAAAAATGATCAATGCAAACATGCCAAGGGGCAGTCAAACACCAACAGAAGAGATCTGACGTTTCTGTCACAGCAATGAACTGTCAACAACAACACTGGTCAAGCTGGTATTGTTTCAAAAGAGTTAACAAAAATCATAGAATCAGAGGTTGGTTTGGGTTGCAAGGGACTTGTAAAGGTCATCTAGTGTCCCCCCCACTGCAGTCAGCAGGGATATCCCCAACTAGAACAGACAGCTCCAAGTCCCAGAAAGTCAGACCTTGAAAGTCTCCAGGGATGGGGCCTCCACCACCTCCTCAGACAACCTGTTTCAGTGTTCCACTGTTGGAAAATGCTTGGCCAGGGTTGGGTTGGGTTTTTAACTAATTTTGTGTGCTAAGTGCTCACTGACTCCAGCATTCCTCAAAAAATCTGAGGAGGGAGGGAGAGAGAGGGAGAGAGAGAGAGAGAAGAAGGGAGGAAGGGAGGAAGGGGGGATCCAGTAGCCAAGATTCAGTGTTAGATACATGAGCTCAGGATGAAAGCAAGCAACCCAGGCCAGCTCATACTCAGCCCATGAAAACAGGGCTCTACCAAGCTCAGCAGAGTTTGGACTTCACATCTAATGAGGACAGAGTTTAACTTGTCAGTGTGGGCTGCACAGTCAGACTGGGAGGACACAGTGACTCCAGGAACTTAAACCTTTCACAGCTGGCACACAAGATGTAGGATTATGTTCACATTAGCATTGTGGTTTCTGCCTTACCTGTACCAGAAGACCAAAAATGAATAAATGACCCATGAGTGTCCTGCCTTCACACTGGCTAGCAAAGAGTTCCAATGTTTACACTGCTTTATGTAAAAAAGGCAAAATAACCCCAGTTCTGCTTTTGACTGGAGAAGTCACACACACATCTCGTGGAACCTGCAGTCTGCATTAGCAGAAGGTAACCAAACCACAACAAAACAAAACAACAAAAGACAGTGGATGCCCTTTTGAAGCTTTCAAACACAGCAGAAGCCAGTTTGGATCCTGGTTTGGTTTCAGCTGCTGGCATATGTCCATACAGGAAGGATGAGAACATGGGAACTACCAGACTGTGCCACAAGCTCTGTCTTCCTCTGCTGCCTTTTCCCAGGCAAAATAGCCAAGAACCTGCCTTGCTTCCAGCAGATTCCCTTCTCAGATCCAGGAGTCAGACACAGGTTAACAGCAGAGATCTCGTAAGTGGGATGCATTTCATTACACTTTCTTCAAACCAGTTGAGCTGTAGCTCTCAGAATGCACCGTAAGAGCCTACACGTTAAGCTTCCAAATGTACCTAATAAAGCATTTTCTGCACTGGAGTAACCTGATCTATTTTAGATTCTCAAGTCCAGCAACCCTCCAGAAACTGAAGCCTCAATCAACCACAATGTTCTCTACACCTATTGCTCCACAGGACTCTCAGCTTCCTCTTTCCCACTCTCTTCCATTTCTCTTTTTGCTATCAGAAATGCCATTTCATTTTAAACCCACTTACAGCTGCAATTACAGCTGAGCTGTGCTGTATTGATCCAGCTCTCCTGAAGAGAACATCTACTAATTATGACTGAGGAGGAGAGTCACTTCCGAAGGACTAATTTTGCACTAAGTTGCATCTCCAATGGCAACAGGAGCTGGAAATATTCAGCACAGGCCCTCAGGGGAACTCCCACGAGTTAACTTTGGGCTGTCAGGTTCACGGTTCAGGCAGTGGAGAAAGAAGCTTATTGGGAGGGGGCATCACACCCCTAATTTAGGCTCGTGCTCAGAGTTCCTCCCTGCAGCAGCTCCTCTGTCCTTTGCAGCTCCTGCCTTAGGTTGATAAGGATAATCAGGATGCTGAGTGCCAGAAGTCATTTCTCTGTGGGGTAACAGGGAGGATTTCACAGTAGGAAGCAATGTGACAAGGAGCAAGAGGTTCCTGGATACAGCTTTGGGAGAAGGGCATGAGGAATTCAGTCACCCTTTCCGAATTCATTCCTTCATCAATACTCAATTCTTGGCAAACCCTGCCAATAGCTATAATTAGAAGGAACCAGAATGGAGACAATGGCTGATTCACCAGCAAGGAAGCTGGACTTTTCTGGGCTTTATTTGTGAGTCAGCATCAGCTAAGTGCTGGCAAGGGGGACATGGGTGAAAACATTTCCTGGAGCTGAGGGTAACGTCATGGTGAAACAGTGCCATGCTCCAAGTGGCCTTTGGGCTGATACAGCGCTGCCTGTTTCCGCTCACCACGGCCATGCCAACCCTCCAGATGTCCTAAAGCAGCTCCTTGAGAGCAGCAGCTGCTCAGTCAATGGGCTGCTTTGGCAGCTTTGACACGAGCGTCATATCCAGCTGCTTGATTGAAATGCAGGCTCTGAAAAGCTTCTGCTACCTCCTTGAATGAAGGAGCAGCAGCAGGAGCCGGGGCCGTGCCAGCAGCCCACGCGCCAGCTCTCGGGGAAGGCTGCGATGCTCGGCTGGGTGGCACAGGGCCACGCTGCATCACCACGTCCTTGCTGCTATGCCTCACCATCATAGCAGGAACACCATCCAGCAGGGCTTGAGAACACTGACTCTGGTTATCCCACACATCTTTTGAATACTTTCTCCATCAGCATTGTACGCATCAAAATCTCGGTCAGGTTAAGATCCTGAACAGCTCCTGTGGCTAATTCAAGGTTGGGTTAAGCTTTCCCCAGGCTGTTCAAAACATGAGTTCAAGATTTTGAGTTGCTGGAGCATATCTAGAGAAGGACAACAAAGCTGGTGAAGGGTCTAGAGAACAGGTCTTATGAGGAACAGCTGAGGGCCCTTGGGTTGTTTAGCCTGGAGAAAAGGAGGCTAAGGGGAGACCTTCTTGCTGTCTACAGCTCCCTGAAAAGAGGTGGTGGCTGGTCTCTTCTCCCAAATAACTAGCAATAGGATGAGAGAAAATAGTCTCAAGTTGCACCAGGGGAGGTTTAGGTTGGATATTAGGAAAAATTTCTTTACTGAGAGTGGTCAGGCATTGGAAGAGGCTGCCAAGGGAGGCTGTTGAATCCCCCTCTCTAGCATTGTTCTAAGCCCATGTAGACATGACACTTCAGGACATGGATGAGTGGATATGGTGGGGGGGGGGGCTGTTGGATTGGTGTACTTCAAGATCTTTTCCAGCTTAAGCAATTCTATGATTCTGTGCTGCCTTATTTCAGCTGCAACCACTTACACAGAGTTTGATTTCATTCTGAAAGCTGCTCAGAACTAGGCCACTCAAATGCAAGAGTGGTTTAGGGAAATCTTAACCTGAAACTACTTAATGCACAGTACCTCAGCAGGTCAATTCTTAGGCATCTTGTGTGTAAGAAACTGGAAGTAAACTGGATGCTTTTTTAATTTCTAAATAACAAGGGGGGAAAACAGGTGCCAAGGAAACAGGAATGCTAGAAGAGCGTGTCCCAGTGCCTTAGAAAGGGGACAGGCTTTCCCCACGTCAAGAACTGGCTGTAACAATGCCTTAAAAATACAACTGCATGGTGAAAACTGCAAGTGTACAAGCAAAGCCATACAGATTGATTTTGCTGGAGCAAGGTCATGTGGCTCTCTGCACAAAGACAGAGCTGTGCAGGGGGGAGATAATGGATGACCTGATGCAAAAGTGCCATTCCCAGCCCTGTACTGGTACAGTTACAGCTAATGAGCATTCAACTTTTTTGTATTGATTATCTCCCTGTGCAGAGAAGGACTCTGTGATTACACCTCAGAGCAGCATGGGAGTGAAAACCACATTAGTTCCTAATGGAAGACCTGAATTAAATCTCTGTTGGTGACAAGGACAAATTTGGGCCCAGACACTTTCCTGAGCTTCCTTCTTTTATCTAACACATGGCACCAGTACTGTTTCCATGCATGGAGCTGGAGATCCACCTTGTGGGCCAAGCTCCTGATAACCACTGAAAAAGCAACTTAAGAACCACTTTCTCTCATTTTAGTATGAGACCACCTTCTGTGCAGTAGCCTAAGTACCACAACTAGTTTGCATCCAAGATATGATTTCCAGTGTCTAGGAAGTGGACTGAAGACTAATGAGAGCTCTCCAGAGCAGGTGCCAGTAAATTCTGGTGTTGACTCATTATCGAAGTTTGGATCTCACCTCTCTGAACCTTAGCTTCCACATTTAGAAGACAAAAAAAAAGACTATCTAAGCTTGGTCCAAGTAGTTATTGCTTGTAGAGTATCAGGAGTGACAAAATATCATAGGAAGACCCTTTCTAGGGAACTAGACAGTGCTATGGAATGGAATCATCAATGCAAATAATTCACTGGGCACTGAGAAATCAAACGCATGCAGCAAGGAAAACCTGCAAACCTGTATTTAAATGCACTGCAAATAGTTTTTGTTTTCCAGCTTGTTCACTGCCACAGTCTGGGGATCGGGGTGGCTACAGAGCTAACTCTAAACCACAGTTTCAAGGCCAGTAGGCACCAAGGTGTTACAAAGGTCTGGTTTTCTTCCCTGTACCCCAACACGCACATGAATCTAAACCAATTTGAACCGTTAACAGTACTCCCTCCCCAGCCGTCAGGCAGCGTGTTCCCACCTGAGCTGCACAAACAAGCTTCCACAGGGATTTGAGGAGCATGTTTTACCTTCCTTGGTACAGTTGGTCCCCTCCGGGTCTCGGATGTAGCCATCCTCACACTGCTCACAGTGGAAGCCAGCCGTGTGGTACAGGCAGCCCAGGCACTCTCCGCTCTCCGGCTTGCAGACTCTGGGTGACCGCGCGGGGTCCACGTTCCCGTTGCACTTACACCTCACACAGATGCTGTCAGAGTTGTAGTAGCCATTGTCACACTGGTTGCAGTTCAGGCCAGTGTACCCAGGTTTGCATTTGTCACACCTTGGGGCAGTTTCACCAGGCTCTGAAGAACACAGAAAGCAAACCAGGTATAGAATGACAGGAGCATTTTGTTTGGAAAAGACCTTTAAGATCATTGAGTTCAACCATCCTCTGACTTGACCAAGTCTGCTCTTAAGCCACATCCCTCCCATCTCTGTGTCTTTTAAACACCTCCAAGGACGGGGATTCAGCCACCTCCCTGGGGAGCCTATTCCAGCGTTGAGAACCCCTTCAGGGAAGAAGTTTCTTCTATTGTGCAACCTAAACCTCCCCTGGCTCAACTTGAGGCCATTTCCTAGTGTCCCAGCACTTGTTACCAGGACAAAGAGAGTAACCCCGAGCTCACTGCAACCCAACCTCCTTTCAGGGAGTTGTAGAGAGCAATGAGGTCTCCCTCTCCCCTCAGCCTCCTCTTCTCCAGGCTAAACAATCCCAGTTCCTTCAGCCTCTCCTCACCAGACTTGCTTCACTGTCCTTCTCTGGACCACTCCAGCACCTCATTGTCCTTTTTGTAAGTCAGGGCCCCAAAACTGACCCAGTACTGTGTCCTCCCCAGTGCTGAGTACAGAGGGACAATCACTTCCCTGGTCCTGTTGGACACACTATTGCTGATGCAGGTCAGGATGCCATTGGCCTTGTGCCATAGCCCTTTGCAGAGGAACACCTGATGTGAGATTTAGGTTGTGGGACCTGACCACTAATCACTATGACAAAAATCAGCAGCCACTAAGCATTAGCCAATCTCAGATTTTAAGTTGAAAATACAACTTCTGAGCTGCAGCAATTCCTCTGTTCCTAGGGGAAAAATATTTTAGGGTTTTTTTGATGCCTCATACCTACCAGCATCACAGAGCATGCTCTGCACATTGCTAAGCAAACTGATTGTTATTGCTGAACATTTCCAGCTCAAACAGCCAATATCAGAAAACAGCTGCAACTGTGTCAGGGATGCTAGCAACCTGCAGGAACTTTTTGACCTATACAAAGCCAGAGGTGGCTTGATTGCAAAACTGATTAAGGACATATAAAAGTTCTCTTAATGTTTATTACATCTACAATTTCTTCTCTCAGTTCCAAGACAGTAGAACATGAAGATTGGGGAATCTATGCCTGAAGTCCCATGGAGATGGTCAGAAGAGGTATGGATGGCTATGTGGCACTGCTGGCCATCTCCTCTACCTCTCCTGGCTGCCACAAGCTCAAGCAGTTTCTCTCTGCAAAACTTTGCAGGTTCCGTAGCAAAACATTTCTGATGCCTCCACTGCACAGCTGCCTTCACAAGAAGCAACACAAGCACCAGGGATGCATCACAGCAGGTGCTGCTTCCAGCAGGGTGTTCTGGTTGCCACAAAGAGGAGATTCATGGGCTATAAAACACCAATGTAATTGAAAAGAGCAACATTCATGATCCGAGGAGTCAGAGCAAAATGAAAGCCTTACGGATTCGGCAGGTGCCGGTCGATGCCACAGTGGAGCATGGGCAGCGCTGGCAGGAGTGCACAGGATGCTCACTCTTGTAGAAGCTCTCCTTGCAGAGCTCACAGTGGTCTCCCTCGGTGTTTTCCTGGCAGTCCAGGCAGGTGCCTGGGGAAGGAACAGGAGCAGGTTTGGCAGCAGGAATTGGAGCAGAACATTTGGAGCAAGAATCCACATGGAGTGCTCTCAATTATCAGAGCTCACAGGTGGTTTCGGATGCCCTCCGGCCACAACGTGATCCTGGCCTCTTCTGACCTGATGCTCGTGCCCAGCTCCACACACACAATGGGAACAAGGAGGCAGCCCCAGCAGAGAGGCCCACAGCTCACACTTCAAAAGGTCAATGCAGGTAAACACGAGCTATCAATATTAAATGGTCCTGAAGAAAAGGGATTTCAGTTTGCATCTCTGCCACTGAGAGGGAGTCTTGATGCTTCTAATCCCTGACTCCCATGAGGCGTCCCTTCAATTTCTGCCTTTTTACTTTTTTGTGTGCAGCTTCTTCCTACAGTGCAGAGGTGGTGGTCAGGGGTAAGGAAGTGTCACCACTCTGCTCTGGGGGCAGATGGCTCCATGCCACCAGTGTGGCTCCAGCTTCTCCATCCCCATCCCAGGCACAAGGCAGCAGCAATCACTGACCTTCCCAGGGCAACAGAGCAGAACTGGGTGTTCATGTGAGCCACCTCCCCTTCCTGGGGAAGCCCCTGAATCAGAAAATGAATGTGCTGTGTCTTAGCACAGGCTGTGTCCTAATGGCCCTCTAAATTACATTTTCATACCATTGTGACCAGAGAAAGAAAAATCTCCCTAGTTATAAAACGTGGCCTCTATCAAAAGCCCATCCATCAAGAGGAACATCCTGTAACTCAGCAGGCTCCTCCTTGAGGTGGCAGTGACCCAAGGGAAGCTTTTATGCTTAAATCCCATGTACAAGACACTGGAAAGGCAAAAGCCACCTTCTCACAAACCAGGGCAGCACACAGCAGTTTATTCACTGCATATATAAGCAGAGGCAGGAGATTCATGGAGCTGATCTAGCACTGCTGTGGGGGTATGGAAAAGGCTCATCTCAACATTAACTGCAGAAAAAATCCTGAATTAGGTTAACTCTGGCTGTTAGAAAAACCACAGCAGATTTTTCTGATTCACACTGGAACAGTTTGGCTCCCTTGCAAGCCCAAGAAGCTGCACAGCCCCTACTGTTCCCTTTTCACAGCAATGATACTGCAGCTGAGCTCCCCTGAGCAAGCCCACCCTGGTGCCAAGGGCAGGAAGCAAAGCCCAGCAGCTGCTGCTCTTGGCCAGCAGCTGATTCACCCCAACGGTGGGGCTGGCAGCACCCCGATGACTAAGGACGCTTGCTCGGCGTCTGCTCCCACACACTGTTTGCTCTTCACCCAACAGCTTGTCAGACACGAGCCAGTGGTTTTTGTGGGAGAGATGTCAGGGTTAGAGGGGAAAATTATCTGCTGGGCTCGGTTTCTCCTGTTGCAAACCTCAATCAGCTGCTTCAGCAGGATGCTGGGGCCAGACTGCCTCATGGAAGGTCAATCTGCCCCATCAGCAGCAAGGGTGCCTTGAACTGCGCTCTGCAGGCATTAATGGTGCCATAAATCTGGAATCACACCTGCATTTTCTGTCCAGTCTTGGTCATTTCAGGACCAATGTCTTTCCCATCACCAGAAATTACTCCCATTTATCTACACCAAGCCTGCAAAATGGCTGCATTTCCAATGAGTCAGCAAGTTGCTCAGCCATGCAAAGCACGCATGGGCTTGCAATCAGGTATCGCTGGGGAAAGCTTTAATAATTAATAGCACTTCCCATCTTGATAATGCCCTCAGGAAGGATCAGACCTCACAGTACCCCAACTGGCAAGAAGCAACCAAACTCGTTGTACAGACACAATATGGAGCACAAGGGTCGTGTCAAAGGAAGTGCTGGTGCCTGGGGAGCTCTTGCTGCCCAATTTCCAGCCCAATAATTTTAAATATTCCCCTGGGCAGAGCCAGGCTGTGCTGAACCGGTTGCAGAGACAGCAGAGGGAGCCCGAAGTACAGCATTTATGTGAAAGAAACCTTCAAGGTTTGACAAAGACTACACACAGTTGATGGAAAGCTGGGGAGGTCACACAAAGTGCAGTCTCTGGAGCAGGCTGAGTGTACCACATTATTTTATTAGATGTGAGATCTAATTTTTAATCTGTGCTGGGTTTGTTGGGTTCCCCCATCCTTGCTAGCAAATAAAGCAGATGGAGGAAAATGTGAAAAAGGGGATTTCTGTCCAACCAACAATAGGTCATTAACCAAAAGAGGAGTTTTCTTTGCAGTGTTGTGGTCAGCGCCAGACAGCCCCAGCAGAAGGGCTGCCTGAACAGCCCCATCCCTGAGGCAAGGTCTGTGCTAGGGTTTGGGTTGGGGTTTTTTTCCTTAAAAGCAAGAGGAGGGGGAACACTGAAGGGAAAAAAAGGAAGAGCAGATTATCTTACTCCTTCACAAAGCCCACACACCCAGCTCCAAATCAGTAACACAGCTGATGTGTGCACAGCTTTAGGTTCAATCCTACATCCTTCAGTATTGGTAGGACAGAAGCCCACAGAGTTCAGGCCAGGAATAAATTCATCCTCAAGCAGCACAGAGCTGGTGCTTACAACCACCCCTGACAGCGAGCAGGATCAGGGCATTGACTGAGCACTGCGGCTGCCCATTCCTCTGCTGCAAACACAAAGGCCACAAGGGAACAGACACTGGTGCAGAAATTGCCCAGAAACACCATATTTGATGAGCTCTGCCTCTCTGCTAGCTACACAAAACCCCTACAATGTTTCTTTAATTACTGCTCCTTTCTAGGCTCCTGGATAAATATCACAGAACTGCATTTCAGCCTGGAAGCTTTGATGAGAATTTGGATTTTGAAGCGCTGAGTTTTGTTGCTGAAGTGAGGAATGTGCAGGCAGCCACATAACATTGCTCCTCAGGGATCTCTCCTTTCAGTGGAGATGGGAAAGCAATTAGGTTTCCCCCCTGCCCTCCCATGAGCTCTTCAAGCACAGGTGCCTCGACATTTGCACTCCATCAGCATCCAAGTGAGTGAGAGACAGTCAGAGAAATGGTCAAGGAAAATGAACAAGACAAATTTATAAGGAGTGGGCAATATTAATGAGGTGCTGCCAGTTTTTTCCATCACTAATCACATTATCTGTGGCAGTAACAGCCACCTTACGTCAGTGCCAGTACAGTATATGTTTCCAGGTAAACAGCAGTTAAAAGCTCCTTAAAAGCTCATGTTGTGTATTTGTATAAGTGCAGAGAACAATAGAGCACTGATTTCTGATAGAGACTGCAGAAGAAAGGCTCTGCACTGCAGCCTGGGGTAAATAACCCAGCCCTTAAAAAGAGGACAAGCTCCAACCTTGCCCCACGTTTTCATTTTGGTTTTAAGGTGAAGATTCTGGGTGTTCAGGACATAAAGATGCAGATGAAGAGGATGAGTGTGTAAGTCTGCTGAATGAAAATGGCAAAAACCAGAAACAGAGGAGATAGACAAGATCTGTAGGCAGCATGGTCACAAGAGGAGTTACCTGTTAAGGGGTTGCAGGTTTTGGAGTGGTTGTTGCACTGGCATGGTTCACAGCTGGTCTCGTTAAACCTGTAGTAGCCATCACTGCACTGGTCACACTTCAGGCCTGTGAAACCAACTTTACACTGGCATTGCCCAGAGCTGCACAGAGAAAAAGCAAACAGTGAGAGCTGGATGTGCTGGGAGGTATCCAAAGTACAAACCTGTGGTCAGGGTTTTGGAAGCCTTTCCTAGGGTGGGGAACTCTGCACAGAAATGCCTGCTGGAAACAGGACATGAAATCCATGGGCAGCAATTTCCAAGAAGCAACGGGAAGCTTAGGAAAGGCTGAGTCTCTGCAAAACCAGTTGCCCTGACAGCAATTTCCAGCTGGGCACCAGAAACCATCTCTCATTCTGGAGAGCCTTGGCCCAATGCCATCCCAATGGATCAGTCAGAGCAGATGTTCCAACAGCCTCTCTCCAGTCCCAGCCTCATCAGGCACCTGCACCAGTCCCAGGTCCTGCAGGACACTGGGACACCTATGATCACTGTGCCTGAACAATGACAGACACCTGGGCAATCACCTCCCCTCCACACTGGTGCTGAGCAGCACCTCCTAGTTTCGGGTGAGTGGACAATTCCTGCTCACCACCTGCCCTCCCAGCTCCCCCGAGAGCCAGCGCAGCAGCTCCGGTGTCCCACTTTGGTTTCAGCCCAGGCAGGCATCAGCCACCTGCACTCCTGCTTCTCCTCCATGATCCTGTTTATCCCTTCCACACAATATCTTCATAGCCACCTGGACAAAGCTCCTCTCTCCAGTCGAACTCTCCTACCCAGTGGGAGCCAGGGAAACACAAGAGGGAGTTTTCCCTTCCCCATCAGTTTCCACTACAGCTAACCCCAGGCAGGAGCATGTTTACTTGGGCACTGAGTCTGGCAGCACAGAGGGTGGAGCTCTGCACACTTAAAACAGAGGGCATTGGTGTTAGTTGGCACAAGCAAATACCAGGAGGCTATAAAAAGCAAAGGTTACCCTCATTCCTTTGGCTTTCCACACCAGTCCCTCCACACAGAGGCTTCAAACCCACTGCTTTCATAAGCAGCTTTATATATGAGCAGCATTTAGGCTCAGCTCTCAGAGGAATCACAGGAATGGAGAAAATGCTCTTTCCCATCAGCCTCCCAGCACAGCAACTGCCAGCTACAGCTCATCCCACCTGCACACATGGAAGCACTAACACCCGAGCTGAGAACAAGAGAGCACAGAAGTGCCCCTCTGCATCTCTGGTAGCCCTGGGGCCACAGGCAGGAAACCTCAATCCCCACAAGGTGTGCTGCACAGGGAAGCCAGGGTTTGGGTAATCAACATCATAAAATCCTAGAATATCCTGTTAAAAGGGACCTCAAGGATCATCTGGTCCAACCTTTCTTGGGAAAAACATGGTTGGCTTTAGACTCCAGGAGATGGTCTCCTCCAGGAGATGGATTTATCTGCAGCTGAGGATGAGGCAGGTAGCACCCATGGAGCTCCCCCCTGCACGCTGCTGGATGCACCCTCCTCCTGTCTCTCCCCTTAAGCAACCTCCACCCCATCCATACATCTTTTCCAGTCAGTGTTTGAGGGTCTGGTGTGCCTACACAATGTGAATATCATGTTCCCCTCACTCCTCCCGGGGAAGGGCAAGCAGTGCATGACTTGCTTCTAAAAGCCCCAAGAAAAGTCTGCTGCTTACAACTCACAGAGGCTCCATGCACTGGTGATGTGCTGGTTTGATTTGAAGTGCAGGAGACTGCAATGTTTTGGGGAAGGCAGCACTCCTGGTAGAAATTAACATCATTTAGCATCTCTGCTGCTCATTTGCTTGCCAAAGGAAGAGGAAACACTCAAAGGCACACCAAAACACAGAACTCAGCCCAAGTGGCTACACAATTAAATAGTTCCAGAATATGAAGCACCAGGCATGTAAAATGGACTGATTACAAGAAGAAAAAAGGAAGATGATGTTTCCTTTCTCTCCAGACCATTATCTGGAAAGGCAGCAGGCAGATGCAGAATTCAAAGGGATGCTGTTAAGCAGCTCAGTTATGTTTGACTTTTAAAGAGCTTTTCACAAGACCTAACATTAAGCCAAATGTTGTCACAGTGTTTAAAACAAGAGCAAACAAAAGGCAGTTTGGTTTTATTTGCTTCTGACTGCTACCAGACAGATAGTCCTGTAAGGGGGCAGGGCCATGCAGGGAAAAACAACTGATTTGGGGGAGAATCTAATATTTAGCCTCAAAATGCATCTTCTGGGGATGTGCCCTATGAGAAGGACTTTGCAGAAGCAAGCACTAGAGCTGTATAACCTTCACCCTACCAATCCCCTTCCTGGAGTCCAGGGTGCTCTATTTTATTCTCTCCTACCCCTTCATCAAGCCTTTATCTTCCTCCTTCTTCCTCCTGGCTTGCATCTTCTATCCAGCCTTCCACTCCATTCCTTTATAGGAGGTTTATTTCCCCAACAACTCTGCTAGAGCTCAATGCAACATTTTGGGAGAGTATCCCTTGATTTTACACATTAGCTTAAAAATAACAAGAAAGCTTTTTTTTTAAAGGGGAAAAAAACATAAGACAGTTTTGGAAAGTTTGGGTTTAATGCCTCTCAAGCAGACCTTTTCTCAACATGTTACACATGGCACAGAGCCAAGTTCTGCATGTGCAAGAATTAAATCACTCAGCAAATATAAAGCTTTGCCTGTGGTCATTGCTTCCATAGAAAAAAAGCCCCCTTACAACACTCCTTTTCATAGCTTCAGTCCAGTAAAGGCTGTCAGACACTTTTTAAAGCAAAGGTCAATGATATAAATGCATTGAAACCACAAAAAGAAAAAAAAAAGTCCTGTTAACAGACTGATTGTGCCCATAAAAATCCAGAAACTTGAGAGAAAAGACCCACAGTTTAATACTTGCACAGTGAGAACTCAACTGGATTTTGAGTATCAGCCAGGAATTTCTTTTTCTGGGGGATGTGGGGGGAAGAAGGGGGAAGGGAACAGGGAAACATTTTGATGCAGCAACATCAATTACTCAACTCCATTTCAGATGATTAACTCCACTGAAGCCAGACAGTTTTTAGCTCTCACAAAAGAATCAATAGGAGGATGTGTTGGGACAAAAACAGACTTCTAGTAACAAAAAGTCTCCTGCCAGCCTTGGTTTCTGCTAGACTTTTATGAAAATACTTACTTTAAAGACTGTGTAGGTAGTTTGTATCACCATCACATCATCCATCAACTTTATGTACATTTCCTGATAATTAAAAACATCAGCAGCAAGAGATCCTGGCAGAAGGAGCAGGCAGCCATTAGCCAACCAGTGGGGATAGGGACAGACCACATGTGAGGCTCAGATCTGACACCAAGTGATCCAACCCTCCAGGGGTGAGGGCTGCATGCCAAGTCTAAGACCCCCCCAGGGCAGGAGCATGTGCATCTAATCACCTTCAGCCCTTGGGCTTCATGTTATGCCTTAGGAGCTGCTGTCTGACTACCACAGGGCGATAGCCTGGGGCTGGATGACACTTGCTGGCAGGATGCAGCCACTCAGGGCAGCAGCACACCAGCAGACACTGAGGAGGGGGCTGTGAATAAAAGCAAAATACTTCAGCAAAGGGGGATGGCCTAAGCCCCAAAATATGTCTGCAAAAGCCAGTCTGATTTCACTCCCACCCCCCACAATCCCCTTCCATTGCACCTTTAGGAACCTCCCCAGGGTGTTGGAAATGCCATTATTCATCAAGTGATTTGTGCCACTAGTGGCAACAAACCATTCCCCGTGGTGGGATTTTACACAGGACTGCAGCTTGACAGCTATAGACCTAAGGGGATACAACAGAGATCCCCTGCTCTGTGTACTGCTTTGGCTGCTGTTGAAGAGGGCTGCAGATAGTTTTGAGCCTGCTTGGAAAGTGTCCTAGGAGCATAGAGAAGAGGAAACACCTCCTAAATCCTGTCTCCATGACTGGCCTGAATGAGACTGGTTTGGGTTGGAAGGGATCTTAAAGATCATCTAGTTCCAACCTCCTTGCCATGGGCAGGGACACCTTCTTCTAGACTAGGATGCCCAAAGCCTTGCCCAGCCTGGTGCTGAACTCTTCCAGGGATGGGGCATCCACAAGTCTGAAGCAGCAGAGCATCCTGCAGATAGTTTTTCTGCCAGGTCTGATGGCTGAGGAAGGACACACTGATGGGGCAGGCTCTGTCTGGCAGTTTGGGCAGTGCCCCAGCCCTGCATGGCCCAGCACAGGGCACCACAAGAACTCGAGGCCTCATCACAAGGGAAAAATAAAACCAAAGCATTAAAATATCTCTGATCTGAGACAGATCACAACGTGCCATTGCATCTGCAGCGGGTCTCACTCCTCCTCCACAGACACATCCTTAAGTTAGCAGGGACCTGACAGACACAAGATGGATGGGAAGACAGAGGACCATTGCCTTGAGGGCTGTGGGGAGGCATGCTGTGCTGGTTTAATGGTGTAACAGAAAACCCTTAGCAAGCTCCAGTCGTTTACTTTCTCCTTTTCTTTTCTTCTTTTTTTTTTTTTTTCCCAAGCAGGAGGGAAGGGAGAAATCCATTTTGAATGTTTTCCCAGCTGTCAGGAAAACCTGGATGCCCAGCTGCCACTGACAGCCTGACCATGGGGCTGCCTGACCATGTCAGAGTCAGGCAAAATGGTCCTGCACCAAGCTTCTGTGCCTTTAGCTTTAAAACATATGGGACTAGTAAGATTTTGAGGCTGTCAGAGGAAGAGAGAGCTCCCGTGGGTCTTGAACCAGGGTATGCATGTGGATGAGCCATATGAAACCCCTCATGGCTTAGAAGGAAAGCTTTGCCACATACATTTACCATCTTCATCTTGAAGCACAGAACATACACAGACACCCCTTGCACCACAGCATCTCCCAGGACCCTCCCCAGAATCGTAGAATCACAGAACGTTGGGAGTTGGAATAGACCTCTAGAGATCATCCAGTCCAAACTCCCTGCCAAAGCAGGCCACACAGGAACACATCCAGACAGGTTTTGAATGTCTCCACAGAAGGAGACTCCACAACCCATCTGGGCAGCCTGCTTCAGTGCTCCATCACCCTCACAGTAAAGAAGTTTCTCTTTGTGTTGAGACTGAACTTCCTGTTTTCTAGCTTGTACCTACTGTTCCTTGTCCTGTCACTGGGCACCACTGACAAGAGACTGGCACCTTCACCTTGACAGTCACCCTTCAGATATTTATAGATGGTGATAAGATCCTCTCTCAGCTTTCTCCAGACTGGGGAGGGGCTGTGCTGCCCTGAGAAAAAGGAAAGCAAGGGTTCCAGCCAGCCCTTCCCTGACCCAGCAGCATCTCCAGCTTTGCCTGCCTGCTGTCCCCTCCCAGCCACTGCCCTGTAATGCCCTGATTACAGCCGTGCCCATCACTCATCCCAGCAGGGCCCGGAGGTGTGCCTGCAACAGCCACAATTAACAGCACTGACAAGACCAAGGATGAATGGGGAGAAAGCCTTGCTGAACCACGAGCATCTGTAAAACAATCCTCATGAAAAGCCTTTGTCACACTTTGACGGAGTAAGACAAAAGGATGCTGCAGAAGATGAGGAGGATTCAGAAGCGATGTTGCTAAAAACGGTGCATTTTCTCCAGCAAGCCCAGCTCCTCGTGTGCTGATTCCTGTGATGTCTGACAGCAGGCAGGGGATAAATCTCTCTTCACGTTTTCTGGGCAACGGAGAAAAGTTAACATTTGAAAGCCAAAGGGCCCCAAAACACTTTGGTGGAAAACCAAAGCTGTTAACACTCACCCCGAGCAAACCAAGAACCCTCGTAACCCACGTGCTGATTTTCCTGCAGGTCAATTAATTTGATCCTCAGCAGGCTGGGAAGCGGAGAGCAGGAAAGAGCCCCAAGCAGCACATGGTTGGGTTTCACCTCCTGGCTGCCTGGGCTCAAACCAAAGCCACCAGCAGCCCCAAGGCCTCGGTGGCAGGGTTAGTGTGAGCGTGGCCCCGCTCAGAGCCGCCTTTGTGGAGGGCAGAAGAAGCAGAGCTTTATGGCACTGAACATTGGGCCATTGTGCGCCACATTCCTCGCTTTGTGCCGGGGGACGGCATCTGTTTGTATGGCCGCCCTCGGCGGAGAGGGGACACCTCCGGGCTCTGAAAGCCCATTCTGTACGTGTCAAAGGGCCACCTTGTCTGACCAGCGCCGCCTCCACGGCCCTGGCTCCCCCGCCGAGGATGCCCCACGCTGTTGGGAAAGTCAGGGAACTCCAGCCCCCGGCTGTGCTGTCTCCTCTGCCTGCCCTCCCCACACCATCCACCAGGACCTTGGTGGTTGGGGAAGGAGGAAGGGATGGGAAGACCACCGTGGCCCTGGAGAGTGAGGTTGGATGGGGTCCTCTGCAGTTTGGCAGCAAAAGGCTAACCACAAAATCTCAACCCCAAACAGCGGATCCCACTTCCCTGCAGATCACAGCAATATGGGGATGGGACAGGCAACCTCATTGCAGAAGAGGACACCTCAGTGGGGAAGGCAGAGACATGGGGCTGGGTCCCCACTAGATGCACTAGTTTTGTCCAACATAGTCCTTCCATCCCCCAAATCTCTACTGATGCCTCCCTTCAGGCAGCAGAAAAAGCCATGGGGCACGAGCAGTGCCTGAAGTCAGGCTGGGCACCACCTCCCCCTAACCAGAATACAGCCACAAAAACTTAAAAAATTGAGCCACTATTTTTTGAGGGCAGTCAATGTTTACCAGAGCAGCAAGACTGCAACAGACAGCATAGGAAGGGCAAAGCCTGGTAGAAAAATCAACAAAATAACAGGATTTCTGAGAAGCCACAATTACTGTAGGGGAGATGATAACAATCTACCTTCTCCTGCTGCTGTGCCCAGTCACTTATCTCCCATCCCTGTCTGCAACCCAATATAAATGGGCACAGGTACAGTATTTACCTGCTTGGGGGGGATCAGAGGAAGAGAGCTGATGGGATGTGAAGGATCTGAGAGTCCATAATAGGAGAGAGATTTAGACAATCAAAGCACACAGAGAAATATGTTCTAGGAGGGTATTCTTCTGCTTTTATGACATCCACATGTAACAATTTCCGCTACAAAAAAAAATTTGTTCTCTGCAGTGATGCTGACAAAGCATTACTGGGAGATAATGAGCCACTGCCTGTGCTCAGCCAATCTATAGAAGGGAGAACAGTCTTCTTAAAATCTGGGGGTAAAAAAGGAGAGAAGAGGGTATTTGGGTTTTGTTCTTTTAAAAAAATTAATCCCTGAGGAGTTGGGCTTCCAAGGTCTTACCTCCTAAAGGGAGCAGAGCCCAATGTGGTTTACATCAGGTGGCTACAATACAGTGGAATGGAAATACAGCTCCCAGGCAAAGAGGAGACATTTCAGAAGCATGGTGACACTCTACAGACAGAAAATGAAGATTTTTTTCTATGCAACATGAGAACTCCATCACCTCCTCCCAGATAACGTCCTGTAGTCAGGATGGGCAGAAGCCCTGGAAACATGAGGTCTCTCTCATCTCAAACCATGGCCATGAGCACCTTTCCTGCATAGGCTGGTAAAAGCTCCACAAAACCCTCAAATTTCAATGGATCTGCACTTTCTGACTTAAAAGAATACCCCCAAATTCTGCCCCACGTCGCTTCATACCACAAGATGTTTAAGGTGTGTCTAGCTGTGACCCATCTGTGTGCTTGCAAGGCCATCAAGACCAATGCTCCTTATTGCTTCCCCCACTCCATGATCTCTGCATCTTTTCACACCCCACCACCTCCACAAATGCAGTGTTCAGCTCTCCCTGCCCAGCTCCCCAGACTCACTTAAACCCTCCAGCCTTTATTCAAGGACCTTAACAAAGAATATTGTCCAGTGCTGCTGACCTTACTCTCACCAGCAATGCTCTTGCAAATCCATATGAGTTTGGGTCACAAGATCAGCCCCTCCAAAGAGAAGACCTACAAAGGATGCATACAGGGATGGTGATTGCCCAGCTGACAGCATTCCCCTTTCAGCCTCCCACCATCCCTGCTCCAGGGCACAGCCACATCTATAAATGCTCTCAGGGACACTCTGCCTTAATTCAAACACAAAGCATGAGACCCCCTTGAGGGGGGGAAACATCTCTGAATTAACACTTTGACATTTATGAGCAGGTTTTATCTTGGTTTGTTCCCCTTTTTTAAAATGGCAATGAGTGACAGGAGCTGTCTCTAACATAACTTCCAGCGAGCCTGCGGCACAGACCCTGCATGAACCAGGACCCCACGCTGCAGAGCTGTCCCCAGCCAGCAGTAAGGGCAGGCTGCTTGGCTAATGAGAGAGCAGAGTGGCTGCACACTTGGGCAGTGGGTTCCAGCACCAGACATGAACCAAAGCTAACATCACCTCCAAACTGCACACCGAAGCTTCTGCTTCCCATCATCCTGAGGCATGGGCAGAGGGAGCAACTTCAGCTGATTCACAGACCCCAACTCAACACGTGTCTGCTTTCATTAGGGACACTGACAGCATATTCTGGGTGTTTAAGAGCTTTTTAAGGGACCTGGAAAAACCTAACCCAGATTAGACAGGGAGCCCAGGGCTTCCTAAACTTTCCAGGCATTCTTAAACACCCCACAACTACCACAGCTCTCCTCCCATTCACTAGAGCAGGTAATGATGCAACAGAAGTTGAAGGGTGCATCAACTTATCTTCCCCAGAACTGGAGCAAGCTGTTTTAAAACACAAAGCCTCCCAGGGAAAAATAGAATTGAGGACTGAACCCTTCTGCCAGGCAGCAGTGTTTGACAGCACCTGCTCTGCTCTCAGCCCTCCTCCTCCATTCACATCCCAAATTGAAGGGTGCAAAAGCACCCACACAAGGAAAGCTGCTTGTGAGCTAAGTGTTCAAGGTCAGGTTGGATGTGGCTTGGAGCAGCCTGGTCTAGTGGAATGCGTCCTTGCTCATGATAGAGAGGTTGGAACTAGATGGTCTTTAAAGCTGCTTGCAGTCCAAACCAGCTTGGTTCCAAACATGCTGTCCCTGCAGCTGCAGGGCCACACTTTAGAGAAGAGCCACAATATCCTACATGCTGGGCTAGGACCATCTGGAATGAATGCCTGGCAAGAGGTAAATCAGAGTAACACCACCTCTCCCTCCCTGCCCTGGGGACAGCAAAGCCCCACACTAGCACACAGCAAACAAGCCATCAGAGTCCCACACCTCTGGGCCCCACTGGGCTACCCCTGGCCAAATTTTACTTGTGTTTGCAGCCCAGTGTGAGGCTGGCTAGTGCTGCTAGCAAGGCAGAAATAAATAAGTAAAAAGAAATGCAGAGTCATTTGAAATCTGCTCACCACTGTGTACCACCCACTGCCTCTTTCAGGCTGGGTTCTGCCTGCATGCAGCCCTGCTCTGTTAAATAACCCAGCCAGAGGACTGGTCTGCATAGGGACACCATTTCCACCTGCATTTAATTGTGTGGGTGTAGGGTTGCTGCTTTGCAGCAGGAAAGTTCCCCTCAATCCAAAACCCTTTCCTCTCACCCTGGGCTTTGCAGGCAGATCCTGCCATGTCCTGGACAGCCCCTGAGGGCTGCTGTGCTGCTGCCATGAGTCAGCTGAGGACATGAGTGGCATGTTAGGCAAAGCTACACTGCAGGACACGGAGGGCAGGAGTGTGCCAGGTGCTGCAGAAACACTGCAAGGAGCCCCAGTACTCCCATCACTGCTCCAGCTGGTGGGGCTGGAGACCACTGTCCCCCCCTCAGACAACCTTTGCTGCCTCTGGCTTGGCTCCTTGCCCAACTATAGGGAATGGGAGATGTGAGTTCGGGACTCTGGTTAAATTAAAAAAAAAAGGAAAATAAATGCCACGGGGTGCAAAGCCTAGGAGATGGGGACTAGCCAGCCTGGGCATGGAGACCTTCTCCAGCAGCATCACCTTTACCTTTGCCTGTTCCACCAGAGAAGGGCATTCCTGCTCCCTCATAGGAGGACAAAGAGATGGGAGAACACAGCTTGCAACTCAAGGTGCCCAAAAGATGGTGAGAGATGCAGCTCCTGGCTGGGACCATGTCACTACAGGCTGGTGTCACCAGCAGCCACCCTGCCAGGCGCCATCCCCAAGGCTCTGCAGGAGCACAGCCCTTCCGGCTCAGCCCATGCACCCACATGAGTCACTGCCATTCTCCACTGCTCTTTGACCTTGACCATGGTCCCTGAAACTTTAGATTCTTTCTCCACCCTTCCTCTATGGACTATGAACACTTCCAGGCCACAGCTATCTTTAGCAAGCATCTACACAGCATGCAAGCCAGAGAGATGTGGTTTTATCTGAGGTTTCTAGGCGTTACCGCACAGGGACAACACGCTCCCCTTCTGAGATGTGTCAGCCCTCTCCACACAGCCCAGGACTGCATCCAGCCCCACAGGGAGCTCCAGCTCCAACAGCACACAGCTTTTCATCTAACAAAAAACCAAACCAAGCCAGAGCATGGAAATCTGCAGCCCTCCCAGAGCAGGGGGGGGTGGAATCTGTGCGGATCTCCCCAGATAATCAAAATTAAACCACCACCAAAGGAGACCTTTGATTAGTGGCCACGGAGTCCATTCACAGCGACAGCGTGTCAGGTCAATGTTCACTCCCAAAATCAACTGTCTGCCTGGGGAAAGGGATTTTTATTTCCCCCCCCCCATTTTTATTTGATGGTCTGCATTTGAGGTCTAGTTAATAAACAGCACACTTGGGTGTGCCATCTGGCCAGGCAGAGAGCACGGCTAGAAATAATACTAATCACCAGCATAGGGTGGTGCTTTTAAAGGCCGTGTTACAAAAGCCTGGGTGAGCTGATTGCAAGCTATCAGGCACATTTTGTGTGCCCTGAGAGCTGAGCCTTCAGGCAGTCTGCCTCTCAAATCAGTCACTATCAAAAAGGCTGAGAGTCCAAAATTTTGCTGCTGTTTTACTTGGAGTCTGATCCGAACAGCAGCAGCTGCTGCCTTCAGCCAGCACACAGGAATCAACTCTGTGAGCTAGACTTGGGCTGGTGCTTTAAAAAACCCCAGCAAACCCCAGCAATGAATAATCCAGCTGACAGTATTTTCAGTGTCAACAGAACAGAAGCTGGTTACTGGTGTTACCCAAGGCTTGCATGCCTCATGCCAAGCAGGGATTGCCCAAAGGGGCGTGCACAGCTCACCCAGGGACGTGGCGGCAGGTAGGCATCAAACCCACAGCTCCAGACCCAGCACTGCCAGAACAAGAGCCAAACATTTCATTCCTGGCTTCAGACACACATCTCCTTGCTATGCAGAAGAGACTGTCCCGCCCATTGGGACAGATCCCAACCCAGGGACAGACCCCGTGCTCCTGCCCAATCCATTTTCTATCCCAATTCACCTTTCTGTACACATCTCCATGAAGAAGGCTGCCCATCTCACAGCCATGCTGGTGCCCCCAGCCCTACGACACAGACAACTGACCTAATTTTCCTCTTTTAAACACCCAGAGGTCATCTCTGTCTGCAGCAAAGCCCTCTGAGTGGGGAAGAGAAACACAGAGCCATCTCTGTTAACACCACTCCTCCTCCCCAAGTCTTCCTCCAGATTTTGCCCTGTGCTGTCTCTTCTAAATGCCCAAGGATCTGCATCTGCCACATCCCTCGAGGCTGTAAAGTTGTGCTGAAAAGAAGCTAGAGAGGTCCTCTGCCATTTCTGGATCCTTACACATTGGGGTCGGGGTGTGATGGCTCTCTACTTGCAGGAACTCCACCTCATCCTCCTTCACAACTCACAGCATCTCACCTGAAGTTCCTAAGGGCATTTCCTGGCTCACTTCACACAGCAAGACATGGGGAGATGCCACCCACATCTGTGCTTGGTGAATCAGAGTCAAGGTAAGAACACTCCCTCCCAGCCAACCCAGTTGCTCCAGTAGCACCTCCCTCCTCTCCCAGCTCTCAAAGATAAGATTTGCCCCATCTGCCTTTCTGCCCTGTTTGCCCTTCCAGTAGAGCTGACCAACTTCAGCCTGTCCAGTCTGTGGCAAACCCTGATGCTTCAGGACACATCTTTCCATACCTAAAACAACCACTAAAAAAAAACAAGTGAAAAACTCCACTCTCCACCCCCAAGAATCACCTTTAGTAAGAAGGGCACTCTAGCCAACTGCAGCATTACTTTTAAGTCCTGATTTGTCAGAGCTTATGCAAGCAGAAATATGCAGCATTGAAACAAAAAGGACATCAACAGAGGGGCTGGGTGTTTGGAGAAAAGAATAAATGTATAAACCAATTACAAACAACATGTCCCTGCAGAACATTTCAATTCTGACTCAGCCCCAGCTCTGGCAGCAGAGTGCAGGTGTTCAACGCACGCTGAGCCTGGACCAAACCCTAAAAGACAACAAAGCTGCTGCCAGCACAAGCATAAGTCCTTTGCATCCACACACAGGTATTGCATCCCATGCAGGGCCCTGGAGAAGGATCAGGGGCTCTAGGAACACCTCTGCTGTTGACTTTCTGGTGGCAGCCCAAGAAGGAAGCCCAGGAAGGATGGAAGTCACTGCAAGATGGTTGGTTTGTTGGGGGTCCTCCTCCTAGGAGAGATCTTGCAATGTGCTGCCCTGAACCAAGGGTCAGGCTGCTGGTTGGACTCTTTGCAGGAACACAGAGACACCCTCAACTCAGCAACAAATCTCTAATGACTGACAGATCACTGGTTGGAAAGAAGAATAATTGCGTGCGGGCTTTTCAAAGGCAAGATGTGAGTGCGGGCAAGATGAACTGAAGAGGAACACATTCATTATCCAAGAGCTGAAAGGACCAGCTAGGGTGACTTGCTTAACACAGCAGAGGAGAGGAGGCAGCAAGGTTAAACAGCAGGCAAGCCAAGCGCAGAGCACAAAGCTCCACTTGCCTCTGGTGTAACAAATATCCTCTTGGAAAACAAACTTCTCCAAAGCTCCTCCACTCCCCTCCTGAGCTGAAGCATGAAGGCAGCCTCATAGATAGGGACTGATGGACACAGAAGGCATCAGAGGAGAGGTTCTGCTTCCACACAACTCTGAAATGCAAGTTCAGTCCCTTGTGGGCTGCTGGGGCTTTTGCCACAGCTATGGATATTTGTATAATCCAGATCTTGAAACAGAGGAAAACCACAGCTCATGAATTTGTATAGGGGCAGCTTCCTTCCTGCCTTCGCTTTCCTTCTGGATTTTTTCCTTACATTTCTTTTCAACACCAGCACCAGCTGACAAGATCCGTTCCTGCCTGATCAGCATCCCAGATGCCAAAGCATCCCCCGACGCCGACGCTGTGCAGGCAGTCCCCGGGAAGGGCTCAGTGGGACAGCAGTTTACTTACTCATCGCACTGGGCAGTGGTGGAGCCGGCAGGGCTGCAGCCACAGGGGTGGCACCGCTGGCTCTCTGCCTCCAGGTAGAAGCCCTGGGCACAGCTCTGGCACCGCAGCCCTGTGTAGCCTTCCAGGCAGGGGCACTGCCCTGTTGTGCTGTTGCATTCAGTGGTGCTGACGCTCCCCGCGGCGCTGCAGTTGCACAGGTCTCCTGCAAAGGGAAAGAGAAGCTGAAACTGGTGTGCTCTGGAGTACAGCACAGAGCAGGACCCTGACCTGGTAGCTTGGCTACCCTCCCTTTGCTTAGCCCAGGGTGGGAACTTCATGGAACTGTTTTCATTGGAATAAACCTTTAAGATCGTTGAGTCCAACTGCTAACCCAGCACTGCCAAGTCCACCACTAATCCATGGCCCTCAGCACCACATCTACACCACCACTGTAAGGATGTGATTTGCTTTAAAATGTTGAGATGATTAAAAAATGTCAACAGCACCTTGGGGTTTGAACCCCCACAGCCCATGTTTCAAATCTCTCTCCATAAAAGAGCTACATCATTGAATTAAAGAATGGTTTGGGCTGGAAGGGACCTTTAAAGGTCATCCAGTCCAAACCCCCTGCAGTCAGCAGGGACATCTGCAACTACAGCAGGTTGCTCAGAGACCCATCACAACCTGACCTGGAATGGTTCCAGGGATGGGGTATCTCCCACCTCTCTGTGCAACCTGGGTGAAGGTCCCATCACCCTCAGTATAAAAAAATTCTTCCTTCTCTCTAGTCTCAGTCTTCCTCCTTTAGTTTAAAATCATTACCCTTTGTCCTGTCACAATTGTTCCTGATAAACATCTTTCTCATAACCCCTCTTTAAGCACTGAAAGGCCACCAGAAGTTCTCCCTGGGGTGTCCTCTGCTCCAGGCTGAAAAACCCCAACTCTCTCAGCCTGTCCTCACACGAGAGGGGTTCCAGCCTTCCCAACATTGTTGTGGCCTCCTGTGGCCCTGCTCCAACAGGTCTATGTCTCTCCTGTGCTGAGGACTCCAGAGCTGGCCCCAGCACTGCAGGTTAGGTCTCAGCAGAGGGGCAGAACCCCCTCCCTCCACCTGCTGCCCATGCCCAGGAGACTGTTGGCCATACCTACTGAAGGACATCTATATGCAGCTGTACATCACACTGTCTGTATCCACTCATGGCTGGCTGTGGCTCCAGGAGCTGGCAAGCACTGGGTGCTGCAATGGTAGGAGAAAATTGGCAACAGGCAGCAAAATCACCAATTCTAAGACCTTCCATTGCACACCAGTGGAATACCTTTTGACTTACCAATGGGCTGGTCTCTACAACACAGGACATACACAATGCATGATGACCTGGCACCAGCATCTCCCACTGCACCTTCAGCTGAGAGCAGGGGGAGTGGAGGAGCTGCAGGGGTTTGGCTCCCCTCTGCAGCATGGAATTATAGAACTGTTGAGGTTGGAAGAGCTTGCAATACCACCCCTACTGCGAAGCTACCACTAACCATATCCCTCAGCACCACATCCACAGGTCTTTTAAATACCTCCAGGGATGGTGACTCCACCACCTTCCTGGGCAGCCTTGTTCCAATACCTGATAAACCTTTCTGTGAAGAAATTTTTCCTGATAGCCAGCCCAAGCTCCCCTGAAAATCTGCCCTTGGCAGTACTGAAGCCATGAAAACAGCTTTAAAAAATAGGGTGGTGGAGCTGAGGACAACACCAAGACCTCCTGGCTGCTGGCCTTCACCACCCAAACCACAGCAGGCCACCTTTGGTGCTGTGGTGAGAAGACCACTCTGAGGACCTTCACGTCAGCGTAGGGGACGCTCTGCATTTGCAGGCATTATGGAAAGCATGCACAGAGCAGCCACTTTTTGATGAGAGAAGCAAATCTGATCAGGTGATGAATTCCCAGTTCCCCCACACATTATTCCTCCCAGTACCATCTCTCCAGTGACTTTGGTGCTTATTTCTCGTAAGCACCAAACACACCACCTCTCCCCAGCAATTTATTCCTGCCAACAGCTTTATCTCCACTCCTTCACTGCAAAATATTTTGTGCCTAAATAATTTAAGGTCTTTTTTCTGCCAAGGGTGAATTATAAACAAGGATTATTTGTAGAAACAGTGTGGAAAGCATCAGGGGCTTTACACAACTGCTGGGATTTGTTCTTCTCTGGGCAAAGGCAGTGCTCAGGGAATTCCCTGGAGAGGGGAGAAGCCAGGTCTCCATCCCAAGGAAACTTGAAGTTCAGATCATGTCAGGAAGAGCCAATATGAGCATTTCAGATTATTGAACTTCGTCCAGTTCTGGAGCCCCTATTACAAGAGGGGTATGGATGGGCTGGAGCATGTCCAGATAAGGGCCACGAGGATGAGCAGAGGGCTGGAGCTGCTCTGCTGTGAGGAGAGACTGAGAGAGCTGGGGCTACTCGGTCTGGAGAAGAGAAGGCTCTGAGATGACCTTATTGTGGTCTTCCAGTATCTGAAGGGGGTTACAAGAAAGCTGGGGAGGGACTTTTTAGGCTATCAGGTAGTGATAGGACCGGGGGGAATGGAACAAAGCTGGAAGTGGGGAGATTCAGACTGCATGTGAGGAAGAAGTTCTTCACCATGAGAGTGAAGAATGGGTTGCTCAGGGAGGTGGTTGAGGCCCCATCCCTGGAGGTGTTTGCAGCCAGGCTGGATGAGGCTCTGGCCAGCCTGATGTAGTGTGAGGTGTCCCTGCCCATGGCAGGGGGGTTGGAACTGGATGATCCTTGTGGTCCCTTCCAACCCTGACTGATTCTATGATTCTATGATATTGCACACTTGTGCCCCACACTGATGGAAAGGGCCTCAGCAGGTGCCTGGCTCAAGCCACACTAAAAACCAACCAAGACCTCAGAGTATCTTTCAAAACACAAACCATAAGGTCTCCTGCATCACAGCAGTATTGTAAAGGTTCCCCAATGTCCATCCTTCAGCCCTCACTCTGGGCACATTTGCTGGTGGGCTACAGATTACGAAGCAGTTTGCCAAGCACATTAAATGAACATAAAAACAGATTATAGGTTGACTTGTCAAGGAAAGCTACAAGCCAAGTGAGAGGAAGGATGCCCTCTCCCCCAAAAAGGACCATGCAGAAGCTGCAGGACCTCTCTAACCAACAGCCAGCCAGCCAGCAGCACTGAGCTGCTAACTTGCCCCCAGTGCTTGCACTTTTTATCTGCTTTCTTCAAACACACAGAAATAGGAGTTTTTTAGTTCTGCTACTCTGTCAATGCCTACACAGTGTCCCCACAGAAGTAATTTTGTACCCACACACCTATGAAATTGCATCTAAATTTTCTTCACTCTAAACTAGCAAATAGGACAAACACCTCAAGCCCTGCAATTATCTACTCCAGCAGCCACTTCATGTAATGAACCGAATTCCCATCTCAATTATCCAGCAGAATCTTATTGATTTGGGCACTTGGGCTTCTCCCAGCCAGTGGGAGTTGCAAGAAGTTGTTGAGCAAAAAGCACTTTGGAGTTTGTCAAACATGCATCAAAACCAATTTACCTTTCAAAGCTCGTTATGTGCAGTGCAATTAGACCTGCTAGACTTGATTATGCAAACAAGCATTGTGTCACTTCTAATGGTGATGTGAGGGGCTGAGAGGGCAGGTCCAGCATGGTGACCATGAGCTGCTCTACACAGAGACTACCTTCATGCTGCAGGGAACATCACAGTCAGAGCCATCATCAGCTGTGTGCCAAGTCCATCCCAGTGCTCCAGCAGCACCATCTGGAAATTGATGGGTGCCACAAATCACTCAGTATGCTGCCATCCTGCTGGTGTGTATGGGATGGGAGAGTTCCCATGGGGAACTGCTGATGGGGATGGGATGGGAGAGTTCCTCCATGCCAGTGATGACCACCCATGAGCACTGTCCTGCTCCTGCCCTCTCCATCCAGCAGACTGGCACTGATGAACCCAACCAGAAGACAGCAGAGCCCAAAAGGACACATGGACACAACTGCTATCTGAGCACACTACCATAAAAATTAACAGCCTCACACAATGATTTGGGTTGGAAGGGACCTAAAAGATCATCTAGTTCCAACCCCCCTGCCATGGGCAGTGACACCTTCCACTAGACCAGGTTGCTCAAATCTGGTGGCCTCATCCATCACAAGAGCCTGAAAGGCCCTTAGTGAGGCAGGGCTGTGCTGTAGTAGCTTTATCAACTTGGTTTCATGGCCATGCTTTCTCCAGGGGAGAAAGAAGGGCTGTCCCCAAGTACATTACACTGACAGGAGCAAGAAGTGGTGTTGACATCTCATTACCTTCCCAAAAAATCAACCATGGCACAAAAATCAAATAAACAGAAGCCAGAGAAGAGGAGCTGCACACGTTGGCAAGAGCCTTGTGTTTCTTTTGCCCTTTATCAAAGAACTTCAACCATCCATCAACAGAGTCCAGCCATTGCCAAGCCATGGTGCAACTCCCTGGGAACATCATCACTACCTACAGGAGCCCAACACGTGCTGGGCAGCAACAGGAGTCCAAGGCAGGGTCTGGTCATGTTCTGCTGCCTTATCTGAGGGATGCAAACATGAACAGCCGTGCTGGACAAAGCAGCTGACTTTGGGTTGATCTTGGCAATGGCAGCAGCTACCAGACAGGGTTTTCCTTCCAACAGCAGGGCTGTTTGTGCACTCAGATACTTCTGGAACGCCGCAGGCTTTCCAAAACCACACACAGAGCAATTTCCCAGTGCCTCTTTATTTTTTCCTGCAGGTCTTTGCCCATCAAAATTGCACCAGGTCAGGTCATAACCTGGAGGCAGCTCAGCCTCAGCAGCCAAACTCAACAGCAAGACAGACACCACCAGCTCTGCATAGGCTGGGCCCCAGGAGAGTGAGAAATGCTGCAACAATCCAAAATAACACCAGCAAAAAAGCAGTTTTTTTGTTCAGAGGCTGGTGAAGTGCTGGCTTCAGCTGCCTCAGGAGGGATGGGGGAGGCTGGTTCTGCTGCTGTTGGGTGCAGAGCTGAGCCTGTCTACTGCTGGAGCTGCAAAATCACCCCCAAGCATGGGATAAGGCACAACAGGGCAGATGCAGATAACATCTCCCAAAACAGTCATTGTCTTGCAGGCCCTGCCTCCACCAAAGCACCCCAGAGATTGTTGGGGAGGGATGGTGTTCTACTTCAGGGAAGCAGCACCAGACATGGTCCCCCCCCTCCCCATCCCCAAGCCACCTTTACTTGGCTCACGCTTCCGCCTGGCTGACGCAGCCCAAAAATGCCCTAAAGCCCCTTTGGTTGGGCAGCTGAGGAGAACCAGACAGCAGCATTAAAATCCATTGCCTAGCACAGCATCGAGGTTTGACATGATGATGTACCAGACTATGAAAACCCCAGGCTTAATTTCAAAGACACTTTGTTGTCCCGATGGCAGCCGGGTTCAAGAAGGCGAGCACGGTCCCCAGCCAGAGGGGGAAAGCGATAACGAACATCCACCTTAGGCTCTGCAAGCACAGCAAAGATGATGAGCACCACAGAAAAAGATCAGGAAATTTATCCTGGCTCCTGGCCAGAGCCTGGCTTTTCAGAGCCTTTATTCAGTTTTCTCAAGCAAATGTTTTGCTTTTGAAGGTAACCTTCAAAAACACCTTCCGGAGAGCTTATGAAAACATCCCGGAATGAACGCGGATGAACGAACCCCGGAGCTGGGCTGCTCGGGAGGTATCGTGTTGAGGTTGGACAACACCATCAGCACAGGAGCCAAGGGCAAAGGCCTCTCTGGGGTGGGGCACTGGTCCAGGCTCCAAGTCCCAGCTCTCCTCAACTTGCTCTCCTCAACTCTCCAGTCTTTCTCTCCCCTATTCACACGGTGTTCACATGCCAGTACCTCTAATCCTCTGCCTTTGTTCATAGAATCATAGGATTGGAAGGGACCTGAGCTAGTGGAAGGTGTCCCTGCCTGTGGCAGAAGGGTTGGAACTAGATGATACTTGAGGTCCTCTTCAACCCTGACAATTCTGTGATTCTGTGTGACCTTAAACATCATCTAGTTCCACCCCCCTCTGCCATGGGCAGGGACACCTTCCACTAGATGAGGCTGCACAAAGCTCCATTCTGGAAATACTGATGTTTCCCTTCCTTCTCCAGGAGGCACCATGCAACAGCTCAAAGCACTGGGCTCTCAGTGATACAAACCACCACCACCTTTGCTCATGAAGGCTTTAATTAATAAACAGCCTGATGACCTTTCGAGATCCCAGAATAGAAACACTATAAAAGCACAGATCACTGCCACGTGTTGCTCCTTCCAGCAAAAACAAACACAAAACAACCCAACAAACACCACTCCCTTCATGAGCAGCATTTTAACCTTTACTTTTTATTGCTTAGAGGCAGGTGGATAAAAGAAAAGGTTTCCAGCTTGTTTCAGCAAGGGACACGCTGCTGTAGAGGCCACAGATGGAATATCCTATTTCAGTTAGCTGTGACCCTGATTCATTATTGTGCAAAAGTTGTAGGTCACTAATAAACTGGAGAAGAGTTGTTTTGGTATTTTTCATGGTACTGGACTCAGGCCACAGCATGAACTCGTGTTCTGGTGAGCAACACCAGAACAACTGAGAACGTGCCAGGTTTGCAGGACCCAGGGGATGAAGTGCTCTGAGACCCCTCAGCATGACCACCAGCTCCCTGAGCTCAGGACCAGCCCCTCCAGCCCACACCCCCCAAGCATTGATCTCATTCTCCAAATCCCACCCCAGTGCAAAGCCCAAACTTGTGAACCCCAGCGAGGTCCCAGGCTGAGCCAAGCTGGCAAGTGTGACACCACATCCCCATGTCTCCCATCCCCTCCTAGCACTTAGGTTGGGCTCATTCTGGTGAAAAAAAATATAATTTCTCAAATGGTATTTCCACATCCTCTCAGACCTGCAGCATTTTAAGCCTCTGCATGTCTTGTAAGCGTGATTCCTTCTCCCACCCCAGCCACTTAATGAATGAATAATTTAAAAAAGGGTGAAATATTTACAAACCATAAAAGAAAACCACTATGAAATACACAAAGATGTCTGTATGAAACCATATTTGCTGGGGACATCCTGAAATGGTGCAAATCCTGAAGCAAGTCACCTGCTCACTGGAGCCTAGTATGGAAAAATCCAAGGGGCACAATTTTTGTAGAAGAACATACAGCTGAAAGAGCAAGATCTGAAATCCTAGGGATGCTATTTGGGTCCTGCCTCAAAAACACCTCCAGGGAGACAGCCATTTTCTGTTCTCCAGACTAGATGAAGGAAATTTTAAAAATAAATATATAGCTTGAAGGTACTGGTAGGTTTTTGGGTGCTAGCACTGTCCCAGCAGCACCAGAAGCCAGTGGTGGAGACATCATACTGGGGCTGCCCCGGTATGGTTTCTGCACCACGGTGCTGCAGGGCTGAAAGCAACAGCCTCATGTGAGCCATGCAAACACCCAGCTCAGCTAGAACATCACCTCCCAAATACTCCAATCTGGTATCCTACTGGATTTAAAACAGCCACAACAATGCCTGGCTCGGGGCCTCTCTTGCCGTTTGTTGGTAGAGCCAGAGCCAGACGTCCTCACCTCCTCCCTCCATCTGCTCCCTAATTCCTCCCCCGCGTGCAGGTGGCTTCAGGTGAGCAGCCCAGAAGCCCAGCCAGTCTGAGCCTGGAGGCACTCAGAAGCCCAGCCAGTCTGAGCCTGGAGGCACTCACTTCCTGACTGCCAAATGTTTGCAGTTACACTGGGTTTATACCAACATAACCTCACTTCACACCAGCCTGACCTCCCAGATATCAAACCAGCACTGACTCAATCTCCCATTCACTTGCACAGAGAGGATGAAGATGGTGTATCCACTGCACACAACAGCATCCCATCCCACTCCATCCCTGGAAAGGCTCTGACTTGGTATTAACATAGTAGTTTTCCCTCCTCCCTCCCCATATCTTATTCCCAAATTCAAGCCCTACCTTCTCTCCCTCCTCCTTCATTTCCCCTTCTCAATCCCTCTCCAGGCACCATTCCTGACAACACAGGAATAAAGGGATCAGGCAGCAAGTTTAAAAACCTATCCAAGACCATTTCCTTTCCCCTTGCAATTTAGTTGTGGAACTCATTGTCAAGGGATGTTCTGGGAGCCAGAAATACCTATGGCTTCAAAGGAGGACTGGATAAGCTCATAGAGGACAGGTCTGCTGGTAGCTGTTAAACACAAGGATCTGGAGGAAGAATCCTGATGAGAAAACCCCTGAAACACTTGCTGCAAACAGTCAGGATTATACCCTGTCCTCTTGGCAACTTCTTGTGGCCAGTCTTGGATGGGTAAAGCTTTGCTCTGACCCAACCTGGCCATTTTGATTTTCTCCTCATTTCCACTGCTCAGGAATGGTTGCAGCTCCATTCTCCCCCCAAACACACAAACCCCCCTTGAAGAGTTAGACACAGCTGCTTCCAGTGGGACTCTTTTCTTACTGCAGCCTGAAGCACAGCTGTGCTGCACTGCTGCTTTCCCCTCACCTCTCTACAGGCTCTTTCCCAGAACCCTGAGAAGATTGTTTCATGCCCTTGGAGCAAGCCACCAGTGTGCCAAACCTCCCCCAGGAACTGGACAACGGTCAGGACAGTCCTGTCCCAGCACAGGACACAGGAAACGAGCATCTGTGAGCCTCCTCACCAGCTGCCATCTGGTAAAAGATAAGGTCCTGTTTCACCCACCCCTTGTAAAACTATTCACTGAGCTCCAGCCCATTCTTGCCACATTTCTGATGCCACCATCTCAGTGTGGTCAAGTCTCACCCTGCTCTGGCTTTTGCATTCAGTTCCTTCACTTCTCACTGGGGTGGCTGCGTGCAACCAAGTTGATGTTGTGAATGTAGGAGCTGCTACCCCAGTGCAAGGACAGTTTTTGCCTCCAACCATTTGCAGGCAGAGAGCCTTTGCCCTAAGGCTTGCAGCAGATCTGAAAGGACACAGGCTGGCTGAGTTCTCCTGCAGGGAGCTGAAGAACATCTGCCATGAGCTAGGAGCTCCTGCATAAACAGCATCAGGGATGAGCTGATGCACTGTGACTTCTGAAGGGGAGGTGTGCTGCCAAATGCTAGGATTCACTCACATCCAGACCACACTCAGCACAAACTAATAGTCACCTCTTGCATTACAAAGGTGCATTAAAGTGCTCATACCTGTAATTTACTCCCATTTGAGGTTACAATGCAAAGCCAGTGCAGTAGAATGAGGATCTCTGCCTACCCAAGAAAAAAATTACACACGTATAGAAATGTCTTCTGTAACTGTGCATCCATTTTTATTAGTGAGTGCATCAGATTCAGGGCACTTACAGCCTCCACCAAGCTCAGGGTGCTGCAGAGTTGGGTGTGCTGCTGCTGAAAAGCATCGTTGATGTTAATGGTGTTAAGAGCTTTACAGGAGTCGCTTGTCTTGTCGCATAAAAGGATTGTATGGGTCAACAGGGGAGGAAAGACAAGGATTTCTCAATGCTTATCCATCACTTGTAATATCGTTAAAAGATTAAACATATTTGTTAAGGAAAATTAGATTAAATCTCTCTTATCACTTGGAAAGGAGTACAAAGCCAAGGTCCCAGCTCTGAGGATTTCTAGCAGCTACACAAGTACTTCTCACTGGCATGAAGCAGGCAGACTTGGTGTTTCAGCCAAACTCTGGCCCAGCCCACACCATGCCTTTCCTTCTGCCTTTCCTTCACATTTTCAAAGGGATGCAGCATCACTCCCCAGTGTAGTTCCCAGCCCTCCTGCCCCACCAGCCCTCAGCAAACCCACTGCTCCTCTCCTTCAGCTAAGCACAGCCAGGACTCTCTCAGCCTGAAACAAATACAAAGGCTGCTTACTCCTGGGATTAGTTATTTTTATTCCTTCCCTGCACCTGCAATTGAACGTTTGGATTCTGAGGAGTTCCTGAAAGCTCCTCTGTGCACTGCAAGCACCGAGCAATTCTGGTGCTTTCCCTTCCTTTCTGATGCTAAACAAGTTAGCGACTGAGCAGCAGCTTTGAACGGCTCATTCCCCAGTAAAAGTGCATCAAAGAAGTCAGACTCGGAGGTGTAAAGCTGTCTTGGGAGACGAAAGGATCAAACCCTGTAAACATAAGTGAAAACAAACAAAAAAAAAAGAGTAAAATATGAATTCTCATTAACCTCACATTCCTTCTGCACTGGGAGATCCCCAGCTGGTGGCTCCACCAGGGCTGACAGCAGAGTGATACCCAGGTTGCTCCCACCGATGAGATGCTGTCAGGAGAAGCTGGAGTGGTCCAGCAGTTATTAAGAGCCAGGTTACAACACAGAAGGCTGTGCTGGGGGGGCTTACCCAGCTGCAGAATTATTCCTATAGAACAATAAATTTCCCTACTCAGCCAAACCCTCTGGGTCCCTTCCTAAGCAGGCTGTGCATAAAGAAGAATGTGGCCCTAAAATGTTTATGATACAGGAAGCTACAATAACTTCAAACAGACCAAATAAATGCTTGAGGATTAACATCTCAACAGTTAAAAAGACTGGATGCAGGCCTTTTAATTAATTTGAAAATAGTTTTGTTGGCATTTTACTTTAGTTGGTTAGATCTTCCCTGCTAATATTTCCACAAATGTCTCCAACCACATAAATATTCCTTGTTTCTGTTTGAAAATCACCCTGTTTTTTACCACCCAGAGTGTGACACAGCCAGCCCAGCTCGGGGCTCTGAGATAAACAGGCTGAAATGGAACTCTGGCAATGCCTCCCAACACAGCACACAGCAGAGCCCTGCAGCTCAAGCCCTCCTCACAGATGTACTTTTTGGGGCACCTCTCAGGAAATGTAATTGTTTTGTCAGCAAAATGCTTTTGTTTGAAGATCAGGACACCTCACACGGGACCAGGCTGGGAATCTGTTAGCAGATTTCAATTTTAGGATCTATCAACCATGTCCTGGCAGGGGAAGGGATTAAAAACAGCTGCATGAATAATATGAACTCTAATCATCTGTTGAAGCTTCCATGTGCTCAGCTCCCTGCAAAAAGTAATTAAAAGCACAAACTTTGCTGGGTGCTTTGGGGAATTGTGGCTAATGAAGGAACACATTCACTTCTACAGGAGCTTTAAAGGTGCTGCAAGGAGAAACCCTGAGTGAGAATCCTCCTCCCAACCATCTCCAGTTAGGCGATGAAGTTGTGCTGCCTCAGTGACCAGCAAGAAAAGAGAGGTTAAGAGATGTGTTGGAGGATGAGCTTGGCTGAGCTCTTCATTTATCACTGCCCCATCCTTCCCAGCAAGGCTCCCAGCATGCAGCCAGAGCTGGCATCTGCCTGGGTGAGGGAAGGGGTCAGGATTTAGCTCAGGCTAGCTCCAGGCTCCTACACAGACAAAAACCCAAGCCACTTGGGTCTCTGCTGCTGCCTTCCAATTTCAGAAACCCAACTGCAACACTCCCCAGGCTGGACCCTGCAGGGAAGGACTTGGGTGAATTACTAGGATGCATTAATAGGATGCAGTGGGGAAGCTCTTCCTTTGCTACTCAATGGACTGGGAAGCCACAGGTCTGCAGGGGCATCCAGGTGAGCATCTCCCAAGCCACCAAACCCACCCCTTTGGAGATGACAGCAGTGACAATCTCTTGCTTTTAGGAGACTTACTCCCAATTCTACAGCCAAGAGAAATGGGGGGAGCAAGGCCCTCATGGTCACTCACCCTGCTTTGCAGAGGAGCCCAGGGATACTTCACCCTGTCCACATCTCCCTTGCTCCTGAATTTTTGGCCTAGATGTTGTTAAGAGCAAAAGAAGTGGGAAACTCCAAGGTATGTCTGCATTTCAAGCAAAGCAGCAATGCACAAGGTAAGACTGTGACATTAAAGAGAAGGTTAATAGGGGTTTTCTAAGCCTGTAATTTCCCATATTAAATAATTATTTGTCTCAAGACTGGTATAAATTGGTTAAAGTCTCAGGCAGTGCTCATGCTGAGATAAAACAGGCAGATGACACCAGCCCAGGCTCAGACCTATGCAGAAGGTTCATCCTGGTCCAGGGATGTATCTGACTCCTTTCTCAGTTTTCAAAAGCCAGACATTTTCAGATGCTTCTCTGCAGGGAATGTCCAAACCTTTCAAGAGCTGCCTTGGTACAGCCCCAAGATGTGCTAATGTGCAATGACATCCCTGGGGGAAATGTTACATCACCACAAGTTAGGCAACAACCAGGATTTGTGCATCCTCCTCACTCAGCACCAAGCTGCAGACTCCTCTGAGTGACATCTCAGGGAGGGCACAGTAAAGCTTTTTGTTTAAGGAACAGTTGGGTTTGCTGCTCAAACTTGTTGCAATGGAGATCAGCAACACTTTCTGCTCCTGATGCGCTTGACAGCAGCAGCTACTCACCCAGCTGTGGTCAGAGGCATCTCCTGTCAGAACACTGCAGATCTTCCTTCACAGCTGCCTGGCTGAGAGCAGATGCTCCAGCAGGACAGCCCTGTCTGCACTGCTGCCCTCCTCCTCGAGAATCATGGAACATCAGCATGGTGGGAGGTTGGAATTGACCTCTGGAGATCATCTAGTCCACCCCACCCCCCTTCTAAAGCAGGTTCACCTAGATCAGGTTGCATGGGAACACATCCAGGCAGGTTTGGAATCTCTCCAGAGAAGGAGACTTCACAGCCTCTCTGGACAGCCTGCTCCAGGGCTCCAGCACTCTCAAAGTAAAAAGTTTTCCTTTAAGTTCAGATGAAACCTCCTGTGTTCCAATTTGTACCCATTGCCCCTTGTCCCATCACCAGGCACCACTGAAAAGAGCCCAGCCCCATCCTCACGACCTTGCCCTTTAGATAGTTACAGCCATTTACAAGATCCCCTCTCTGGCTGCTCTTCTTCAGGCTGAAGAGTCCCAGGTCTCTCAGCCTCTCCTCACATGAGAGATGCTCCAACCCCCTCATCATTTTTGTGGACCTTTGCTGGACTCTCTGCAGTAGTTCTTGTCCCTCTTAAACTGTAGGGCCCCAAACTGGACACAATGCTCCAGGTGCAGCTTCACCAGGGAAGATTAGAGGGGGAGGAGAACCTCCCTCAAACCTGCTAGCCACACTATTCTTCATGCACCACAGAATACCATTGGCCTTCTTGGCCACGAGGGCACATTGCTGGCTCATGGTGACTTCTTGTCCACCAGCATTCCCAGGTCTTTCCATGCAGAGCTGCTTTCCTGTAGGTCAACCCCTCACCTGTACTGGTGCAGCAGCTTACTCCTGCCAGGTGCAGGACCCTATGCTTGCCCTTGAGAACTTCATGAGAAGCTGTTGCAATGTGTCTCCTGAACAATTCACACACCAACAGCATCAGCACTTCCCCAGCACCTTTTGCAGGCTCCCAAGGTCAGGCACTAATAGCTAGGTGTGGTGCTTAAGACTCCCCCCTCAACTCTGTCCCATTTCCTAGGGATTAGTTAACCCAGCCCATGGGTGCTGGTTGGGGACCTGCAGGAACAGGCTCACACACCACTAACAAGGGGTAACAACAAGGTGCTATGCTGGAGCAACTGGGTGGCCTCCCCAGCATTGCAACTGGTGCTGCTGGAAGGCAGTGGTGTGGGATAGAGCAGCTCAACAAGGCAAAGCTAACAGCACAGCAACAAAAAAAAAAAAAAACCCAACAACCTAAGAGCAGGATGTAAAAAAGAAAAGGCAGCAGGGTGGTGGAAACAAGGAAAGGGAAACCAGTTCTGCAACACCTATCTTCCACCAGTACAAAGACAACCCTGCACAAAACCATCTGGTCACTGCTTGGCCAACACACCAAAAGCTCAGCTCAGTGTTTGGCAGACCATGTCAGCCCTCGTGCCCAGCTACACCAACTGCTGAACAGCAGGGACTGTCTGACCCTGCTGAACACCCTGTGACACTGTCAGGTCTGCTTGGGAGAGCTTCATCCTCCAGCCACCCTCTGGCACTCATTTGTAGTGGCTGCTTCAGATCCTTGATGCTGTGTACCATCCAGTTCAAAGGACTCAGATGTCCTCAGCCAAGGCTCCCATGGGTTCTGCCTTATCAAAGCACCTTAACAAGCTCCCATCCATCAGCTGCCCCCAGCCTCATCCCACAGCACCTATCAGCTCTCCTGCCAGGACACAGGGACCTCCAGCAGAGAACAGAGTAATGGGCAGTGGTAACTTCTTCAGTCAGCACAGCTTGCACTAGGTGATTCCACTACAGGATTTTCCTATCCACAATCAATGAAGGTAAATCTTCATGCAGGTGGCCACACAGGACCCAGAACACGTGAGTTTTGATTATCTGAGCAACAATAAAGAAAACATGAAGGCTGTCTTCTCTGTCTTTGCTCCAGGAGGTCACATCAAGGCTTGCCCACCAGCCCTGGAAGGAGATGAGGGCAGTGCAGTGGGATGAGCCTAGTCTGTGAGTTCACACCATGGGTTGCTGGCTCACCCCTGACTCCTCCAAGATAAGGACCAACCCCTTCATGGACCAGCTCACTACAGCCTCTCCCAGCTCACCACAGCACAGCTGCCACTCACCACACTAAGGCTGTCACCACTCACAGAAACCTCACCACTGACTGTGAAACACAGCTGCCCTTCCCTGGCTGGACATGGGATGCTCTGACAGAGTCACAGAAGATGCAGCGTTTGTTTATTTTGATTATTCATGTTCTTTGAAGAGGGCCTCTCCACACAACAGCAGCAGTACACATAGATGAGCCACACTCCCAGCAAGCCTCTGCTGGATGCTTCTGCCTTTCCTTGCACACTCACTGTGTCATCATGAGCTCCCCACTCCTCGGAGGCCAGCACACAACTCCTGTCTGACTTTACCACTTCATGTTACCAGCCCTGACCATCACCTGGTGAACATCAAGATGCATTAAGGCAGCATGCCACTGGCAGATGAGCTGTGTGCTGGCAAGTTCAACAATACCAGGAACTTCTCTTTGACTGAATTAACAAATAAAAACTTCCTTGCAAGGAATCCCAATAAGATGCAGATTACAGCCACTAGAAGCTTTAAATACATAGCAATTGAGGAAGGAATCACCAAAGACCTGCACTCTCCCCACCTCTATTACTAAAACATTTACAAATTGCAAGTCAGGAAGGGCAACTCTTCAATCCCAAAACCTCAGGTGAAGCCTGCAGAGAATTGCTGCAGTAACAAAGCCAGGGTTTGCCTCTCTCTCTTCATCCAAGAGATTTTTTTTTTGCACAAATGCAGTAGTTGTTGCTTGTTCATCCCACCCCAGGCTGATCTACTCCCAGGGAAGCTGTGCAGGCTGCAATGCAGAGACCTCGTCCAGCTTGCAAGGAACTAATCTGCCCAGCTACAGGACCTGCCTCCTGCCTGCACATTTGTCTGACAATCAAGTTACTTACAACCAAAATACATGACTGCAAGGTGTGCAGCTTCCAGAGCCCTTTCCCCTCTGGACCTTGTGGGCTGACAGTGCCTGCAGATGCAGTGTTCCTCCTCTCCTCAGTCACCCCAGTTAACTCCTCGTGCTGTTCTCAGTGTCAAATTCAGCTGCAGCAGGAACAGATGCAACCTTCTGCCTCCTCCTTCCACACCACCCTTGCCCCAGCTTAATGCTGAGCATCCACTGAACTATCACCCCAGGAGCTCCATGGGTGCAGGTAAGTGGGTTTGCCAGCCCAGGCCATTGCTGCCCCAGGTCCATGGGTGTGCTCACACAGCCTTTGAGGAGAAAAGGGAACAGCCAAGTTCAGGCTGCTGTAAAGGCAGCTTTTGCTTGGTAGAAAAAGGCAAATATCACATCTCTCTGCACACAGAGGCAGCAGGGGCATTTTTGCAATGTTTTCTGCCTTTATTTTGAGGAAGAGAAGACAGACTTGCTTTGGAGGGTTTGAGGCTATTTCATGTTTAAGCCTGGGAAAAAAATGTGAAATGAAAACTTTCATCAGTAACTCCAGCAGGTGCCCAGGACACTTCCTTTTAAGATTCAGCTTCTCCACTGGAGGACCAAAGGGACAGACCCATTAACAAAGGTTTCCTTTATCCACAACGTTAATAAACACTCATTGGAAGTGTTAATAAAAAGAAGCTTTAAAGAGCCTGAGCTGAGACCCCCATCTATCTTGGCTCATTGCATTTTCAAGCTTGGAGATCAAGTGAAACCCCAACATCACAGGACTCATTCCCAATACACTTCCCTACAGTTTTCTCCTGCTCTAAATAAACATATTTAAATGCAGGCTTTTATTCCTCACAAACAGCAAAGTATCTTTCCTCCTCTCTCATTCACTTTAAAGGCTGTGCCAAGGAAGGGAGCAGGGACTTGAAGAGCAGAAAACCTTCTGACAGGCTGAAGCCAGCAAGTCCTGGTTCTCTCGTTACTCCTGAACTCAGTTCCAAGTTTAATAAAGGTGTTTTGTCTCCTTGCTTAATAAGTGGAATTACCATAGCAGAAACTGCAGCAGGGGAGAGGGAGAGCACCAAGCATGAGTAATCACAACTGGTTTCAGGCAGGTTTTGCCATTTGGGTCCTGTTTCAAGGTTATGATGACACAGTGCTACAGGCTAGTTTGGAGTCACCAGAACTCTTGCCAGACAAGGAGCTGTAAGTTATAATGTGCTGCAATCAGGGATAGAGCATGGAAAATTCCTTCTGAGCTGGGAAGAGAGGGTTTATTCCCTTATTTTAGACTGCAGTCTTGTGCTGGCCCTGCCACATTTTGCAGGGACATGGTGATGCATTTAGCTCCAGCTCACACAGGGTGACTTTAATCCCTGCTTTGAGAGCTTGTTTCACTTTTGCTTTCATCCAGCACCAGCCAGAGCAGATTGCAGGTACTGTGACAAGACAAAATTTGCTGGCACATCCACAGAGAAGTTGAGCTCTCAAAGAGGGAACTGACACAGGCCAAGGCACGTCATGGAAAAAGACACCTGGACAGAGAAAGTCATCACTTGTCATTGGAAACAAGAAACTGCAGCAGATCTGCTGTGGACCTGCTGAGTGGGAACAGACAGGGGCAGGAGACTGTATCTAAGCCATACTCCAAAGCCTTCTCCATCAGCTGCAGCAATGACAGATATTTAGAGGTCAGAAACCCCACCATGCACCCAGAGCAGGGACAGAGCCCATCTGCAGCTGCCAGCCCCTGTTCTCCTGCTCTCCTTCACTCTAAACCCCCAAGCCCTGCAGCAGATCAGAGATTTCAGCCAGCACTGCATGTTGGCTTGAACTTCTTTCTCCTTCATCACCACCTGCTGCTGACTCTGTAGCTCCATCCAGTCACAGAATCAGAGAATGGTTTGGGCTGCTGTCATCTAGCCCAGCCCCCCTGCAGTCAGCAGTGACATCCCCAACTAGAGCAGGTTGCTCAAAGACCCAAACAACCAACCTGACCTGGAATGGCTCCAGGGATGGGGCAGGCTACCACTTCTCTGGGAAACCTGGGCCAGGGTCTCATCACCCTCAGTGTAAATAAAAGTCTTCCTTCCTTCTAATCTAAACCTCCCTCTTTTAGTTTCAAACCATCACCCCACATCCTGTCACAACAAACCCTGATAGAGTCCTTCCCCATCCTTCTCATAAACCTCCTTAAAGTATTGAAATGCCACCAGAAGGTCTCCCTGGAGCTCTCTCTTCTCCAGGCTGAACAACACCAAGTCTCCCATCCTGGCCTCCCACCAGAGGGGTTCCAGCCTTCCCAACATTGTTGTAGCCTCCTCTGGACCCACTCTAGCAGGTCCAGTCCTGGCTCCCGTGTCAGCCACAAGGTGTTGCCTGTATTTACTTCCAGCAATAGCTCACCTTCAGAAGGAAAGCATTTCCATTAAACAGCACAAGTTCTGCAGCCACAAACAGTGACTTAAGGTCACAAACCTCCACAATAAATACTGGGCCATCCAGTGAAGCACAACATGTAACAGCCCTGTTCCAGAGAAGAAATAAATCCTCTTTAAATAGGAAAACTCCTTAAAAGTGTGATGGGAAGAATCAAGGCAGCCAGGCACAAGGGTATCAGGCATCCTGCACAGTGTTCCCTGTCTCACCCACAAAGCCGAGACCAAGTCTGAGCCAAGATGCTGAACCCAAAGTGGTGGTTTGCAGGGTCAGAGCTGAGTCCCTCAGCAGCACTCACATCTTGTGACCAAGATGGCATCCCCATGGGGCAGCTACCCTCCCAAAAGGCAGCTTGTTTAGATTGGGGTTGGCAAAACTGACCCCAAGTCGGAGAGGCTCAAACCCACAGAGCTTCCTCTGCAGCCAGTGGGTCAGCTAGAAGAGGTTTGTTGACATTTCTATTCTGACCATTTCCCTGGTTTTGAGGGTTTTATAATGACTGTTTTGACATTGCAGGAGGTAGAGTGGAGCCTCCTCTCTCCTCTTCCACCAGCTCTGCTGCCAGAGAGAACCCCTGCAAAAAAAGCATTCAAGTCCCATCTGCAAAAGGGCATCCAAAATCCTACCAAATCCAGGGGAGCTGCAGGTATCTGACACAACCCTGGCGAAGCACAGAGAGGCTCTACTTCAATATAGCAAATACCTCCCACTGTTCAGTATCTAACCTGGTGTTACAAATATATTGAAGGAAGAAGTATCAGCTCTAAGGACAGGGGCCACCCAACTCATGTACATACATCACACTGGACACAGGGAGATCCCTAAGAGGGATCACAGAGGGATGGGTGGTGGAGCAAAGAGAGGAAAGCATTGATTCTCCAGCCCACAAGCTCAAGCTCACCTTCTGCACACCTACTGGAAAGCTTTTTAAGGGGGCTGTAAATTAAAAATTGGTGATAGCCATTGCTCCAGGCACCCCCTGACACCAAACTGGGGTGCTGGGGGAAAAGGTCCTTTCCTGGGCAAGGTGGGACCATTTCTGCCTTCATCCCACCCCAAACCTCACCTTCTGCAGGAAAGCCACCACTGCCCTTGTACCCAGTTGCCCTTTCAGAGGCCAGTCCCTTTCCTGTTTATTTTTCATTTTAAAATGGATGAAACATGCACAAAAGCCTCTCTTGAAAAGAAAAAACCAGGACACAAAAAGATGGGAAGCTCCAACTGCAGGGCATCAGCAGCAACCCACGTTAAAGGGCAAGCTCTCGACAACTCACTGTAAACTTCCAGGAGGAAAAAAAAAAAAAAAAAAAAAAAGCTCAGAATAAAACAGTTAAGTCCAGATAAATGTTTGTCATTCATTATCTGGAGTCAAGCTTGGATTTCTCAACACCACAGCCAAGCTGAAGCAAGCATGTTAATAATAAAACATCTTTTACAGGGAGCTCCGTGCTGGGCGTGCAGCCTGCCCTTGAAGGGAGAAAGGCTGGAGGCAGGTGGAGGCTCTGTTTGCTTTTCTCTGATAACAGGTACTTAGTTTGCTACGTCACTTCACTTTATCATGGCCTGAAACCCACCCAGCTGAGCAGCCCAGCTCCACCTCCCCATCTGCTCCCTGTGCCAGCTGGCCCCATGGCAAGGGGATGCTGGGCACGAGGCAGGGATGCTACACAGCTCAGCAGCTCCCCTTGGCCCAAACCAGTCCTGCCCAGGAACTGGAAGCCCCACAAGACAGATCTTAACATGGCATGGCTGGTCACAGGGAGCTAAGTGGTGGGAGATGGGCTGGCCACGCTCATGTCCAACTCACCCAGGGAGCTTAAAACCAAGCCAAATCCCTCTAAATCCTTCCTCAAGCACTGGGACTGAGGAAAACTCAACTGGCCAAGGCAGGGAAGGGCAAAGCATGAGCTGGGGAGGCTCCATCAAAGACATCTCATGAGTAGGCACAAAGTGAGCAAACACCCAGCCCTGACAAGAGCTGACAAGTCGGCGTGCTCCACTTGAATTTGGATTGCCTTTTTCTTTTGATAGACAACCTGGAGCAGATTCTCCACCTTCCCTAGATATCCTGGGGTCCTAATTACATCCCAGCCCAGCTCCCCACACCCCTCAAGCTGTAGTTTGGGGTAGGAAGGGGTGCATGGAAATGCCACCTCCCCCCTCCACAGGCTCTGCCAGCCCTATGGGCATTGCACAAAGCACTGTGCCCTCTTTCCCCAGCCAACAGCTCCATGAAGGTGTGGAAGCCTCTGCCCCATTACTCATGTGTCTGCAATTGAGATGTGTTTTGGGGGAAGCTACTCAGTTTGTAGGAGCCAGAGCCAAAAAGCCTGCCTGTTCCCTTGGTGCTCAGTCTGGTGCAACCCAGTTTCCCCCCTGCCCCTAATAACTGGCTCACTGCACTGCTCAGCTTAGCACAGCTCTGTTTTGGGGCAGGGGAAGAACACCAGAAAACAGTCTGTAATGTTTGCTTTGTTCCCAGTCACAAAAGGCCAGAGTTAGAGCTGATGGAAATAAAATTATAGTATTATATATGTGTATTTTTATATATCTTCTTTGAAACAGGAGGAAAACTGAACTTACTGAGGTTTTCGTGGACCAAGGAGCTTTGAAAAATGTGAAGGGAGGAGGGAACAAAACGTTCAAGCTGAAACTGTTTTCAATTGAAAAGTCCATTAAAGGAAAAGGGATCTTTTGCAGAAAGATACATATTTTGCTGATCTTGACAAAAAAAGCCCTGTTCAGAGGTGGGGGGGGGGGGGGGGAAGTCTTCCTTTAAAGGTTTTCAACTGGCATTGCTTTGCATCTTTCCAGCACTGTTGTTGAAAGCATCCTCACAAACCTGTTGTTGCTGAAGCAGGGTGAGCCCAGGGAGAAGGTGTGTCTGACCACAGGCTGCATGCAGGCAGGGAGAGGAGACAGCCTTTATCTGCACCATCACAATAAGCAGGTGGTGTAAAAGGCAGGAGGAAAAAATAAATTAAAAATAAAATCAACTTGCCCCCACTCCCTGTCTCTGTTTTGCCCCTGGGGAAGGGAAATGCTGATCCTCCAGCTCACAGATGGTCCTCCTGGAACAACCTCCTGGTTTCCACCCTGTTGGTCATATCTAGTGATGGGGAAGGATTTTGGAGGAGGGATGAAGGACATCAGACTTCCTCCTCAATGGCACAGCCAGGAGCACTGCACATGCCATGGACACCACAGGATGTGGTCACATCTAGTGATGGGGAAGGATTTTGGAGGAGGGATGAAGGACATCAGACTTCCTCCTCAATGGCACAGCCAGGAGCACTGCACATGCCATGGACACCACAGGATGTGGTGAGCATTTCCCAGGAGGAAGCATCACCTTGGCCCACCAGACCCTCCCCAGCCACAACCACATCTCACACCACAGTGGAGGAAGCTGCAGGTCAGGCACACACCTCACTGGCAATTAAAGTCATTTTCCCAATGTCAAGGAATCCCAGCCACCCTGTAACAGGCCACAAAAAAATATTAATTACACCCTCTCCAGTTTTGAGAGGTTTCTTCCCCATCCAGGTGTTGCTGGACCTGCGTCACAGCCACGCTGGGGGTTCCACAATTGCACACCAGGAATGACCAAGTGTCACCCAAATGATTGTTTTTCCACCTTGTCTCTCCCTGAAACTTCAAACAACTGCACACAGAGAGATGAATTTAGATTAATGCCACCAATGAAACGCTCAAATTAATAGCAATAAAGTGTAAATGCTCCACATGACAGCAGCTGAGCCATGCTCAGGAAAACGAGCTGTGAAAGCTTAAAACCAGCACAAGATGAGACCACTGGGAGTGTGGGGGGGAAGAAGGCAACAAAACAAACAGTCCATTTCTATAGCCTTTTTATAAGGAACCAAAGTGAACCCAGGAACACAGCAGAGAATAATCATTTAGCACAGATCAAACAGTAGAACTAGCACATTAAAAATACATGCAGCATTAATCAGCTAGGCAGAGTTATGTGCCATCATTTCCATAAATAATACAGGATCAAAGCAGCCCAAGCAGCACTATCAGTTAATATAGTCAGCCAGTCAGTCAAAATAGAGTAAAGCTGCCTGAAAACTGTGGCAGGGTAATTTGCCAGGAATAAAGCAGATTCATCTGAGAAGTGGCATGACCAGTTCAACGGGTGAGGGTTCCTGGCAGCTCTGCATTGTGCAGAGCTGGTGCCACCAAGTAAAACACACAAAGAAAGAAAAGAGTTAATGCAGCTTCAAAAACATTATTCTTATTTTTTGCTTTTTAAAAGGCTGGGGAGCATCAATTTGTATCTCATCTAGATATACTGAAAAGCCAAGGTGCAGAGAGGCCAGAGGACCCAACCTCCCAGCAGCATCCCCAGTAACCCCATGTTGGGTCTGGCTGGTGATGCAGATTAAACCAGAGCCCCTTCCTCAGAGCCAGGGCGGTGCTGGAGGAGTTCCCCTTCACCCAGGAGAAACATCCCCACTGCAGAAACCACCCTGCCTGCTCAGGGTGAAGGCTCACCATCTAGGGTCTTTAAATATCCATCCATCCATGCATAGAAAATGCCTGTGTCATTAAGCCCTTTGCTGGGAGGCTGCAGAGCCATTTAGCTGGCTGATTTTTAAAGCAGGCATGTGGAGCAGCACAGCTATAAATAGTGGAGATGCTTGCCTCGTCATGTTTCTGGTGGCTTATTTATAAGGACAAGGGGCAACTGAATTAAAAATGGTACAAAGAGCAACTTGGGCTTCTCTCTGCTTTCAAGGCTGAGCTGCCTGAGGGGAAAAAAAAAACCTTCAAGGTTTTGCTTTTTTCCCTTTTTTTTTTTTTTTTTTCCAGGAGAAAAGCAAATGCCCCTCTCTCCTGCTCAGACTCTGAATTGGTTACATTTACAAGGCAAATTTTAATTCATACAGCAGGTGTTCAGAGACCAAAAAAAAAAAAATAACTAAAAAAAAAAAATCCTCCTTTAAGCAGCACTTTAAGACCGAACGAAGGTTTCGCATTAGTTCAGGCGGCTCCAGGGAAGCTCCTCATTTACTGAAACAAACCTCTGTGTGTATGAAGCAAGAGCACAGACCCCCAAAAATCTCTTCCAGTGGGGGTAGAATAAGAGCCCTGAAGGGTGCTGAGCAGAGCTACTGCCAAATCCAAGGGCTGGCAGCCTGGCCAGCATTACAATCCTGCTGCATTTCGATTGACAAAGGGCGGTAGGCATTTTGCATGGGAAGATCTGGATGAGCATCAGCCAGAGGAGGAATTCATCCTCCCAACAAAAGACCTGCTTTGGGCAGCTCAAACCATCCCAGCAGCGTGTTTGGATGGTCTATTCTTTGCAGGCAGCTAGGCACAATCCCCCAAACCCACGTGAGCCCAGCTTCCCCCGCTCCACTCGGTGCCTTCATTAAATAGCTGGTGAAAACAAGGGGCAAGGGCCAGGCTGCCCCAGAGCCACTCATCTGTGGGACCCCTGGGTGGGAGCTAGGAGAAGCTGCACCACTTTTCCAGCATCCCTGGCTGTGACGAAGGGCGAGGAGCCATGAGGGCACAAGTACCCCCAACAGAAGAGATGACATCTTCCACCACTCCTCTGGGAAAGGTGACTGCCAAGGAGTCAGGACTGGCACTGTCAGGAAGTTTCCTATTGAATTGTGGGGGAAATAGTTCTGTCCAAACAAATGAGGTTCAATTATCCCAAGTCTACAATGTCTTGTTCAAAATGCTTCCAGACTGACAAGCTTTAATCCAATAAAAGACCCTTCCAGATAAGCCCCAGTGGGATTTTGGGAGCATTTCCCCCTGGCAGGGACCCAGCAGCCCCTAGCTCCACACTGAGGACAGCTTCAGCCTCAAGCACAACAAGGACATCAATTTTATGGGGCAGTCTCAAGGTGCAGGACCCTGGAGCTTACTGGAAGCAGAAGCAAAGCAAGAACCACCACCTCACTTCAGTCTGACCCAACCCAAACATCAAATTAAAAACAGCAAATAATTTCCTGTGAACCAGAAATCCTGGTCTGCAGCCAGTTTAATGAGACTGAATTGCAACTGGTTCTGTTCTCCCGAGGTGCTGGAGTCACACGACCCCCCCCAGGGCAGGGCAGATGGCAAGATTGCAACCTAGCCTATAGCTCATAAAACATATTAATATCCCCCACCAATTATAAAGTGCCAGACTCTGCCCCCCAGCTTCTGCTCCCACCAAGTGATGCCTCACTGCACAGGGCAGCCCTTGAGCTCCAACACACAGCATGAGCCAAGGCAACAAAGCCTGTGGCTCTCCAGGACCTCTGAAGCAAGTCCAAGTCCTTGCTGCAACATCATTGAAGAGCTCAGTGAAGTCTCAGGTGCAGTCTAGGTGCTGGACAGACATCCAGCTCCTTCACATTATTTTTGTTTTATTTGAAGTGCCTGTCAGAAGTAAAACAGAAGGAGCCTTCCCTTCCAGCCAGGCAGCTGCAGGAGAAATCCTTGCCTTCAGCAGCCAGCACAGGCTGAGTTTATTTCTAATGACAGCAGATGTATCATACCACTAAGATCTCAGCTGCTTCTTGGAAGCACCAGCAAGCACCTCTGATCCACAGCAGCACTTCCTGACAGGCAGCTGGCCTTAGCTCTGCAAACACTAGCAGCAGCACAATGACTTTGCCCTGCGTATTTATAGGCCATGGGCTCTTCTCAAAAAACCTCTGAAATCTTTCCCCTGACTTCAGCAGACTCGTGTCCCAGGCCTCTGTTCCTCAGGCACAGCTTGTTCTGTGCTCCCACAGCTGCAGGGTGTCAGAAGTCCTGGATGTCCCTGTCCTCATGCTGCCCATCACACCATCCATCTGGGTAGACCCCAAGATGCTGCAGCCAGCTCCAAGGCTGCACCAGAGAGCAGCATGAGGACCACAGTCCCCTCCAGGATGGGATTATTAAGCCTCAGAGGTTACACCTCAGTGTAGCCCATGAGAGGAGCTCTGCTGCCAGCCCAGCACCATCACTCCTTTACTGCAGGGGTACTTTCCCCTCTGGCACAGGCTGGTCCATGTCAGGCAGTGAGCACAATCAAGCCAAGGTGCCTCTCTGGGAGCTTTGCACCCCAAGCAAAACCCCATCTTTGGTGCAAGAGTCCCCCCTCTGGCACCCTGACTGCTGGCTGCTGCCTCAGCTGTGCCAGCCCCTAGGGACCACAACCATCCCTACAGAGCCTGGAGGACACTGGCGTCAGCAAAAAGGGCCAGGATGCCTCCTGTCCACCACACAGCTTCAGGCAAACCAGTGGTGGACAAAAAGCTGGACACAGGCAGGCAAAGTGCACTTGCAGTCCAGACCAAACTGTCTCCTGGGCATGCCCAGAGCATGGGCAGCAGGTGGAGGGAGGGAGTTCTGCCCCTCTGCTGTGCTCTGCTGAGACCCCACCTGCAGTGCTGGGGGCCAGCTCTGGAGTCCTCATTACAGGAGAGATGCAGACCTGTTGGAGTGGAGGCAGAGGAGGCAACAGCAATGATCTGAGGGCTGTATCCCCCTGGTGTGAGGCCAGGCTGAGAGAGTTGGGGTTGTTCAGCCTGCAGAAGGCTTCAGAGAGACCTTCCGGTGGCCTTTCAGTGCCTAAAGGGGCCAAGGAAAAAGCTGGGGACAGACATTTTAGCAGGGCCTGTTGTGACAGGACAAGTGGTGATGGTTTGAAACTAAAAGAGGGAGATTTAGACTGGAGAGAAGGAGAATTTTTTTACAGTGAGGGTGGTGAGACACTCTTCCAGATTGCCCAGAGGGGTGGTAGATGCCCCTGGAAACATTCCAGGCCAGAAAGAGCTCTAAGCAACCTGCTCTAGTTGCAGATGTCCCTGCTGATTTGGGGGGGGTGGACTTGATGACCTTTAAAGGTTCCTTCCAAACCAAACTATTCTATGATGGTTCTGTTCAGTCCTGCAGTAACTTTGTCTCATCACAGGTTGGCTTTTGGGTATTACCAAGAGCAGACAGATAACTTCAGCTCCACACAGCAGCACTCTTGGCTAACATATGGTATTTCCAAGTAGCAGCTCAGTGATGTGATATCTGCATCTCAGCTATCACTTAAAAGAAAAAAAAAAAAAAGGCAAAATCCTAGCACTGTTCCCTGCAGAGGGAAACTAACAAATGAGACCTTGGATGCTCTTTAGATCCTCCCAGAAATATCCTGATTTTCTTCAGCATCACTAAGTCCAAGACTCTCAGAATCTTGAGTCAGGACAGTTGGATTCATCTGGTTCAAGAATGACTCAGACAGGAGTGTGGAGGCAGGGAGGAAGGCAAGGATGTGACATTTTCTGCTGTGGGCAACATCCCTTTATTTTAAGCTCAAAGATACAAACACCACAATTCATGACTTGATTGAAAAAAAGGCTCTCTCAGTGCTGGCTGCTCCCATGCAGCTCCCAAGGAACAAGACCATCTTCCTTATTCTCAGCCTTCATGTCTGGAACTTCATTTCCATTTCTTAAAAAAAAAAAAAATTAAATCCTGCTGACAGCTTGAAAGCAAGATATCCCAATAACCCCACTGAGCACAATCCCAAGCCCTCCAACAAGAAAGCTTAAGCTGCCTTCCCAAGTGATGAGCAGGAAGACAGCCCCCCTCACCCTCCCCCACTTGCCAGCCATGGGGTCAAAGGCAGAACAGGGGCATTTTGGCAGGTGTCTGGTACAAGCCCAGCACCAAAGGCTAGGACCTGTGCTTACACCTAAAGAGCAGGAGACTTTTAAGGCTGTAAAAGTCCATTGCAAGCATTTAGTCTCACCTACTGCTCAGCCCCAGCCTCAGAAACCCATCCAGCCACACGGGCATTAAACATTGATGTGCATCCCTGAGAGAGTCCTGGGTCATGCTAAACACAGGGGAAAAGCTGATCACAGGCAAACCTGGGTGAGAAGACCTCTACTGAAGAAGAAGAGCCACTCAAATTTCCAGCACTGGCAAAATGTCCCAAAACTGCCTTCAGGAACTTTGCTGTTTCTGTCCCAATGGGCATTTGAGAGCTCCCTGCCCTTTGAGGGCAGCCCTGGTGTGCCAGGGTCAAGGGTCTGACTCTTGACAGCTCCATGGTTTGGACTGAAGTCTTTCCCCTCCAATACTGCCAGTGCTGCAAGGACCTCCCACAACACCTGCCTCCAAGGAGCCTCTTGCATGCCTGGGGTGCACAGATCTTTCTCCTTGCACAAAAGCAAAACTCTCTACCTCTCCAGCTGGATGATGAAGAAATGAAGACAGTGCTCAGGACCAGGTCCACTCCTCCCCCACCACCTCCCCCACACTCAGCCAATTAGCCAGGCCACCCCTGGGGATTTGCCAGGCTCCACTTTACAAGCTAAACCCATCAGCTAATCCCACCCAAAGCCACAGCCACCACCCGTTGAGGGGCTCTGGCTGCACCTTCTCCATCTGGGCTGCAAGCATCCAGCAAGAGATGGCCCCATGCCAAGGGCTAGACCCCAGCAAACATCATGGCATGCCCTGACTCAGCTTTCACCCACTTCTGCAGCAGCACAAGACACCTTCCTGTGGTTAACTGACTTGAGCCACCAGGCCACCTGCATTTCCTGCCCTCTGGTTGCAGTAGAAACTGCTGGTTGTCCCCTCACACAATGTGCAAAGGAGAAGAATCAGACTCCTGGTCATGCCTGGGACCTGGCAACCCAGGAAGCCAGATGGACCACCACAGAAACCATGGGGAGGAGAGAAGGCAACAGCTTTCCAGATCTGAAACCCTTAGTGCAGTCTGAAGATGCCTGTATGTAGGGTTTGGATGCAGCTCTTCCACTGATCCAGTCACAGCATGGGGACAGCAAGGAGGTTTGGGCTTTTCTTCCCACCCATCTGCTATGCATGGAGCTGGAAAAGAGAACACAATGTCCTTCAAAGAGACCTACATTGTTCAACACCATCCTACAGAAAGGGGTGGAATGGGAGAGTGTTGTTCTTTAGGCTGGGAAAGTCCAACCAGGACAACACTGGCCACAGCTGCTGCATCTCTGCTCCAACACAGAGCATCCATGCGAAGAGCAGCTGTCCCCAGGCCAGCTTGCCAGCAAAGCTTTTGCTTTAAAATGAGACTATTCCATATAAAAGGAGGTGGCAGGGCCTCCACGGCGGCTGTTAGAGGCTTTGGTGATAAGGCAGGGGATACTTCTAAGCTTGTCTCCACAAACAGGAGGATTAGCAATTTACTTCTCTTAAAAACAAAATCCGGGATTTTAACATGATCACAGGCTTGGAAAGAAAAATAAACATCATGAAACTGGGAAAGGGAAGAGAACGAGAGAGGAACGAGCAGGCAGCTCGGTGGCAGCTGAAGTGCTGCTTAAATCTGAATGAGAAAAATGCATTCAAGTCACAATTTTAATCTTGGTAGCACTGAACAAACCCTGGATGTGAGGAATCTCACACCAACAATCCCATCAGTAGTAGCACCACCAGCACTAAAGGAAGCCTTTTGAATAACGTGCATGAGAAAAGGTTAATGTGTTTCATGCAATAAAGCAAATCATGCTTACTTACTGAACTGCAAAAAGCAGCATTGACAACATGCTTGAATTAAAGCAGAAGTGCCTCAGCTAAGCCCATGGTGCTCACTGGATTTACTGTCCCTTCAGTGCTTGGGGAGCAAAACTGTGCAAGACACCAGTGACGCTCAGCAGCCAAGGGCAGCACAGAAAAGCCCCCCACAAAGCCCCAGAGAAAGCAGCTCCCACACAGACTGTGGCCATCCCTCCCACCAGTACCACCTCCACAAGCTCCCACATCATGCAGGAGGATGCTGCCAAACCCTGCTGCTGCCTCTCCATCCCAGGTGCCCTGAAACCCACCCAACCTGTGGGTGCACTGGCAGTGCCCCACCAGCCAGCATTAACCTCGACCTGCCCCACTACTGAGTAACAAATTAGCCTGTTTGAGAAGACATCACCTGCCATGTACTCCTACCCCGGCCATCCCTGATCTGTAAAGGCACCAGAGAGCAATTTTGAGATCAAGCTGCTCTAGCCATTAATAACTGGCACTGTAAAACTTCAAAGGGTGATGGCTGGCCTCCACAATAAAAACACAGCACACCCAAGGATGGTGAGGAAGAGTTCTCATCACCACCGACCCCATTTCCCAACTGAGTTTTGAAAAGCAGTGGTGAGGGCAGCCCCTTGGGGGGATCCATGGAGGTGCTGGGATTAGACCCCAAACCTCCCAACTTGCATCTCTGACAACTCCTGTGGCAGCAGGCACAAAAGGGCATCATGTGAGCTCATACATGGACATCTGAGAGCATCCCAAAGCCATTGTTAATTAAGCCAGTTACCTCATGCTTTACAATACCCTTGTGTGACACTTGTCCCTTGGCCAGCATGAGAGGAATGCTCTTGCTGAAACCACAGAAGCGTAAGATGGGAGAGGTGATGCCTTCTGACACGCTCAGAAACAAACACCACCCAAGGTCAGATGGGGAAAGAGGTGCTTGAGGCAACTCAGGGCAGATATGTGGACCCCCCTGTTTGGCACCCAAAGGGTGGCACCCCACTGCACACACCAGGTGAGTCAGTGAGCCGATGAGATCTGATCATGGCAAGATAGAGAACATCGCTTTTGCTTTAAGAAAACCCAACTCCTCCTATCTTATCAGCAGTTCTGAATCTTAAACCATTCTGTCTCCTCCAGAGAAAGAAAAGACAGAAACCTCAATGGAAAGAAAGGAATGAAAGTCTGAAAGCAAGAGACTCCAGATCTTCGGCTGATTGTATTTCCAGCCAAATAAAACAGGTTGATTAATCCACTTGTTCAGACTGCTAAGGCTACCAGAACAACAGGATGTATCCCTTTTGCACCAGAGAAAGCTCAAAACACTTAAACAAAACATCTTCCAGGCAAGGAGGGAAAAAAAAATCAATTAAAAAAAAAAAGAAAGAATCACTGCTATAGCATTTGTCTAAACATAAAGCTTTGCAAATGCAGAGTGAAGCCAAGTTCTCCACTAAGTGGCAAAAGCTCCATCCATGGACTCCAGCAGAGTTTTGTCTGTTTGATTTAAAAGTGACCTGAAGTCTCTGCTTCAAGAGCATCAGTGTTTTCATCTCCCAGCACCATCACTCAGCGCTGCACCCAGCACAAACTTAACCTGAAAGCTCAGCCCTCCAGACCGCCAGTTACCCCTCCCCTCTTCATCAATAATCCCATTTATTCCCACTGCCACAGGGCTTTCCTCAGCTTCCCTACAAGCCCCCCAGAATGTGACAGGGGCAGGATCAGGCCTCAAGCAGGCAGCCCAGAATAGAAAATCCTGCATCTCCCGTCTCCCCTCACACATCCATCAGGTCCCACACAAGTGTGGGCTCTTCCTGGCATAAATTAAGATGCAAATGCTGCTTCAGACACAGGTAAAACCGTGGGCTCCAGCAACACCAATTTATCGTTATGCCTGTTGTATTGCCAGCACGTGGAGATGGACATTGGGGCAACCTTGATGCCAACAGAGCAACTTTGCTTCCAAGGTACCACCCAGTGATGCTCCAGGCTAGTGACCACCCAGCTGGGTGACACTGATATGTCTTCCCCTCCTCGGTGGGGAGCACACTGGGGATGGCTGTCTTGAAGGATGCTTTGGGGAGCCAGGGCCAGCACCCACCCTGCGGCTCCCCAAAACCACCAGTAATACGACCATGGCACAGGTTTGGAGCACCTGCTCCGCCAGCACCCTGCTCCGGGTGAGCAGAGCCTCGGCACCCCCGCACTGCCCACCCAGCCCTGCGTGGGCAGGGGGCTTGTGACCCCCGCCAAGCCTCAGCTCGGCTCCATGCACACGGGACCGGAGGACGTGCGATACTCCCGGTGGTCCCACCCCGCAGGGCTCTCTCCTCCTGCCCCGCACGGGGGTCGCTGTCGCCGGAGGGGGCCCGGAGAGCTGCCGCCGCGTCCCCCACCGCCCCCAGCGAAGCCATCCTCGGCCGTGCCTTTGTCCGCCCGGAGAAGGGAGGGAGGGAAAGGGCAGCCCTATCCCACTACCCCCAGAGCCGTTGGCCCCGACGCCGCCACCCACCAGCACCCGCCACAAACACGCGTGGGCCGCTCACCTGTGGGACCGCTGCTCGCGGCCACCTCCTCCTCTTCTTCCTCCTCCACCGCTGCCTCCTCCTCCTCCTCTGGTGGCGGCGGCGGTGGCGGCGGAGCGCTGCCCCGGGTGGGCACGACGGTGCCGCGCGGCCGAGCCGGCAGCGTGGGGCCGGGGCTGCCCTCAGCTGGGCCGCCGCTACCGCTGCCGGGCTCGGGAGGCGGCGCGGCGCTGGAGGGCAGCCCGGCGGCGGCGGCCAGGAGAGCGGCGAGGCAGAGCAGGGCGAGCCCGGGCGCGGTCCTCGGCCGGCGCCTCATACTGCGGCGCGACGCTCCGCCATTCATTCATTCACTCGCACATCCAGGCGACCCTTCACCCACCGAGAGCGGCCGGGGAGCGGCGCCGGGCGGCGGCGGCTCCCGCCCGCCTCAGCCGGCCATGCCGCGCCGCTGCCGCTCCCAGCGCCCCGCAGGCGGCTCCCGCCGCGCCGCGCCCCGGCCCGGCTGACAGCGCCTGCCCCGCCCCACGCCAGCCGCCCGCCAATCAGCGTCGTACCCGCCCCACCCGACGCCGACATTGTGACGCTAAGTGGGCGGCACAGCCAATCGGTGAGCAGAGGGGGCGGGATCAGAGGCAGGGCCGAGCAGGAGGGGGCGGGCCCGCGGCAGCGGGGGCTTGGCGGGGCTGTATTGGGGGGGGTAACGGCTCCGGCCCCTCGAAGCCCCCCGGAGTCCACCAGCAAGGGGAGGCTGCCTCCTTTATGTCTCTCTAGATGTGCTGTATTTTTGATGCACATTATTAATTTTAAAAATGTTTTATAATTTGTAATATTTTTATTATTTTCATGGGTTTTATTATTTTTCTTTTTAAAACGAAATCCCTCCCCTCCTCCTCAATTTTACAAAACAATGAGAAGGGAACGGGGATGCGCAGCGGGACACAAAGCAGGTTGTCAGTCGGGTCCATCCCTGCCGGAGCATGCTCCCCCCATCCACTGGTGCAGGGCTCCGGAGGGGTCCAGCGGGTTGGGGGGTGTCACCGCGCCCTCAGCACGACACAACCCCCGTCCTCCGCAGTCACCTCTGTCCACCTCCCCCTTCCCACCTCTCTCATCTCCACAGCCGGTCCCCACGCCCGCATTAATCCCGTTCCCCTTTGTTGCTGCTCATCTCCAGGGCCGTTTCCCACGGCCCAGCTGTAAGGACAATGAAACCTGGGGCAGCGCTCAGGCTGCCCCCCATCCATGGTCCTGATGAGGTGGACACCAGGAGTGACCTTGGCCAAATCCCCCGCCTGGTTCCAGAGGAGGGATGGGCAGAGCAGCGAGGAGGAAACACAGTGACACACATATTAATTATTTATGGTCCCCAACTGGGTGATCGCTGGTTCACACACGTAGAAGCAAGACGCGGGCGTGTTCCACCAGCCCAGTGCGGTGGGGACAGCGCTGCTAGATCAACACAAAGGCACGTGGCGGCTCGCCGGGGTGTGCCCGAAGCAGCTGGGTGGGCCGTATGGAGCCGTATGGGCAGCAGCTGTCCCTACGCATCCCGCTGTGGGAAGGTGCACAGCACTGGGAGCATGGGGGCTCTCGGCTGCCTGTCCCTGCCCGTAGGTCAGTGGCAGTGATAGAGAGTGTTTGCATCATCTCTTGTTCCTGCTGGAACCAGTGGATGCTGACAAGTGTCTCTTTGAGATTAGACAGCCCCACCTTTACCCACCACACAATCTAGTCTACGAGTCCTTCTCTAGTGCAGTATTTTGGGGTTGTCTACAAGGGAAATGCAGCCCAGCACAGCTGCTGTGGGTCGATTACTCTGCACTAACTCACTACCCTTCCCCTGTATCCAGCCCCTTCTCAGAAATAAATGGGACTTTATTCCTGCATAATAATGTCATTATTATTCCCTAGCAGCTCTGCTGCACCGTTTTCCTCATGGAGACAAAACCTTCTGCTTTTTGTAATCATCATCAACCTGTCACTCCCCACAGGGATTGAAGAATCTCTTGGATCAGGGGGAAATTCAGCTGACAGAGAGGGAACGGTTTGGTACTCAGGTCTTTCCTCCAGCAATCCACATGAAGTTATTGTCTGTGGAACGGGAAGAAAGAAGCTGAGCAGAGGAATGATTGTAAAAGAAGGAGGTGTCTGGACAAAGAAATTCCACAGTTTTAAATAAAAGCTGCACAGCCTCAGAAGCCAAATAATGGACCCTGTGCCCATCTCCTGGCTCAGGGCTGTTCTTCCCGAGAACCCACACAGAACAGGCTGCCAGAGCTGCTCATCTGGTTTCCAAAACACTATATTCTGCTTTTCTGCTTGGGAGGAGCAGTTAAGCCTGCCACAACCTTTCATCTCTTTATCCTCAGTTGTCCCCATGCTCTCACCCTGACACAGGAGGGAGAAAGGAGCATGCTGGCTGGGCATCCTTGGGGCACCCCTATCACAGCAGGACCCATGAAAGACAGGATCCCTGCAGATGGGATCAGGTTCAAAGCCAGAGATTCCTGCTGTCCAGCTATTTGTTTCAGTGCTGACATATTATGAGAAACAAACAGCAACCCGACTGTCTCTGACGCTTTGGTGGGACACACAACCCAGAGCCTTGGTGGTAATGCTATGTCCTTGTGGCAGCATGGGCAGAAACCACGAGGGGTGAATTCCCACGTGGCAGAAATCACCAGCAGGTATCACAGTTGCCAGTATGCCTTTCAAGGGCCGGGCAAAGCCTGCACGAGAGGCTGTGGAAGGTGCTAGGTGAAGGGAGTGAAGGATTTTTTTTTTTTTTCTGAGGATGGTGAGACGCTGGCCCAGGTTGTCCAGAGAGATGGTAGAAGCCCCATCCCTGATAACATTCCAGGCCGGGGATGGGGGGGTGGCTCTGAGCAATCTGCTCCACTTGCAGATGGCACTGCTCATGGCAGGAGCGTTGGACTGGATGACCTTTAAAGGTTCCTTCAACTCCAAACATTCTGTGAATGTTTGACTCTCTGATGCGGTGGCGTGTCCCAGACCCTGCTCGGGGACCGCTTCAGCAGGACTCACCGCTCCCCCTGTTGATGTCAAATATAGTTGCAAGTGCTCCAGAGCCCTGGGCACTGGACCCAAACCATCCACAGCCAGACCCCCAAAAACCGAATGCCCGAAAAGCCGCTGGTTGTTCGCAAGGGCATCCAACTGGAATGCCAAGGGCACGCAGCAGAGTTGCGCGGCACCATGCCATTGAAATTTTCATGCTTCCTCTCTTTTTTATGGTTTCATTTTGCAGTGAGAAGGTGAGAACTGCACGTCTGAGCAGGACGGATCCTCAGGGAGCGAGTAGGACAGACACAGACCCCAGGTTGCGAGCAAGCAGCTGTTTTTTCTTAAGTTTTAAGGATATCAACATCCTCCCCAGAATTGTTCTTATTCCATCAAATCAGCAAGATTTCCTTCCCCAGTGGAAAGTTTCCATCAGATATTTAGCAACCAGTTCTTCTCTGACCTATTTGCAAGCCCCAAGCCACTCTCTCCACCACCCACTGCTTGAAAGCTTTGATAATTCAATGAGATGTTAATTCTGACACACACGACACAGGAACTTTTCCTTTCTTTCTTTCTTTTTTTAATTATCATTAATTGCAATGCAGGAGTAATGAATCCTCACCGCAGATTTCATTTTCAAAGTGCCCAGCAGCATTTTGCTGCACAACCCCCACTGAGTCAATGTGTATTAAGTGGCTTTTGACAGTCCCCTATGCTCTGGGGCTCTACAGAGCCCAGAACTGATGGGGCTGCACAAATTGCCGTGGAGACCAAGGAGCAAAGCTAAATCACAGCCTGGCCAGTGTGTAGGTGGTAGCATGTGGCTGCTTCAAAAAGCACACTGCAAAAGGTCACTGTCACTTTTAGGGCAAAATGCTGCTCTAAGTGCAAGGGATTATTCTTGAGACCCCCAGGTGCTTTATCAGAGCAGTCAGTGTGGGAGTCTGAGCTGCATTCTCTGCTGGAAACTTTTCCACCTTCATTTAATGAATGAGCCCAGCCCAGAGGGTCTTTGCAGAACTTGCAAAGGAGGATGTGCTCCCCTCTCTTTGCAGAGCTCTGTCAGGCATTGCCCTGGTTTAAGGGAGATCCATGTGCCTCCTGGCTGTGCCTCTTCAGTGAATATTTGCATTATTCCACATGCACAGTTGTTTAAATCATCAGAGTAGTTGGGAGGCAAAATCCCCAGACCTGTGCACGAGACACAGGAACTGACTTAAAACACAAGCAGAAGTTGTGGCTTTCTTTTCACTACTGGAGGCAAGTAAACAGCATGTGTGTTGGGAAGCAAAGAACTTTTCAAACCCTTGTTTTCATGACCAGGCCAACATTAGCAACTAGGAGATGGCAGTTAGAAGCCAGAGCTGTGTGTCTTCATCTCTTTCTCCATGTATTTTAAAAATAACCCTCCCTTCTACATGGTTGTTCTGAAGCAGCAGCCTTGCCTTAGCCAAGTGCCTACATTTTCCTCTGATTTGAATATAAAAGAAAGTGAGTGAATTAAAAATGGAGCCTGGAGAGTTGTCTCTGCAGGCGTCTGTGCCTGCTGGTGGTGGGGCTTGGTGAGCAGAGACCAGGAACCCCAGTTTGCCACAAGGGAAGAGCATCTGCAGCATGACTGGGCCTCCATGAGGTGACAAATTCCCTCTTCTTTGGGGTCTAGTTGCCTCATACACTGTGCTTTTGGGGAACTTGCCTTTGTATATGTCTCCATAAAGACTTTGCTTTACAAGTGCATTTGGCTGTCTGCTCCTGGCATGAGCCCAGGACAGTCCTATGACCACAGAGCTGAGCATCCCTCCCTCTGGCTCTCTGCAACCCTCCCCAGGAGGAGCCTCATCCCCAGCTCCTGGGCACAGCTGGGGAGGGACATCCTTTAGCCCTGGAATGAGCCACCCTGCAGCCTCTGCAGGCCTCACACATCTTTTTTATTGCATAAAGTGACTTCAGTGATGAAAGAGCAAGCGTCCAGTGTCTTTCTTGCAACTTCCCAGAGAGCAGCAAAAGTCACGTCCCCAGCCAACAGGGCTGCAAAATGCCACTTGCCACAGCAGCCACAGCTCCTACTGTGAGCATAAACAAACCCAGCCTTAGCTCAGGTCTGTCGTCATCTCAAACAAATGCAATCTGCAGCCAAACCTCCCTCTCTTGTAGGGGTGAACATTGGCACCAGGGAGCACGGCACAGTGGTGGTATGTGCACCACTAATGGGTCCCAATTCCGTACATACATAAAGAGCAGCTTAACTTTAAGCACATCAAGGTCATACAAATGTAAAGCTAAGCTCCTTTTCCCATCAAAAATGTCCTACAAATGCAAAAGACTGCATAAATTGCCAGTGCATATGTTTATAGCTGCTCTCTGAGAGGTTGGGTCAAAAGAGCTGACCAGGGAGGGACAGGCTCTGCACTGCTGACCCTGATCACTCAGAAGCTTGTGCCAGGGGAGGTTTAGACTGGGTATTAGGAAACAATTCTTCCCCAAAATGCTTGTAAAACCCTGGACCAGGCTGCCCAGGGAAGTGGTGGAACCCTCATCCCTGAAGGGATTTAAAAGATGCATAGTTGTGGTGCCAAGGGGCATGGTTTAGCAGTGGACTTGGCAGTGCTGGGTGAACAGTTGGACCCAATGATGTTAAAGGTCTCTTCCAACCGTAACAATTCTGTGATTCCATGGTTGTATTCCACAGGCAATTTTGGCACTTGCAAATCTGTTTCTGTCTCCAAATCCTATTGTCCATCCCGGATTTCCTGGAGAAGGTTTTCAGAAGCATTGACCGAGAAGAATTGCATTGAAGCTGAGTAGACAAGGAGGGTGCCTCAGGTGCAGCTGGAGCACAGCGTTGTAGGCAGCCTCAGGATGCAGCCCAGGAACTGGCACTTTGCACACATGGAAGACTGAAATGAAATCAGTCTGAGTGGGAACATGAAAAGTAAATGGAGCAATTTGTTGTAATGAAATGCTTTGGAAAAAAATTATCCTCTGAAGGTCAAAACGAATGGTTCAGATATTTTTTCTCCATCAATAATTTCCTATGTGATCCCACAAAGTGGCCTGATTTCAGCAAAACCATGCTCTCCAGTAACAAGCACTTCCACTGAAACTCTTTCTAGCCTTCCCGCTGCCAAAAGAGCTTTGCCTGCAGCTGAGCTCCCCATGGAGCTGCAAAGAGGGGCAAGCCCCCTGGAGCTGGTCCAAGCCTCGGGATGCCAGCCCCAGTGCATCTCTCAGAGACCCTGGGAAGCTGGTTATGGCTGCAGACAGACCCATGTGCACCCACAGGCAGCTGCTTCAGGCTCCCTCCTGCAGATTTTCCTTCTCATTCCCTTTTTGCACACACCTCATGTCTGTGCACACACACAGAGTCCTTGCTGCACACACTGTCTGATTCTCTTTTCCCCCGTGTACACCTTGTTTCACACACAGAAGTTTTTTATTTGCCTCCAAAACAGTCTGAAACAAGTCTCTGGATATTTCCTCTCCAATGCCTTCCCCAGCATCCTCCCATTAGATCTCTCTCTCCATTCACTGGCTCCATGGTTGCTGTGCTTTGAGGGGCCTGACTCCATGGCAGGTGCTTTCTGTTCCCCTTTTTATTTCTGTTTCTGCAAATGTAGGGAACAAAACAGGGACAATCCTGATGCTCAGTGGGAGCTGAGGAGCATCCCTTCAAACAAGATTTAGAAAAGCAGTGTGGGAAGGGTTTCCATACTACACAGCCACAAAAGAGAGCAGCAAATCCTCTCATCATTTGGTGGCAGATCGAGGAGGCAAGTCCTTGAGCATGAGACACTGAGCTACTAGGGATTATACAATTCCTTTGAAAAAGGGCTTTTCTTCCAGATCCTTTTAGCAAATCTCTTGCTAGTCCCCACCCTAAAGCACTGGTAACATTTACAATCTCTCCTACTTTCTGCCACTGACACACGTTTTGCCTTTCACTCCAGGACTCAGCTGCATTTTTTTATATTTTTTTTTCAGTGTTGCAAGCATTTCAAGGCCTGGGATGTAGGATGGAAGGGGAAAAGGGATCAAATTAAACAGCTCTTCCTCCCTTCCCTAATGGGGGAACTGGCCATACAGAACCAGGTGCTCTCTCCAGAGCCAAGGCTCCCTCCCCAAATGCTCAAGGCTAGTTTTGGTGTTTGAGTTTTACCAGGTGTTTGTTTTAAGGGATCCCCAGGAGGCTCTGGCAAGGCTGTGGCTCATCCCAGATGACAGTGGGGACCGGTGCTGCAGTATCACATGAAGAATGGAGCTGGGGGATGCAGCTGGAGTTGGGATGAGGCTGGACTGAAGCCCAACTAAGCACAGCATTTGGGACGAGATGCCATCAGTATTAGGCCATTTCTGCTGCCAGAGCTTACATTCCCTGCATGATTTAGAAAAGTCTTGGTGTGAACACAGAACAGAAGATCCTTGATATTCACAAAGGTGCTGGTGAGACATTTAGTAGCCACTTCAGCTCTAACCTTGGATAATCCTTCAGCCAACAAAGCAAGACTTCTCATTGCAGGAGATAGAACAAGAGGAAATGGCCTGAAATTGTTCCAGGGGAGGTTTAGATTGGACATCATGAAAAAATTCTTTACAGGCATTGGAACAGGCTGCCCAAGGAGGTGGTGGGGTCACCATTCCTGGAGGTGTTCAACAAACATGTGGACATGGCACTTCAGGCCATGATTTAACGGTCATGGTGGCCTTAGGTTGACAGTTGGACTTGATGATCTTAGAGGTCTTTTCCAACCAAAACAATTCTATGATTCTGCGATTTCTGCTTCTCCAACAAGGGCTTGTGGTGAAGCTTTATCACTACAAGGAGAAGCCACAACTAGACACCACCACATCCCAAAATCCAACCATGTCCAGCTGCTCTCAGCTGCTGGGAGTGGGGGATGCAGGCGAGCGGGTGGATGGAAGGAGCCTGGGAGCAGGCAGCGGGATCGGCTGAGCTGGTGGGAACAGGGCCAGGCACGGCAGCGAGGGCGGGAGCGCAGAGGAAGAGGCCTTCCTATTGTCCAGAACAAAAGACCAGATGTGCGCCCAGGGTAGGGAAAATCCCACCCTCCAAAAGCCAGTCCTGGCGTTTCCACTCGGAAGGGCCTCCAGGCTCTCATTACCAGTACGTTCTGCACCAGCGCAGCTAAAACCCTGCTTAAACTGATTTCATTAATTCGGGACAGCTACTCGTCCACCCACTTGCAGCAGGTTCTTCTGACCACTTGTACCCAGGCCAGGCCTGCAGAAGTTTGTGCCAAGGGGGCACTTTTGCTTTGCCTCTGTTCATTTTTTTCCTCTTAAAAGCCAATAAGTAAAATAAAGCCCCATGATGGATTTTTTTTTAATTATTTCTTGCCTTGACTGCCTCCTTGCTCCTGAGTTAATGTTTTTCATCAGCCCTGCTTAGAAGCCCAAATGTAAGTGCTAAAGCATCCTTTGGGATGCCACTGCAACACTGAGTGTGTCCATACCATCATTTTACACTGAGTGTGTCCATACAATCCTCTAAACCCAGCAATTTCCACGCTGACCCCTAGACACTGCTAGTTTTTGCCTAGTTTCTCAGGAAAGACCTCAGTCTTCATTTCAAGACACCAAGAATGCAAACCCCACCATTTTCCTTTGGATTTGTTCCATTGATTGCTTTTTTCAACAATGAAGGTAATTAATTTCCAGTTTGACTTCATCTGGCTCTTGCTTCCAGTCAGCCATTTGTGTTTTCCCCCTCTGCTAGATTACAGAACCTGCTCACTCTTTCCTCCCCATGAAGGTATTTCTACACTGTCATCAAGTCACCTCTCAACTTCTTTTTTTAATAATGTAAACAGATGGAGGTCTTTAAGTTCTCTTCCCTCTAAGGTTTTTCCTCCAGTCCTTCAATCATTTTTATAGCTCTTTTCAACACTCTGCAACAACCTCTCTTAAATGCAGACACCTGAACTGGATGCAAAATTCCCAAGTCAGTCTCCCCAGTCCCACAAAAAGGTAAAACCTTCTCTCAGCTCCTACTCACCATTTCCCCTCTCACCACCCAAGACTCTCATTCAGCCTTTTGGCTAAGCCATCACATATTGCCAGGAAGCTTCAATTGAGCTGATTATTCCACTACAGCCACCCCTTGAGTCCTTATACACAGCCAAGCCAGCCCAGAGGACTCCCTTTGCTAAAGCTGGAACTCCTTCTTCCTTCCTAGGTGTTCCTCACTGAAGTGCTCCAATTCAATACACATTCAGGCCATAATAGCATCGTTTGGTCTTTGATAAATGCTGGATACTGACCTATAATCTGGGACAAGGGAGATTTTTTTTTTCCATCAGGTGTTACTGTTTCCCTGTTGTTCCTTGCCTCCCGTTCCCTGTCACCACCACTCCTGGGTTTTAGCTCTCAAGAGTGGCAGATATCCATCCATGGCTGGGCTCAAGTTTGAAGACTCTTGCAGAGCAGAGGATTGAGCCAGCTGGCCACACTTGGGTCATATCCAGGTACCATATGTGCTGACATTATCTTGACTGTGTACTGGGCAGCACAGTGACAGCATTGGGGAGCACTGGCACCCAGGGTAGCCCCAGCCTCATGGCATTTCCCTGGCCAGGTTTCAAAAGAGAGCAATACTAGGAAAAGGGAAGGATTTTCATCATGGGCACATGATGAGGCCAAGCTCTTCTGGGCAACATAGCTGCCAGTATCACACCTGGAGGTTCTGGGAGCTGAAACATCTGAAACTCTTCTCCTCACCCTTCTATTCCTCTCCCGGTTCAGCACTGCAGAGTATACACACACTTTTCCATCTGGGAACCACTGTCCATCAACATCCTCTGAGCTGCTAGCAGCCTGGTCTCTTGCAAGCATTATTACGGGATGGTTTTAAAGAAATGTAAATAACATGCTGGAAAAAAATGCTTCTTTCTGGAGAGCTGCTGACAATTCCCTCCTCTTTACCCAGCAGGTGATTTTTCTGTGGCAAACAATTTTTCAAGGCAAAAAGGATGCTTTTTTCCACTGGGTAACTGCTATTTCTCTGCAAGTGAGGTGAGGCTTGGCCTCTGTCCATCCCCCTGGTGTAGCTGTGCTGTGGGTGGGCAGGGGAGGCAGGAGGAGATTGCAGCAGCCCACCACTGCATGTCAGTGTTGCTCCACGCAGCACACCCAGCTGTGCAACATCTGCCTCCCACGCTGGTGCGAACCCATCCACAACAAAAGCCTTACTGGGGGAAACGGGGTCTGAGGGTGATGTGGCAGCACTTCCTGGACAGATGGGCAGTCCTCTCTGTGTGCCATGACCGGGCAATCATGCCAGGCTCCGACTGAGGGCTCAAAGGGTGGGATCCTTGACCAGGGTGCATGCCAGCAAATGGGTACCCAGGGGACAGAGACCCTGGGCTGCAAGGACACATCTTGCCCCCCTCCTGAGCCCCATGCAGCACCCCCCTAAATCCCACCATAGGGTCTAGTTCAGCACAGCTGCAAGGGTAAAGTGTCACCTAACATTCCCACCCCCCAGGGGCCAGGTTCAGGAGTCAAAGCCAGAGTAAGGCAGGGCAGTGCTGCTGCATCTCCACTGAACAGCAGTGCTCAGACCTGTGGGTCCATTGCTGGGCTCCTCAGTTTAACAGCCTTCCTGCACAGCTCAGCCAATGCCCAGGTCAGAATCAGAGAATCATAGACTGGTTTGGGTTGGAAGGGATCTTAAAGATCGTCTTGTTCCAACTGTCCTGCCATGGGCAGGGACACCTTCCACTAGACCAGGTTGGGATCACACAGCATCTCACTGGGGCTGTGCATGGCTGCCCATGAAAACTCTCCAGCAACACAGAAGAGAGACAAAATCCCTGAATGATGAATAATTATTACCAGAGTTAACCATGGGGGCTATTCAAACCTCCACACCAGCCTCATGCAGGCCTTGCTGAACTCAATAGTTACTCAAGCTTTTGACTCCCTCCCCTCCAGGTCTTGCTGGAGAAGAAATCTGCAATTTGGAGTCTGGATTTTCCATTGCCTTAGTAACACATTTCCTTGTTGTGTCCAGCAACTCAAAGAAATATTTATTAAAGGTGTGAGGAAAAAGGTGAAAGGTGGCATGGCTGCCAGAGGAAGTATTGTCCTGGGAACCCAACATGATTCCCACCTGCAGACTCAGGTCTATGATTAAGCCCATGGGTGGCCAGGGAGGACCTGTGGTTTCATGAAAAGGGAAACAAAAGATGACCATTCTGCTCTGATTTAGTGGAATAACAGCACTGATGGTGCCTCACCACAGGGTAGAAGGGGGGCTGGATTTATATAGTGGAAATTCATCTGTCCAGAAATGAACAAAGCTCTTGTTGACTCTGGAGACAGAGGGGGGTGTTGAATTCAAAGGCTGCAGATTTGTTGGCTGTATGCCTGAGCCTTACAAACAGCCAGGAGGGCTTGTCCAGGTGTTTCAGCAGGCATGAAGTGAGCCAGCTCAATTCAGGAGATGTCCTCACCTTCTGTTCAGCAAATCCAGTGTTAGGCTCTGAAGGAGAAGCCATCCTCTAGGTCAGCAGTGCTTCTCTGTGCTTTGGTTTCTGATCTCTGAAAAAAAGAGGAGGCAGGCAAATTTCCAGCCTTACGAGAAGATCCTGAGGATTTATTTGTCAAATTTCTCAGTGGCAGCATTTCCCCAATACCTGTCTCTATGAGATCTCCAGAGCCTGCAGGTGAGATCATCCTCACTGCATCCCTGGAGTGAGCTCCCAGGAGCAGCCTGGACAACGCGAGACAGCAGCCACCACACCATGGACATTGTCAAAGGGACATGGACATGGATTCAGGGGAATGACCAGAAGCTGGCAGGTATTTATCTTTGGGCTTTTTCATGTGTAATTTCATTTTAGCACTAGAGCTTGCCATATGACTTCAATTGCTTCAGAGAAAGCCAGCAGTTGGCATAGACATTGCTCTAGAGAGAAAGTGTTGTGCTGCCCCATCACAGCCTCAGCCACACAGGCTGTCCTAGAAGAGGGTTAATCAGCCATTTTTAACTTTGAAACCCAATTGCTACAGCAGTATCCACAAAACACTGCTGTGCCCCAGGGACATGACAGGCCAAATCCTGGCTCACTTCGGGACTGACCACAGCAGGGAGCAATCAAGCTGGAGCCGTGAAGGCAGCAATAAGTCATGACCCTCTTCTGATGAGCCCAAGAGGCTCTGTGACCTGCTGGGGGGGCATGGGGGCAGATTACTCACAGCACAAGTATGAACAAGCAGTGAGGGATGGCTGTGTAGGGCTTCATTGCTGAGCTGGAGTCGAATATAGATATGTGGAGAGCCCATGGAGATGTTGGGAGAGCCCTTCAGCCCGTGCAGTGTCCTGTGCATCACCCAGCACTGGCAGCCAACCCTGGAGCCTCAGAAACAACTGCATGATGGACAAGACTGCAGACAGTTAAGCCCTGCACAGTCCTGCAAGTCTTCCTCACTCTTGATGAGCTTGACCTGCATGAATCCTGCAAGTACCAGCTTTGCAGTTATGAATGAACTTGCAGACTGCCTTATGGGTGCTAGAGAGCAAACAGAAGGCCCCAACCTGACAGCTGCTCGAGTACTGGAGTGGTTTTGAGGATCAGACCCATGTTTTGGCTGCAGTTTGGCTCACTGTGCTCTCTAAGTTGAGTCTGAGCTTTCCTCTTCCCAGCTTTGTACTACATGGATGTTTCTGTGCAGCCAAGAGATTTGCTTGGTGGCTCTAACATCAACTCGGGAAATAATCCTTCAGCCAGGAAGTTATATAAAGCTCATTCCCTACAACACATGATTTCACTGCTGGCACCATGGAGCCTGTGCAAGGAATATCCATGGTGATGGTGCCCACGGCATCTCACCCACAAAGAGCAGAAGTGCAGCTCTGATTTAAAGAGGTGCAGGTGCTTGGAAAAAACATTTAAACAGAGTCATTATTCTGTTGGGCAAGGCAAGCATTTCAAAATCAAAACATCAAAAGCTCATGACCATTCCACAGAAGCCTCAGTTCAGAGACTGAAGGAGAAACACATTGCTCCTATCAAGCCACAACATCCTCTTTCCAAACTTTTGGAACGATTTATCTTGGCGTTTTCCATTTTGAAACTTTTTTTTATATATATGTCTAATTTTAGAGCATAAAATAAATCAACATGAAAACAAAAATGTTTTCAATTATTAAAATCTGTTTGACAAAGCACAAAACATTTTTTTTCCAGCCTAACCCTCATAGAGTATTTTGGAACTTTCCAAAGTCTCTCCTGGCTAGAAGAAAAGTCCTTGTCAGATCTCAGATACTCAACCAGTCTGTCCAGAGCAGACACAGAGGTGTGTGAACACAGCCAACACAGCACTGCGCTGCGATCCTCTGGCCCTGCTACCAAGACTTCACCCTGAGAAGACTGAGATATGATGAAACTCATCCTTGTTATGAGAATCAGCACAGGCCATGTGAGTGGTGTTATTCTTCAGAGCTCATAAAGCACTGAGGTCTTGGATGGGTGACAGCACAAAGCTCATCATCAGCTGTTTTCCTGAAAAGGAGGTCCTGGCTCGGGAGCGACTTCTATTGTCATGAAGCATCTTCAGGACTTTGTGCTCGAAGCCAAACCTCCTAAAGTGTGGGTTCTTCCTGATGTTTCCCCAAATTTCCTCTGTGACTTCAGAAAGTTGTTTAATCTGGATGCCCAAGCACATGATGGGCTGGGTTGGAGGGTAGAGAAGGAGCTGCTATTTCCCAAGAGCAAATGGGTGCTGCAGACTGCGAGGGGGGTTGGATCAGCTCCCCTTTTCCAGACAAAACTCCCATCAAGAGCAGTCCTGCAATGCCAAGAACCTTGGCTTCACAGCCAGGTGACAAAACTGGAAGGATTTATGCAATAGAAAGTACATGGATGATACCCCCAAGATTTGCTAACTATTATTATTTACTTTGTGCATTCACATAATTAGGGTTTGCAATTAGGGAAATATAAGAAAGGATCCCAGCCCAGCAAGGCACACAAAGTACACACAGGTATATGGTTTCAGACCAGCTTAGCTGCCAGGCCAGCAGAGCATGTGCACAGCTGAGCCACCAAGGAAGGCAAGCAGTGAGGCAGCTCATATGTCTGGTGACCCACTTTGGCCAGGAGAGCTATGAAAACAAGACAGTATCTAATCATCTGCTGCTGCTGGTTTTCTGCCATGCTGAGCAGTGCACAGCACCTTCTCCTGCCCCAGCCTCTCTGTGTCTTTTGCCTGTGTCTAAGGCAAGAACTGCAGGGGACTTACTGAACACCCTGAGTATAAGACTTGTTATGAGTTATTTGATTGCTGTGTTCAAGTGGTTGAGGGACTCAAGCCATGGAGTTGCTGATGGTTGAGCCATCCCAAAGGGAAGAAGGAAAGTGAGGCTTTCTGTTTTATTCTGTCCTTCTGCTTAATGCAAGGACAAGGCTCTGCCATTCCTCTGGATCTGAGGCTGCCCTGTGGCTCAGAAGCTCAGATGTTCACTGCCCAAAGATCAGCAGTGTCCTCATAAAACACATGGAGAAATCCTTCCCTTTTTGCAGTAACAGGCTCCTTGCAGCCCCTTGCAGTGCACACGCTCATTAATTCACCCAGAGCCACATCTAGCCACATGTTTCTGAACAAATCCAACCTCCCCTGTTAGCAGTCAACACTCCCAGCTCTCCCTTATACATTTTCCTCTGCTACAGGGAGGCTCACATGTTGTTTCCCAGCTCTTTTGGACCACTCTCCCCATGGTTACCTTCTCCTCCTCTGCCTTTCCTAGCTGCTCCCCCCCTGCTGCTCGCATCCCCATCCCCTGCGAAGAGCCTGGCAGGAGTCAGGCACAGGCAAAACAACTCCACGATTCTTTCCTCAGCCTCAGAAGCAGAAACTTCTGTTGCTAAATCTCTTGAAAAAAAGTAACTGTATCTTTACAAACGCCGTAGGAGGAAAAGCCCCATTGCAAGATCTAAGCAAAGGCAGGACAAACAGCACAGCAGCAGCAGAGGAGCAGAGGGGTCCTGTGCCTAAAGGGCAAGTGAAGGGGCAAAGGCAGGGGAGCACAAAGGGAAATGCTTCATTAACTCCTCTTGAGGTTATCTGCTCGATTTAAAAGCTAATGCCTCCTCCAGAATGCTACAATGCATCAGCCTGTAGCCCAGTTCATTACGAAGCTGTTCTGTGGAACCAGGGACACTTCTACTGGGGGCCTCTCTTAGGGCTGCCTTTGACCAGAGCCACCTGCCACCGCTGAGCCAAGCTAATGATCTGCCCCTCTGTTGCTCCTTTCATGTTTCCTGGAACCATCTGGCTTCATGATCCTGTCCTCTGTTACCTAAGAATAGATCTGGAACTAAGTGGCTGCAGTTTAGGGGGTGATATTTTTCTCCCTGTGCTTCCCCAAGTCCCTGAGGGTTTTCAACTAGACTGAGCTGCTCAGCTGAGCATGGCAGTAAGTCTCAGCATAGCAGCCTTGGAAGGAGTGTGGTTTATGGGAACTGAGGTTCTCCAGGGAATAAAAACCCCTAGATGGAATCTCCTGGAGATGCCCCTGGCCCCCTGCTTTGATGTAAAAGTGGCTTCATAGCATCTCTCCCACTTAGCTGTACCCAGTGGGCATCCAATGTCCTGGGACAGGCTTGAGATGGCATCAGGCACCTTATTCCTGTAGGGTCCTGTCTCAGAGCTTGTTTCTTCCTTCTCTGTCAGACAGCTGTTTACATTTTTGTTTGTGTGAATAATCTCAAATATGAAGGCTTTGCTGTGCTTTTCATCCCATTAGATAATATTAATTACTGTAGGGAGCCAAGTAGCTTGGAAAAGGGGAGGGGAGGGGGGAATACTCTGGAAAAGTTGCAGGCCTTGCAAGTATTTAAAGGGCCATCTGCATCTCCTCCAAAACTGTAAAGACAAACAAGAGCAGCAGTAGCACAAATTTATTCAGTAGACATCATGGCAACATTGTGCTCCTGTCTCAGCCAAGAACTAGCACCAAAAATGTAAGGCTTGCTATTCTTCAAGCCCTCTCTCTGTTGGGAATGTAGCAGAGAAGATTTTTGGATGCGTGGCAGGGCTGGGTCTCTGTAAGGAACCACTTGGATTTTTGGGTCAAATGCCAGCTCTGCTCTCTGCCTCCTCCCTCCACATTCATCTTATCTTGTGGTTTTTCCCTTGGAGCTGCTACACATCTTCTCCTCATAGGTTTTCCAACAGTATTATGCGTTGGCTGGCCATCAGTAAGTTGCCTGACTCTTGCCAACCACACCTGGTTGCATCTGATGACTGTGGTGCCACCATGCTTTCTTCATCCAAAAGGTTGCCAAGGCCTTGGTCCAGGCTGCCTAAGGCAGTGGTGAAGTCCCCATCCCTGGAGCAGTTTCAAAGCCATGGAGTTGTGGTGCTGAGGGACATGGTTTAGTGGTAACCTGGTAGTGCTTGGTCAGTGGTTGGACTCGATGATCTTAAAGGTCTTTTCCAACCAAAACCATTCTGTGATTTTGTGTGACTCAAGCAGAGAACCAGTACCTGCTGGTGGGCAGGGATGCAAAGTGAAATGCAGGTATCTGGTCCTTACCCACTGGCCCACATGCATGGATTCCTCTCTGCACACCCTTCACTGGGGATTTAGGTACTAGTCCCCAGAGAAACATCTCCTCACTTCACATCTGGACACGGTTATTTGTTAAATATAATAAGGAAAGACTGCAATCCATTTTAACATGTGCAGTGAGACAGGCTGGTTAAGAACAATAATAAATAACAACAGGTTTATTAACAATTCATCTATTTTGACCAAGCATCTTCTCCAGACAGTCATTCCTGCCTCTCTGATGTTAGGCAGGGCTACTTATTCCTGGCTCTGGCTTTTTGTTTGGACACCAGCCAGCAAAGCTTCCAGGTGGATTATGTTGATTTACAACCCATCTACACTTCCTGCTATATTTACACTGGGTTTGGGGGTTTGTGTGTGTGAATTACTTGCCAGGGAAGTCATCAGCTTTGAAATACAGGAAGGAAAGAGCAGCAATTGAAGGAAATGGGAAGTGAAATTCAGTCACAAATCTTGTATATTAATTCCTGTTCCATCCCTCTGCTTCCCCAGCACTTGCATTAGGAAGCCCTGCCTGTTCCTGGCTTTTCAGATATTATATTGCTGTAAATGTCAGACATTTGAAGAACAATGCTACCTATTAGCATGTAAAAGAGTGTTATTGTCTGCAAGTTACTAGGTTCAAAGGCAGCACTGTGCCTGGCAAATGACTGTCTGCAGCTCCCGGCAAACATGTCTCCAAGAGATGATGGCACATAGGATGGAGACAGAGCTTCTCACCCAACCCAAAAGTGCTCAGCAAAAGGAGAAAATTAGGTAGGAAAACTGTACAGATATCTTCAGTACACTTTTGCTGCCCTTTTTTACATGACTATTAACTTTCCCTTTGAAAGTAAACTCGGTCCCTAGGTATTTTCTTCTACTCCTACACTAAAATGATACTAAAATGAGAAAGCCCTCCAAAACATAACCTAAATCATCTCTTGGAAAGAGCATGCTCTGCTTGGTCCCCAGGAAGGAGTCAATTTGAACCATCTGAGCATCTGGCCATTATTTTGAGTGGAATGGTGTTCTCACACCCCAGATGTGCTCTGTCTGACAGGTGGTAGATCTTTTCCAGCTGCTCCTCCAGCAGTGATGTGTATCCATTTTCCATACCCAGCCCCTTGCAGGAGCTGAGGCTGGGGTAAAGTGGAGCTCAGGATGGGGTAACATAGAGCTCAGGGTGTTGCTGTTAAGCTGCAGGGCACATGCAAAGGGGTTGCATCTTTGAACTTGTGTTGAAATTGCATCTTGGCACTCCCTGGGGTGCCACATGTAGTGCTCAACTCCTCCAGTCCTGCTGTCACCCATTCAGCTCAAAGCATTTATTAAAGTGTGAGTCATGCTTTGTCTTGCAGACAGGAGACCATTTCCCTGATTTCCATAAGATTTCAGCTCCATGAGGATCTCAGCTCTTGGGCCACCCGACTCTCCCTGTCCCTTCCTGCAGCCCCGTTCCTCCCCAGCTCCCATCTGCTTCTTCCCACTCAGCTCATTTGACAAAGGCAGTTGTGTTTGTGGGTGTTGTGCCCACACTTTAGACTCGAAATTTGCCTGTAAGATGCATGCACTGAAGGTAAAATCCTTGCTGTGCAAAGCACGATGGTCAGCTCCCAGCATCCCATGTTGGCAGCTGGATATCTTGGGTGGGAGCAGATGGCCCAGGAGGAATTGCAGGGTTTGCTGCCAACTCTGGCCAAGCAAATAATTGTGGGGAAGGATAGATGGCCAAGTTCAAAACTATAGGCAATGCTTCTATGCAGTGATATACCCCAAAAATCAGTGTGGCACAGATGCTCCCATGAGCTGTGCTAGCCCCTCACAGCAAAGCAGGTGAACTTGGGCAGAGCACAGTCCCAGCGTGGGTGGCAAAGATCATGCCCATAAGCATCTGGATTTGAAAAGAGCAACAACCTTGGCAGCACCAGGCTCTGATGCCAAGGAACTGAACTGGCTTGGAAACAGGGACTTGGGGGGAGCTAGCACGGAGCAGGTGGTTAGAAGCTACGTTAGCAACGCGGTTAACAAGCGCTGCGGATTAACCCAAACAACAGCTCATCAGCATTCGGTCCAAAGGCCACAGCCTGCCAAGGGGAGAGAATAGAGGAACAACAAGAAGCAGGGGAGGTGAAAAGAAAGCAGGGATGGGAGTGGGGTTTTATAACATTGTTTCCTAATTATAGCACGACACAGGGAGCAGGTGCAGCCTGCTCTGACGTTTACGATTCAGCGGAGGATGTGCTGAGAACACAGAGAGCAAGCAGTGAGCACGAGGGATACAGCAGCAGCTCCTGTGGTGGCAGCGGTGCTGTGGCGTAGGGGGAGCAGGCACCTGGCCCGGGGCTCCTGTCACCCTGTGTCAGCTATCACTGCTGCCCAGCATTGGTGTTTCTGTGGAGCCTACAAAATGCAGTGTAAGGGCTTCATCTCACCTTGACTGGGAGGTCTGCTGATGAGGTTTGCATGGAACAGGTGAGGTTTGCTTTCTCTGAGAAAGCCATATGTAGGGTGGGGGTCACTGTAGAGAGATACCTTTGCCCAACAGCTCTGTTCACTGGGAATGGGAATACCCCTTCAACCACTGCAGATCCTCGCTCCCAGCACAATGGGAGCTTGTTGCTTTTCTCATTTAATCCTCAAACATTTACAAAGGGAATTCAGTATCATTATCCCAAGGCAAGAAACCCAAACGACTTATTCCACACCCCAGCAGCGCATCTGGGACTGTTGAGCAGATCCTCAAGCCTGCCCCTCACAGTGTCCCACAGCAAACTGGGCAAGGATGGGCATGTACAGGACCAGTCCGGATCTTCGCCGGCACGCAGTGATGCTTGGAGCCCATTTCGCTGAACAGGGTGTGCATAGGAAGAAGACTTCAAACTCCTGAAAAAAGCTTTCCTTCAGCTTGTCTGTAAGCCCCCTACACTCACTCCTGCTGCACACAGAACTCCACAGGATGAGGAACACTAATGCATGTTTTGGAACCCATCCAAAATAAACGCTGGCTATAATAACCCTCTGGGGAAAGGCAAACAGAGGACCCCTTTGTTAGGGACAACTCATCACGTCACGCTTCATTTGGGCCAACAGCACTTCCAGCACGAGGCTTGGGGCACTGTCTGCTTGATGTGGGCAAGGTGGGCTGAGGCCAGAAACCAGAGAAAAAGGGGAATCTCGGGACAGGGAGCTTCGGATGATGCCTCTTGTGCCAATCTGGCTCATAAAGACTCAAAAAAAGCTTGGAAGAAGAGGGAGTGGCAGGTACGTTGGGCCCATTATGGTCTCTGCTGGAGGTAATGGTTTCGAAAGGGACAGGGAGCAGCGGTGATGTCTCCTGTCCCACTCTCCCTTTGTGCACATGCATGCAGAGGTTCTGCTTCAGGATCCACCATCTCTGGCTAATTCCTGTTTTGTTCCCTTCAAAAATAGTAACAGAGGAACAGCACCACTGGATGAAGCCCCATGGCTCTCTGCTAAGCCCAGCAGCAGCTCTGGTCATTTGTGGAAGCTTCTTTACTGATGTAAATGTGAGGAAATGAGGCAAGCCTGCAAGTCTAGGGGATATGATAACATATCTCCTTAGGTAGTATCACTGAGCACAGGCTAAGTAGGAGATAACCACCAACATGTAACAACAGGCTGGTTCTGAGTCTTTTATCAGTACCTGGTGGGCTAAGGCTGAGGTGACCCAGAGAGATCCAGGTACCTTCCTGGGTTAGCTGTATTTTGCTGCCTGAAACCCAAGAAAATATCTCAGGGGCTGAAAATTCAGAAATGGTCTTTCTAGAGCAGGTTCACAACAGTTGCAGCTTATGGACTTTTGGGGAGTGGTCTCTGAGTTTTGCCCACTCAAAGTGCCTACAAGAGGCAATGGTCCTGGAGGCCAGCTGGCCCAGGAGCAAACACCCATACCAGGCACCCCACACATGACTGTGTAACTTTCTATTGTGTGTTGGATGTGCTGGGGAAAGCCTTGTTGGCTTCATATGAAATAAAAGAAGGGGGCACAAAGCACAGAGGGAGTGACTGTGATTGGACCTGCAGCTCCAGCTCCTGTGAAGTTCATATTGTTCTTCAACTGAGTGAGGTTTTTGGCGTAATCACAGTGAAAACTCAGAAACATCTCAATCCTGTGGGGAAAAGCAGTGAAAGATTTCTTTTTCTGACAGCTCACTTATGATGTCCAGTCATCTGGCAAAGCAAGATTTGATCTGTTTTTCTACTTATTTATGAGGGCCAAGGGAATGCAAAGCTGCAGAGCAGAGCTATGCAGCCAGGATGCCATCGCTGTTGCTGCTGAGGAGGTTGTGGGGGTCCTGGTTTTTTTTTCCTCTGCAGCCTTGGGAGCCAAGAGAGGCTTCTGAGGGAGTTCAGAGCCTTCACATGCTGCTGTCTTCACTGGTGTGTGTGAAAATCGTGTTGGCTTCTCACTGGTGCTGAGATCACTAAATCCTGGTGTTCAGGGCTGAAGCTGTGGCTCAGTGCAATGCTTCCCTTGGTTTAGAGGGAAAAGAAAAAGGGGGGGGGGGGGGAGGAGGTGGGAGGAGTGTTGTTTGCTGCTGGTTTCTAGTAGATGTGGCTGCAGGTGACTCTGGCAGGTGGAGCTGGCAGGTACCAGCCTAGCTGTGAGGAGCTGTAGGAAATGCCCACAGCTCAGGGATGTGGATGGTGCACATAGGGATCAGGGCTCAGACCCCAAAACTGCAGCTTCCCAGCAGCTGCGAGCAGCAGAGCAATGTTCAGTGTGCAGCACTCCTCCGAGGAACGAAGAGGTTTGGTTCCTCTGTGCTTGGAAAATGTTCTGCTAGCCTGGAAAGGAAGTGGTAGAGATGTGCCAATAATTAATTACTAATTAGTGGGTAGGTTGTTCACAGATTCCCGCCAGAGGCTAGGCAGTGCCTGTAGAGACCATGGAGAGTGCTGCAGTCTGTGTGGGGTCTGTGTGGTGGGTGCTGCAAAGTCACTGCACCCAAAGCAGCAGAAGGTGCAGCAACAGAAATACCTGGGAGAAAGGTTAAAAAAAAAAAAAAAGAAAAAAAGAAAAAAAGAGAAGTGTTCTGGGAGCTGGAAGGGAGAACAGATGGTGCTGGGAATGAAGGGAGGACAGTGTCCTTTTGGAGGATGAGAGCAGTTGGAAATGGGATCAAAGCCTCTGTCATTGGCATCCTGAATCCTCTGGTGAGAATTCAGTTTCCCAAGGGGAGAATTGAACAGAACCCCAATGCCTGCTGCAAGAGCAGGAGCAGTGGGGCTCTTCAGGGAGAACTGGCACTCTGTGTGATGCCTAGAGGTGAACTGCCACCAGCTGAGCTGAGCAGGTGGCAACTGCTGGTGGTGTTCAGCACCTGCTTCTGAGTACTCACAGAGTTCCTCTGGCAGCCCTGCTTCAGCCATCACCTCCCTGCAGCATGAGTGTCTGCAGGATTGCCCGGGGTAAACATGGGGGTATTGAAACTGGTGTGGGGGTGCCCTGACTGGGGTGAAGCTGGGTTGCCATACATTGGTGCCAGTATGGGCCCTCCTCCAAAAAACAAGGTGATAATGAATTGCTCAGGCTAACAGGTCCCAGATGGGGAAAGGGGAAGAGGTGAAGGTTAGTGGTCAGAGCATCCTCCTGCCTTGGCTGAGGGCTGTGCTATGGGGTAGTAGGGACCTGGCTTTCTCTGTTTCATACTCAGAATGGGTCAGTGGTATCTGATGCCACAAAGGGTAGTGATGGCTTCTCTGTCACCATCACCAGTGGTGTCACCTGTACTTCTGCTCTACTAACATGAAAAGTTTCCCTCGTTTGCTTTGTTTATAAAAACCTTTGCTGTTGAATGAGCTGACAAACCTCAAGTTAAATCAATACCACACTGAAGGGGAAGATTCAAACTGGAGGCATTCCCAAACTTCCTTTCCCCCTGCCCCACACCTGCCCCACCGGCCCCTGAGCTATGCTGGCACTCACAGCTGTGAGACTGCTCCATGGTGGAGGCTGAGCAAAGCTTTTCCATCAGTTATTTTAAACCCCCATGGCTCCTGGCTTGGCTATTGGTGGAGAAGGATGGAGAGGATGGCAGCAGCTGACATGGCTTCTGCTTGACAGAAATCACCTTCCATATGGGCTTTTGACTCTGGTTCAACTACAGCAGTCCTGAAAACATATACCAGTGAAACATGCCCAGCTCCTCCTCTTTCAGACTGCTTGGTTGCCCCTTGAATATAGAGGTTGCTTGGGTCTTGAGGAATGTCCTCAGTGTCTGAAACAGCAATAATAAGTGTTTCATCAATGCAGAAAGGGTTAATGCTCTTGGGCTGAGGTAAAGCTGAGCCTAAGGCTGCTCACCTCAACCTAAAGCAAGAGATCTTCCTGTTGGGAGCAGAGCAACGAAGTTCTTTCAGTGTCAGCCATGAAGCTTTTTCAGTGTGAACGTGGGAAAGTGATAAGGGGAGGCCCTCTTCCCATCCAGCCCAGCTAATGATCTGCAGTAATGAGAACTTGGCCTCCAGCCGCTCCCGGGGCTGAGAGCGAGGGCAGGAATTAAAGCGGCCGGGCGCCGGGCAGCGCCTGCGGCTGGGTGGTCCTGTCCCAGTGGGGACTGTGTGCTGGCGGCACTGAACCTCCTCCCTGCTCCAGCACAAACCTGGATGAGAAGGGAGTGGGGATTTTAGAATGCAATAGAGGGTCCCAGTGGGTGAGCATGAGCTGGAGAGTGGTACATGGCAGGGTCTGGCAGCAGTGCCACAAGCAGCTGGTGAGTTGCTCATGCCACCACTCCCTGGATGGTCCCCAGCAGCCATACCTGCCTCATGGGCTTGGTTTTGTTCCATTTGGCATTGTAGAATTTCACTTTGCTGCTTTTCCAGTGAGGCTCTTTAGCGGTGGTGGGTGTAAATCTCAGGAAGGTCCCTGGAACCAAGATAAAGCTGTCCCTACAACAACTTCCTCCCCATAGTGCAGCATCAGCTCAGCATTGGCGGGGAGGTGGCTCCTGAAATTGGCCATGTCCCTGGCAGGGCATGCAAGGAACCAATTAAACTTGGGGGTTTTAATTTGTGCCCAGTTCTGGCTGACATCTCAGTGGATAATAACCAAGGGTGTAAAGAGGCCCTTCCCCTTACCTCCTGCCTGTGTGGGTAAAAGAGCACTGAGGCTGTGTGATGCCTGGGGCACATCAAAGCCCCTTTTATGTGCTCAGTGAGGTCTGGAGAATGAAGCTCCAGAATAACATGTGTGTGATTGAATGTGATGCCTTGTTTGGTTGATTCATGGCTGAAGCTCAGAAAAGAGCCACCTGTGTCCCCCTGCTGGGATCTCAGAGCTGTGTACACATGAGAGGAGCTGCTGGGTGGATCTCTCTGTACCTCTTCATAGGTAGCTGCCTGTGTTATGGCACACCACATGCAGCTCTTCAGACCCCCTGCACGATCGGAGAAGACAGTGCCCAAATCTAGGGAGCAAGAAATGCCCCAAGGGGGTCAGACTGGAGTCCCCAGCAGTAAGAGCAGGAGGAGCAGCTTAGGGAGATCGTTTAAAGGAAATCTCATGTGAACTGATCTTCTCCCTTGGAAAACTGCTGGTGGGTTTCCTAACCTGCAAAGCGTGTGTGACGTGCACCAGCAGATGAGGCACAGGCAGGTTTGCTCTGTGTGCTGTTAACCTGCACACTGGAGATGGCAGCAGAGCACTCCTGGCTCCCATGCCTCTCAGGTGTTTAAATGTCCTGCTTCTCCCTTTGTCTCTGAGGCTGTTGATGGCTTTTTACAGTGTTTGGTGTGCCAGTGATGTGCTGGTTAAAATCTGGATAGCCTCTTATGTCTTATCCATTCATCAAATTGTGTTTCCATTGGTTTTCCTGGAATTATTGTCCTTCTGAAATTCCAGGTCTGACAGCAGACCTCAGAGCTGGAGGCAGCTATTAAATCATCTGTTCTTACCTCTCCTATGACACAGGCCATGCAGCTCTGTCCTTTGGGCTTTGTACTGAGCTAGTGTTTGATTAAAGCAGGTCCCTCTTTGCCCAGAGGCTCTGACCTTTTGGGGAATGGAAAGCTACCTGGTGCCTGCTCTTGTAAGATTTCTTTGCTTAAGTGTCTCACACTACATTGTGACTGTAGCTGAAATGTGCAGCCTTTGTTGATTTTAATCCTGTGTTTGTTGGTTGGGTTGGTGAGAGCTCACCACAGGTGCTCGAGTGAAAATCTTCTGGCCTCTAATGGTACCTGTGAAGGGTGATATGGAAGGATTCAGGTGTGGCATGTCCTCAGGGGTGTACAAGACCTCCCTGAAGTCTGTCCAGCTCAGTGGTGTGACTTCAAGTCTAAAAATGTCTGGCAAGGTGCTGGGAAAAAAATGCCCTGGAAGCCTCTGTAAATCTGAGATGACATGTGTGATACAGTGCACTGGCTGGAGTGGTACATCACTCAGGAGGCCCAAGACTCGGTGGAGGCAGTGTCTTTGCACTGTCTGTGAAGATATATTTGACTCACTTCTAGGTACTGCTGTGAATTCAACTATCTGCCTAAAGAAAATTGCTATCTGCTCAAGAAACACCTGGAGATGGCACTTCAGGACATGATTTAATGGCCACGGTGGTCTTAGGTTGATGGTTGGACTCGATGATCTTAGAAGTCTTTTTCATCCAAAACAATTCTATGATTCTAAAAGAGAGCTCTGGAGGAGTCTAACCATCCCTGACAGTATCAATCTCATACTTTGGTGCACTTACACTGCTGAGTGAAAAGAACAATATTTCTATTTACAAACAAACTGAATTTAGAGCAAAAGCCAGTCCAGGAAGAGATGAAACTTCTTTGTAACTTCAACTGATAAAAGTGGAAACAAGTGATCTTTTTTGAGGTACAGCTTTTGTTTTGGGTTTGAAAGGATCTAGTGTTTCATAAGATTTGCTTCTGGAGGGACAAGAATAACTTTTGGTGCAGTTCTTGGGTAAATTAGGGTTTGTTTTGATTTGTGTTATTTTTAAAAACCCAAACTTTTAAATAGTTTTTGGCTTGAGTTTTTATTGGAAATCCAAGCCTCTGACATACAGATTTTTTAATTGTTTCTATGAATACCAGCACCAAGTGGAAGAATGTTGTTCTAAGCTGCACAACATGTACAGAGCAGCACAGCCAGCTTCAGCCAGCCATCCATCCACCCATCCATCCATCCATCCATCCATCCATCCATCCATCCATCCATCCATCCATGCATCGCTTCAAAGCGCTCCAAGAAGGCAACCAAGGAAAATGAGCTGATGTCCATAGGGCTGAGTGGAGATATGTGTTTCCAGAGTGAGGAAGAATATTGAAAACTGCTGCAATGCTTTTGAGCTGCACCACAAGAGGGCAAGCCTAGGCCACAGATCCTCTGCTCATGCCTGGGAGAAGCTGGTAGGAGCACCAGGAAAGGATGACATGGTGGAGAATGTGGCCACCACCTCCCTGGTGCAAGGCAGGACTTGCCAGAGGGAGGGTAGCTGTGGCACTGGGGTTTGTGGGTGTCCACAGGACTGCAGGCAGCAGTGCTAATTGCAGGTGGTTTTCTCAGTAGGGAGCAATTTGTTGGCTTTTGTTAAATGCCTGCTGGATGCAGCTCAGTCTTGTGGACCAAGGCAGAGGTGGCTGGTGTCAGTCCAGGAGCTGCTGTTAGTGCTACAGGACTCTGCCCTATTAATCAATGTCTGCCAACATCCAAAGCACAAAAGTGGCTGGAATTAAAGGTGTTAAATACATTTCCTAGCAGAATTTGCTCAGGTGCTCTTACTGCAAGTCTTAGAGGAGGCTTTGGGTTTCTGTGCAGTGGAGGTGTTTTACCCCAGCTCCTGCAGCCTTGAGGCTCCAGTCTATATGCAGGAGGCAGTGATATGGGTCCCCAGGCCAGCCTACAGCCCACCTTGTCCAGATAACACTGCAGCATGGACAATTAAATTAGATATTTGCAAAAAGCCCTCCCTGAGGAGGGTGACCAAATGCTGAAGCGAAGTCTGGCAACATGATGGAGCATCCCAGGCTGTTTGCTGTGCAGAGACAGATGCCAGACCTTGTGGCATCTGCTGCTTCACATCACCCTTCTCCCTTCTCCTTGGAGGGCAAGGGGATGCAATATGGATGCAGGGGAATATTGAGGTGAAGTTGAGAGCAAAGGAATAATTTCCAGCTCACCAGTGGCAACGTGAGTGGAAATGACCCTGTGGAACCAGACAATGGTTTTAAACTCTTCTGACATCACTCTGGAAATGGGTGGAGTAGGCTGAAAATGCCTTTAAAAATGGTTTTAAATGGTCACATTTTCAGAAGAGGGGGTTGGGGGAGGGCAGAAAGTGTGTCCACTTGTGGTTGGATGAGCAATTTCTGTCCAACAGCCAAGCTCTTGCTGGGAATGGGATTCCCTACCGGGAGGTGATTGCTGCCCGGCAGCCTCTGGTCACACCGGGCTGAGCCATGCCAGGGCTGCTGCATTCAGGACCAGACTCAGAACAAGGGCTGGTTTAAACAGTAGCAGGAGCTCAGTTAAAACAGAGACATTCTCAGCTTAAAAGTACGTAATGGCAGGAAAAACAACCCATGATGAGTTAAAGAACTGACTCAGGCCAGCAAAGGCCAGTCCTGAAATAGATCTCGAATGGGGCTTGTTGAAAATGCTTCCATCAGAACAGTTTCCTGATGGAGAATTTGGCATTTCTACTCAAAGAAATCTTTCAAGAAAAGCATCTGCTTCTGTGGAAAAATTCATCTTTTTTGGTTGGAAAAATGGAGCATGTGAAAACTGAAATCTTTCAGTCCAGCAATGTGTTGTGCCAGTTTCAGGCAGGCTCCACCTCTGTGTTGAGCTTCACTTCTCGTTCCTGTGGTCCCCTGCTTGCCCTTGTGGGAGGGAAACTCACCCTAATTATTAAATCTGCCCCTCTCCATCTCCCCCTGTTCTTGGTAACTCTCATACCCACTGCTAAAGCCTCCCCTTCAGTGGGGAGGACTGTAAGGTCAGCTTTTGGAGCAATATGTGTAGCAGCTCCTCTGAGACACCAAATGTTCTCCACTGCCTCTATGCCCTGTCCCTTCTGGCATGGGCTTCTGGGAAACCCATCTCCATCCCATGCTGATGTTTCTTGCATCTTGGGAGGTTACTGACTGGACAGCCAGGAAAGACAACTGATTCTACTGGGCTTATTTGTGACTTCATTGAATTATTTTGCAGTTAACATTTTCTTTTCCAGGTGTTTCTGTATCCCCTTCCTGCCTCCTTCCTCCTTTCTGTTCTTATCCCTGAGCACTCAATTCCTGATGCACACTTCACATAGCAGATGAAGAAGCTGCCTATCCAGGTCAATGCAAAAGAGACAGAGTTAGCCCTGGAAGCTGTGTTGGTTGAGTCAGGATGTGTTGCCCTGTAAAGCAAGCACTGCTGGACTTTATCGAGCAGTGAGAACTTGCTCTTCAAAAAAAAATTCTCAAGAATGTGGGAAAATGTGGGAGGGAGCAACATTATTATGTAAGAGACTGGGATCAGACCTGAAATCAGGTGTTAAGGAGGGCTCAGAGGAGGTCTCTGCATTATTAGTAATAACCCTTCCAGTTATAGTGTCCTGGATAAACATGGTGGAAGGGAAGCAGAACAGTTTGGCAGTTCCTTTGTTTCACAAGCTACCTTCTATGGGTGTGTTGGGCTGGAAAAACCATAAGTCATGGAGTGTTTTGTTTTCAGTGGCAGTTCTGCTTCTGTGTTCAGCTGGGCCCAAGAAGTGGGAGCAGTCTTGAAGGTGTTAGAGACCCAGAAGACCATCTGGGTGTCAGACTGTAAGTGTAAGACTGTGCTGTTGTAAGGTTTGGGCAGGGTAGGGTTGGTTTTCTCTTCTCCCAATCTGTACAAAAGACCAAACTCTGTGAAAAGAAGGTACACTTAGTTTTGGAGGGAACCTGCAGAAGAGGTGCTGGTGGCTTTGAGTTCTCATTCTGCTTCTCACTGTCACTTCTCCCTAGTTTTGCCCTCCCAGTCATCAATGTGAGTAGATGATGTTCATCTGATGGTGCTAGGATAGTGCCTGATATTACGCAATGCTTTGAGATCCCTGGGCAGAAGGACTTGCAGACATGTTGAAAAGAAATAATCAAATAGAGGACAGTTGTTATAACATGGAATGACCCAGGTCTGAAACATTCATTGGATACAGAAATGCTTCTACCCATTTTTTAACCATTGCCCTCATCACTTTTCCAAGGCTGGCAAAACTACAGGGCACTTGCAAAAACAGATACTTACAGTCACACTTAAGTGCCCAGACTTCAAAATATTAGGGGGGAAATGTCTCAAATGCTACATTTTCCAGAGACCACAGCAGCAGCAGGCTGGTGGAGGCTCTCTGCAGTCAGCCAATGGAGTGCCTCATGTTTGTGTCCTGTCACCCAGAGAGCTGTGGTCAGAGAATTGCTGTAGTGCTGCAGCAACCCTGTGCATGCAAAAAGGCTTGAGAGAAAGGTGGGGCTGTGCATGTCTGTGGCTCTTCAAGGCCTAGACATTGTCCTGAGATGGGCTCACTGCTGATGTGAGTGAGAGCCTGAGCTGAAAACCTGCTTGGACCCTGGGATGGATGTGTTTTCCCCACGTGAACTTTTATGAAAGGACTTCTCAGTCCATTTAAGAAAACAAAAAAGTGTTAAGAGCAGAGGCTTGGCCAAAGCTTGGGGTCCTGGTGTGTGGACTGGAGGGAACAGAAAAGCCTCAGTGGAGAGCATTTTCTGAAAAAACAACCCAGGTACAGGCCAGGCTTGTGTCTCTATTTACCAACCCTCCTCTCCCTGTGGGGAAGCAGAGAGGCATTTTAAAGAGAAAAAGGGAAAGAGCCCTCTGTCCCAAGAGCTGGTGTGTCCTGTTCTCTGGTATCCTGGGCTATGAAGGCACAAGCAGAGGGCTGCAGACTGGTAGATGTATTGTTCAACATCAAGGCTCATGTGACAGCTGCTGTGGGAGCCCCAGGGATGAGGTAAAAGTGATGGAGAGCCCTCTGTGCAGCTCCCCTCTGTTCCCATGGGATGCTCCATGGCCTTTTGGAGGAAACAAGGTCTCATGCAGGCCCTGAGGGGCTACCCTTTCCTCCTCTCAGTAAGAGCCTGAGTCTATATCACAACAAAGCCATTCAATCAACTCTATTTATGTGCCAAATTTCCCTGTAGCTCTCAGGAATAGTGTGCTATTAGCAAAAGCAGTTCATTCAAGTGGCCAAAGCATCCTCTGACATTGGGGAACAAAAGTCTTCCTCCATTGCCAAGACTTCTGAGACATGAAACCAAGACAGAAAGTACTGGCTCAATAAACTGGTAACATCCCAGCTGATTTTTGTCTGCACCAGTTCCCCCACCCCACGCTCCAAGCGAGGCAGTCCTGAGGTCAGGCTCTGTCATGCTGGGGGCCATGCTCCCCTTGATAGTCTGCAGCACACAAAGAGCTGGTGAGAAAGGGATTCAGTCCAGTGTATTGGCATTGGTGTGTGGTGCTTGTACTAAAAGTGCTTGCTGTCAGCCCAGCCATCACTTATAATTGCCTTTTATTTTTCCATGTGCCTCCTGGCAACAGCAGCTCTTCCCAGGCTGCTGGTGGGGTGCTGGGTCTGCAAAGACTTCTCTGGCCATGAGAGGTATGTGGAAATAGTGAGAACTGGCTCAGGAAGGGTCAAGTGGCCCCCTCCTGCCTGTCTCTAGGTTTGCCTGAGCATCCTACCAGAAGCATTTCCCTCTGCAGACTCGCTGTCAATCACTGGCAAAGGTCATCTCTGTCGTGGCTGGGTGGCTTTTGATGTGCTGGGGAAAGAACTGATGTTTGGGGTGGGCAAGTCTGCAGTCACTTGGTTACGGTGCAATAACCAAGTTAATATGTAACCACTTGGTGGTTGTGGGGAAGGTGGAGGGAGGCTGTGTTGTATGGCTGTGCTCACCAGAGAAGCACCAGGTAAGAGTCCTCAGCATAATGCATTTAGGCTTGGAATGAGCTGGTTTTTTATGATGGTGGCCTCATGCATCACAGCTACATCAAAAGCAGCAAAATGCATGGAGAATAGCAGCGTGCAGTAGGATGCTGTACAACTTACACAAGGGCTGGAAGAACCTCTCGCAGTTGCAATCCCAAATGCTGGAAGCAAGGATCCCTTTGTCTCTGTGCCAGCGAGCAGCACACGGGGGTGAATTTGCCATTCTGAGATGGTTTGGCAAGGTGGATGCCACTGATTTGCATGCTAGGAGTCACATCACCTGGGTCAGCTACATGTTTGCTGTTTTGAGGAGCTATACTAACTTTTGGAACATCCTAAGGTACAAACCTGCAAGTTCTGAGCTACTTTAAAAAATCTTTTCCCTTTCTAAAATACTGTATCACCTCTACTACTGAAGAACCTAACATGCAAACACTTGAAAGGCAAACCAAGATTTCCTTGAAGTGATCCCCATAAGCATTTGAGATGTCACTGGTGACTAGCCTATGTACCCTAGACATTACCAGTTCCATCTGATTGGGTTTTTCTCTTTGCAAACAGAATCATCTAATGACCTAATTTCTGAAAGAGGCCTGTTCTTTATTAACCACCATGTAAATTCTACCAGCATCAGAAGAAAGAACATTCAGCTTTTGTATTTCTGCTATATTTTTAAAGATCCAAATCTCTAGGGCAATTAATCATTTTTTTTTTCTGACATATTGAATTCAGTCATGTGTTAGAGCAACAAAACTTCATGTGGGCAGCTTATGATGCAACATTAACTTGTCAGCAAGAAGGACAATTCACGACTGTCGGCGAGTGGCAGGCATTTGGACAACTGTCCTATAGCTTTGCAAGCATCAGCATATTTTGTTGGCAAACCCTACAGAGGCAGAGCATAATATACACTTTTGCTCCTATGTATTAAAAAGGAAAAAAAAAAAAGGAAACCAAACAAACCCACAACAACAACAAAAAAGTATAATCTTCTGCCAGGAGTTTCCACTTATTTTCCATAACGAGAGCTGGAGGGTCTGTAAAAGCTGGCCTTGTTAAAAAAAAATGAAAAGAAAGAAATTGCATCAAATGAATTTTCCCTTTACAAAGAAGATGGAAGCAATTTGAGGTTGTTTGGATGCATGAGTCTTCTGAAGCCATAGTTTATCAGCCCCCAGTAAGGAGGGCTCTGACTGACTGGGACTGTGAACAAAGCCATGGTGCCCACAGTCAAAGTGTACAAGGATGAGGGCAGGGGATGAGCATGGGAGCACTGAGAGCAATGGAGCTCACAGTCAAAGTGTGCAAGGATGAGGTCAGGGGATGAGCATGGGAGCACTGAGAGCAATGGAGCAAACTGTGGTCTTCAGAAGCAGCCATGGTCTAGGCTGTGTTCAGGGCTATTCGAGATACTGGAGGAAAGAGCAGCAAAAGCTTTGATGGAGGAGAGGCTTATGCTGCTGCTGCTGCTTGTTGGGGCTCAGAAGGGCGTGCAGAGAAGTGGGTTTGCTTTGGTGCATGAAAATCAAAAGATAAACACAAAAGGAGGAATTACAAGGGGGAAAGGCAAACAGCAAAAGCAATCTTGATGGTGCTGTTCCAAGCAGACACACACCGCGGCAGAGCCGCCTGCCAAGGCTGGAGGAAAGGCGACTGCAGTAATCTATGAGCTAATGCATGGACCTGGGCAGGGATTTTGGCAGGGTGGAGAAGGGGATTTCGACAGGGTGGGGGAATAAGAGAGGCCATGTTCTTGGAGTGGTAAACCCCATCCAGCTATTGTGCTTGGGTCTAGTCCAGGAGCAGGGAGCAAGAGGAAGCAATGGCCAGGTTGTTGGTAGGAGGCTTGGGATGGCGGTGGTGCTTCACAGCAATCCAAGACACGGTGGGGAGGCTTTCTGGGAGTAGAGGAGAGAAAGATGAAGAATTTTACCTGGAATAAGGCTGAGCTGAAGACTCTGTGTGTTCTAGAGGACCTAGGTGGGAAATCAGTGGCAAGAGAAAGAGCCTAAAACTGCTTCATGTTCCACAAGGCAAGAAGATAAGAAGGATTAAATGTTGATGGAGGTGATTATTCATTCATAAGCAGGTTTTTTCTCAGCCTTAGTATAGGAGTGAGATGATGAGCTAAGGGAAGTGTGGGGGTAGTGCTGGCCTTCACCCAGACACATAGATCAAGCTGAAAACACCCATCCTGATAGAGTTGCTCTCATCCATCAGTGAGGGATTTGGTGCACAGTGAAAATCAGTGCTGCAGAAGCCCTCTGTCAGTGGGTAGTTAGGTTTTCAAAAGAGAGCTGGGAAAGACAGCAAAACTGCAGACTGCAGGGATGGAAGGCTGGATGATGCAGATGCACACAGTGCCATGTGCACAGCATGGCTCCACAGCATTTCTCCAGTGCTCCAAAGTACCTTTGTGGCCCAGGAGGAGCCTGTGCGCTGCAGGACGGCTTCTGCGTGAGCGGATGCGGTCTGACCGGCATACATGGGCTGTGTCTGTGGCATGTCCTGGCTGCTCCTCCCTGACCACAGATCACACCCTTTTTCCAGCTGAGGGATGCTGGCCTCTTTCTTCTTGTTGGGAGCAGAGAGACTTAAACTACTTAGGTTTAATCTGGATAAAAGAGGCTTCTATAGCAGCAGCTTGTGATGGAAAGCATAAGTTACAGACTATTTGGGGATGGGAACATATGGCCTCCAGTATCTTCCCATCCCTCCCAGAACACAGTAAGTTTTGTCTTGTTTGTCTCAGATCAGTAGATTGCTGTAATGTGTTGAAGACAGGCTTATGAAGGACACAAACACAAATTATCCTGATCAAAGCAAACAGAGGGAGTCTAACAAGAGATCAGCTCAGCTGAGTTGGGAGCTGCTCAATGCCCTCATACTCCAAAAGAAAAGACAAAAGAAAGTAGAAATTAGATCAAACAAATAGGCATGCCTCCAAAAAAATAGTAGAAGGAAGAATCATTGTGAATGAGACCAAACAGGCATCTGTCTTCTGCCTACTGCAGAGGGAAGCTAATGTTAAAGATGCCAGAATATTTCAGGATATCAGTGTGTCTGTCCAAACCTGCATGATTGCAGTTCCAGTCAATGCTCTGCAGGCACTGATGATGGTATGGGCTCACCCTAGAGGTACTTAGATAACTGGCTGGGATAAAAATCACCCTGAAGTACCCAGAATGGTGCCAAAGAAGTTCTTGAGCAGCAGTTGGCTGCATTTGAGGACTCCTGAAGAACAGTGAGGTTATACGTAACTGAAAGGGCAAACCTAGTACTAGGCTATATAAAGTGTAGGGGAAGAAACCAGGAACTATGGAGCAGAGTAGTTCACTTCTGATCTCTAGAATAAGGGAAGGGCTTGTGGCTGGCTAAGGGATAACAAGGCTTTGTCAAAAATGAAACCTGTTCAATTAAACAAGTTTGATGCAGTGATGTGGAAGGAGGGCTTGTGGGTGGGGAGGAACAGTAGATGATGTAGGTAAGTTTATGTTTTAGTACTTGCTGTTCTTGTAAACGAGCTAGGAAAACATAATCTAGATTATGACAATGGCTATAGCAAGGATTCATTTTTCCAAATTACTAATCATTCTTGGAGAATATCCCCAAGCTGGAACTATGAAGAAGCTTCCAGACCCCAAGAAACACTGAAGTAGTACCTTGTCTGGATTTTAGGACCACTTTATATAGGTATTAATGATAGTCCTCTGAAAGTTGCAGGCAACAGCGGAGTGCAAAGGCTTCAACCATGCTGGAAGATGGGATTCAGCTTGATCTTGAGAGAATCCTTCCTAGAGGAGAAAAAAACCCTGAATGTTTCTCTAAACAAGAGCGAATCTATGTGGGAACAGTTCACTCCATGACTGCAGGAGTGAAGAACTTGCCACAGCAATCCTGCAGAAAGAAAATATTTCAGTGAATTATAAACAGTTTACAGCATTACAGTGAAGAAGGAGAGGGAGTAGGTTAAGCACCATACTGGGAGGCATACACCAGAGCACTCTTTCTGTGAAGCCTCCTCCCACTCTACATTCTTGAGCAAGGCCTCTATAAACCAACCCAGCTTTGAACTTGTGCTGAAGGAAAAGGGCAAAACTAAATGAGTCCCGAGGCAAACAAGGAGAACGACCAGAGGTGGTGGCTTTGCCTAAAGGGCTCAGAAACTACCAAGTGATGGGAGGATGATAAAGGGTAAGAACCACAATCAAAACTGGGAAGAGTTTGTTGGAGATCCCTAAATGAATAGGCTTTTTCAGCTCTCATGCTGTTGTTTGGTGGGAGTTTGGGGACAGGAGGAAGCTGTAATCTGGCAGCCAGAGTTCACTCTGCTTCTGTTTGCCATTGTGCTTGACCAGGGAGATTTGTGGTAGTGTTTTCACCTGCATTTCCTCTGGTGGACAGCTGGTGATGCTTAGGATTTAATTCCCTACACCTGTTGCTTGGGAGTTTCTCCAGATCCTTCCAGGCTGTGGTGAAGTTGCTCTGCCCTGCTCTCCCCAAGAGGCAGAGGAACTTGTGGAGATGTACACCCACCGAGAGACAAGTCTGGCTGATGGTGGTGGTTGTCATGCAGTATTGACAGTACAGAAACAGGTTCCAGTGTGAATGGAATTCATGGAAGCTGATTTCAATCTTAGCTTCTTTTAGATGCAAACCTAGATACCACTTTTACTTCTTGGGAAGCTGAATTTCAGTGCAAAATGTATCAGTTTGAGCTCACCTTTGCTCAAGTCCAGTAAATGGCTACAGGTTGAACTATTTGTTCTGAAAGGAAAAACATGAGTGGTGGGGCTGGGGTTTTTTTGTCTGAAGTTAGGTGGTTCACAGGCAAGCATCACAGGTAAAAATTCCCTGGTTTGCTTGTGCCTGTGAGGCTTTTCAAATCTACCCTTCTAGACACAGAGACAAGCAAGGGTGGATGTCAAGTGTTGGATTTTGAGAGCAGTGATCATTCTTTCTCTTGATGTTTTCTTTGTGCACTAGCAGTTTATTGTCTTGTGAAAGCTGAAATGGATCAGATTGCATTCCTTCTTTCTTCTTTTGTTTTCTGAGGTTTTGCCTAAGCAGGGCTGGACTTAAATCAGCCCATGCTATACTCTGAGGCGTAATAAGTCAAATAAAACCACTTCCCTCATGCACAGGTTACTCTGGTGTGTCCACTGTTGCCACTTAGTCAGCTCTGTTCTGAGCATATCTAGGGCAGAGTGAGACAAAAATTTGCCCCCAGAAAGCTGTCTTTTGAGACAGCTTCATGGGTTCTCCAAGGAAATGCTACTTTTCAATTCTGTCAGCAAGAAAAAGCAGTCCTCCACTAAAAGACAAATCAAATGATGTTCTAGAAGAGCCCAGGGTAGGGCACATTGATGCTGTCTCCTCACAGGAGAAAATACTACTGTTTATTTTCATGTCTGTTTAACAACGTGACTAGAGATGCCATCCCAGAGCATCACCAAAGCTCTGTTTGCAACCAGCTTTGCAGTGATGTAGGTTCCTGTGATGCTCCTGCAAGTTTTTAGTGATGCTGGAGCACCTGGAGTCTTGTGCCTTTATCTGAGATAGAAATGTTAACCTGTCTGGGTGCAGACTGACTGCTACTCAGCAACTGGCTGCAAAACACAAATGCTGTGCCTCAGGTAGTGAAACACTTTGTGCAAAGGCCACTGCCACATGTATCTGCTGAAATGTCTTTTGTACAGTTATCAAACACTAAGAAAATCTCCCAAAGTCTCCATGAAGCCTTGCTTTACAGAGCCAGGGCTAACTGAGTGAGTGTAGAGATTTTGTATTTTAACACAGATGAACTATTACAACCTTTGGTATTCCTCCAAGCAGATGCCAGCTACCTGGGGGCAAAGGAGCTTGCTTATTCCTGCCTTCCTCTCTTGTCCTGTGCCTCAAATTGTAGTGCATTGGTGGCAGAGCCAGACGTGCCCTGGCTGGTTTCTAGCAAAGGCAATACATTTTTCAATGTATTTAGCACTACCTGCACATCTACTCCCAGCTCCTCCACTGCCCATCCCAAACTGCACAGACAGGGATCCTGTCACCTCTGCAGTCTGGAGCCTTATTTTTCATCATCAGCTTCACACTGAAGGGAGTGACTTTGCACCAAAACGCCTGAGTTCCTTGTTGCTCCTGGTTTGGAGCCAGAAGGCTTCAAAAAGCCATCTTGCTGCATGCCAGAGAGCAGACAGAAACCCTCCTGTCAGCCCACTTGTCCCCACAGGAAGGGTTTATCCAGCAAATTCCATCTAGCTGCCTGTAAAAAAGCAACTGAACAAGGTGCCCAGAAGCGTGTGGATTTCTAATGGCTTGCACTTTACCTTGCACAGTTGATGCTGGCTGCACAGCAGACGTTGCTGGTTTGGTCTGAAAGCTTCCCCCATCCCCTGTCTCTGCCTTAGCAGATGACTGCTCCTTGTGACCATCCAGCTGGCTGCCTTGGGTGGGATTATATGAGCTCCAGTTTGTTCTAATTCTTTCCCTGCTTCTCAGTCTTATGATGGAAGCCTTCTAGGCTTGAGTAGAAGGAGATTCATCTTGGGGAGATGCCCTTTGTTTATTAAAGCCCAGTTTTGTCAGGATGACCTTTTGCTTTTCCATGGCTGGCTAATGGTGAGCAGCAGTGCTGTAGCCATGGCAGAAGAAGAGAAGGTGTTTTAAAGTGACAACTGCTTTAAGTTCAAACCACTGCATTGCACAGGAGTGCTTTCCTGGTAGATATCTTTTCCTGAACCTGCCTTTTTTAATTTTTGGTCTTTGGTGGACTGTGTTGGAGAATTCCTTGGCTGTAGCATGTGAATCCTACAAAATCCCTTGATCCCCCCTGTCTAGTTTCAGACTTGTTTATGGAACAGAGTCTCTGTAGGTATTAGTGGCTGAATTAGCAATGGAAGAGCAGAAATGTATCAGTGTCAAACTGGATTTTCAGCAATACTTGGCACAGGTCAAAAAATCATGTCCTCATGATTGCTCAGAGGACATTCCAGCCTGGATCACTCTGGAGGGAGAGTGGGGCTGAGCTGAGTAGCCTTAAAAAATGAAAGGTAACATTTTCAGCATTGGTATATTGGCCAGTTAGCCACATTGGCATGGCTGTGAGAGCTGATGGCTCAGGCATTCCTTCAGTACCTTGGCTTCTGTCATCCAAGACAATGGTGGAAGTTTCCTCTGGTCCTGAACCCTTCCCCTCTTGCGTAGGAGAAGCCAGCCTGGAAACACAATGCTGAGTGCCACGTTGATGGCTATCAGAGCTGTTTTCCTTTTATTTAATCCAGACTTTTCAGCCTCCCTCTGTCTAAAGGAACAGCATGTGACCATGCAGAGCTGGTGCCTCCTAAGAGAGATGACATGCTTGGGAACAAGTGAGTTTCTGCATCATCTGCCACGGGCTGTTGATTCAGTATTGCTGCTTTATCCTGCTGATGGATCTGATGCTTTTCTATCCAGGCTGTGGTACAGCTCCGCATTCAGACCTGCCAATAAAATTTCTGGAGGCAAGCTAGTGCAGGGGGAGGGGAAAACCTCTTATGATCAGGTGACAACACAGCCAGAAGTTGTGCTGCTGTTTGAGCATGCTGTGAAACAGTGGTGGTCTACAACGTGTCAGTGTATGGCCTGCTGCAGGTGTTGTGATGGCTTAGGAGCACTTTTTAGCTGGTTTGGCTGAACCCCTGGTACAGCAGAGAGGTCTGAAATGCTCTCCTGCCAGCAGACATGTCAATCTATTCGTGTTCTGGTGGGACTTAACCAGGGCTCCCTGCTGTTGTGGTCCTGCTCTACCCTGAATCTTGCTGCCACATGTTAATTCCTGAGTCTGCATCACTCCAGAGAGAAGCCCAACAATCCTCACTGCATTCATGTAACCTCAGCCTGTAACAGAGCATCCTCCACTATTAAAGTGGCACCAAGACAAAGACAAAACTCCTTGTGGATGTCAGCAAGCCTAAGCCAGGAGTCAGAAGAGTCCATAGCCACCTTCATGCTGAGCAAGTCTCAAGTCAGAGGTGGTCACCTTTCTTCAAACCCTTTCCTCCTCCTTTTCCTCCCTGTTTAAAAGAATGTTGTGACTGCTTTGGCTAGAGAGAAGATCCTGCACACCTCACTTCTCCTGGGTGTGAGATTTTTTTCATGCAGTTCATTTCAGCCTGATGTATTTGGGGTCTCTAGGTCAGAAGCAGCAGGGCATCACCTCTGAAGGCCCTTTTAACTTTGTTGGCTATAGTAGAAGGATGCTTTAGGTGGCTTTACCTCTCCCAACCCAGCCTCCTTCTCCACAAATTCTCTTTTCTTCCCAAACTGAAAGAGCTGCCTGATGAGTGCTGTGGGGATTACCTGGTTGTGGGCATGAGCTGGGTGATATTTGGAGCAGGGGCATGTGAGGGTGGTGCTGGGGTGCAGGCTGTTTGCCTGGGAGATGTATTGGACCTGTGTAACTTTGCAAGGACCTTGCCATGTTACACAGCAGCTTTGTGGCCGGGCAAAAATAAATGAGTGACTTATCCCACTGCCAAGGACCATCAGTGGGAGGTCAGTGTTTGATATTTCCACACCCAAAAAAAGCAGCCCCAAGCTAGAATTACAGCACAAAATACCCATTCAGACCTCTCCAGCCTTCTGTTTTCATTGACTTCCATCCCCTGCTTGTACACACAGAGTCCCTTCCTTTGCAAAAGAAAACAGTATTGCTGATAAGGGACACTTATCTCGGCAAGTCATTAGAGAACAAGCAGGCTTTTGTGTTTGCATCTGATTCCTGCCACAATGTTAACAAACTCCTAGTATGGAAGCTTTATTTCCACTTTAAAGATGGCCCTTAGGGTACTATGTGAGGTGTATTTTATGTCTCATAAATACTTCCCACAGATGTTTCTTCCTTCCTTAAAAAATGGGGGGAAAAAAAACCCAACCAAACTTCTTAGGATTTCAGCCTTTCATTTGTTCTGCAAAGGACTTTTAAACAATGATCCTTGGCTATGCTGCTTGTGGATATTTACCCTTCCAGTGCTCTCTGCTGGGATGTTATTGGCCTTTGTTCCTTTCAAAGAATTAACCAGTGTTGGAGTTTTCTCTCCCATCACAGCAGGTTCCCATTAGAAGCTGCACACAGATCCACAGTTGCAGCACTTCAACTTGAATGTACTATTCCCAACTGCAAACGTTGGGGCACAGCACGTGCCCCAGGGAGGCATTGTGGTTCTCCTGGTGATGGAATCTGCCCCAGAAAGGCTTTCTCATGTAACTGGGGTGCTCACCCTCAGTTAAACACAGTCACTTGAACACAAATCTTCAACACAAGTCCTGTGAGGAGAAGCTGAGGGAGCCGGGGTTGCTCAGCCTGGAGAAGAGGAAGCTGAGTGAGACCTTTACACCTACCTGAAAGGAGGCTGTAGCTAGGTGGGGGCCATCCTCTTCTCCCAGGTAACAAGTGATAGGATGAGAGGAAATGGCCTCCAGTTGCACCAGGGGAGGGTTATATTGGATATTAGGAAAAATTTCTTCTCCGAAAGGGTCATCAGGCACTGGAACAGGCTGTCCAGGGAGTGGTGAAGTCATCATCCCTGGAGGTGTTTAAAAGACATTTGGATGAGGTTCTTAGGGACATGGTCTAACAGTTGTGTACAGGGAGATGTTAGGTTATGGCTGGGCTTGACGATCTTAAGGTCTTTTCCAGACAGATGGTACTGTATTTCTCCCCAACGCAGAGGAAAGAGTGTTTCCAAGGAAATTCCTCGGCTCCATCAGCCTTCTGGCAGTCTGGGGGCTTTCTGGAGAAGAAGGTCAGACTGCTCTTCAAGTGCCAAGGAAATAACTTCCTCACCCACCTCGGGAAGTGTATCGTATAAGTGTCACAAAGAACCAAGCAGTCTCAGGAGTGGATGTGGCTTTCTTACAGACTTTGAGGTGACAAACCATGCTGAGAGGCTGCAGCACCTGCCCTCGTGACCTGCAGCATGTGTGTGTTGCAAGGCAGAGCAGAGCTCTCCTGTAGCTCTCCCTGGTTACTCTTCTCCAGCCACATGGTGCAAAAGCCAATTGTGTTCAAGCTGACCAGCAAGTTGGTTTGAAGCACTGAAAAGAGGGAGGGAGATAGCTCTCCCAGCACCCTGTTGAAACAGCTACTCTGTATTTCCCTCCTGCAGCCAAAATCTGATGCAATCCTGATTTTGATTATTTGCACCAAACAAACTGGTGTGGGCTGTAACTTGACCAAAAAAAAAAAAAAAAAAAAAAAAAAGAGCTGTTTGGAAAATGTTCACCTTCAAATAGGAATTTTTTCAAACCCAGAATATTCCCATTCTTCTGTGTCACTTTGTGCTCTTGCAAGACCTTCAGGAGATCTCCTTGCTCGCACAGAGCGTTCCCTGACGCGCTCCTGCCTTGGTTTGTTTGTCATGGGAGCTCCAAGCAGTAGAGCTGTGTGGGATGCTTGGTGCCTGGGAATGCTGCCTGCTGAGGAGCAAGGGGATTTTTTTGAATACATGATTACAGCTTCCCATGAGATATTTCATCTTTTGGGTTTTGTTCAGAAATTTTTGATGTTCCTTTGGAAGTAAAGGTCACACAACTCTTCCTCAGCGGAAAACTGGATTTCTGATTGAGTTCAAATGCATCATTTTTTCCCCTGTTTTCCTTTGCTTGCTACCTTTTAGTTAAAGCAGCCCAGTTTAAAACAAGCTACTCTTTAAAGAAGCCCTATTGACACATCCAAAATGTCCCCCATTTTGCACCCTTTAAAGAAAGATTTAAAGTCATAGAATCATAGAATCCATCAGGGTTGGAAGGGACCTCAAGGATCATCCAGTTTCAATTCCCCTGCCATGGGCAGGGACACCTCACACTGGATCAGGCTGGCCAGAGCCTCATCCAGCCTGACCTTAAACACCTCCAGGGATGGAGCCTCAACCACCTCCCTGGGCAACCCATTCCAGGGTCTCACCACTCTCATGGTGAAGAACTTCTTCCTTTTTAGTCTGCGGCCCTCTCCAGACACCTGCCCAAATGCAAGAACCTCACAGTACCCTCAAGAGTTCAATCAGTTTGGGTCAAAAGAGAATTCCTAAAGCCATCAGTAAAGTGTCCCCGGTCAAAGGAATGGAAGCACCAAGTCACTTAGAAGCACAGGTGGCTTGGTGGTTACTTGAGGTTCTCCTCCTTGAGTTGTGTTGGTTCTATCAATCTACAAAGGAAGGATTTTAAACTGCTGAGCATCCTAGGAGTATGCAACACCCGGCTGGTTAGCCCTATAGACTGCTGGATATTGAGTGTGGATGTAAAGGTCTGGCAGATTCAGCTGGCTTCCTTTTGGACCAACCATTTTCCTTGAGATGTATTTAAAAGCATGAATAACTTGAAACATTTAAGTAGTCTTCAGAGAGATTACTTGCATGTCATGGCATGTAGGCTGTAGCTTGCAGAGCTCCTCATGAACAGTTACGTATCTTTTGGCCTTGCATTGGAAAAGGGAAATTGAAAGGGTGGTAAATGACAGAGCTGGGATTATGTTCTGCTTGCTGTCTCTCCATCTGTCTCTTATCCATCCTGGTGCCTGCATGCTGCCCTTTTCTGTAGCAGCTAATTGGTGCTGCTGCTCAATCCTTGATGGTGTAGCGAATCTGGAAGAAGGCAACTTTAAAAATAGGAATATTATGAAATTTGGATTTCTGTTGTCCTCTGGTAGACTCTTTTACTCCTTCCTCTGTCCCAGTTGTGTTCCAACCCTTTCCTCAGCAAGGGGAGCTCACCCTCCAACTTCAGGGGGAGTAGGGCTTGTTCTGTAGGCATAGTTTCTTGAGGTGCTGTTTGGATCTCAGTGGATGATGTGCTGAGAGCCAGGGGCTGTGCTTTTGCAGCTTGCAGAATTCAGCAGAATAGTTTTGTTTGTTTTCAAAACAAACAACCAAAACAACCCAACCCAAAGTTCTGTGATGCTTTTGAAACAAGTCCTTTACTAGTTTTGACTCTTCTGGCAGAAGCAGCTTTAACACCCTTGCACACACTGCACTGCCTTAGCTGCAATGACTCTTTACTCTCATACAACTGCCAGAATGGACCAAATTCTGCCAATGGCACCAAGCCAAAGCACAAAACTCCAGAGCCCTAATCTCCCCAACTTTATATCCCCCTTTTTGCATCTACTTTTTAAATCTCCAATGAATAGAAGGCTTCATCTTCTTAAAGTCCAGCAGGACAACACACATGTGGATTGACTCTACCACAAACTCCTCAGTAACACTCTCCCTGTTTAGGGGAAGTAAATATGTGAATTTCAAAAGTTTTTCTGTGTGGAGAATCTGTTTGGATTTGCACAGGAAGTGGGGAGCAGGCTTATAGGTAGCAATATTAATGAAGTTTTTTTATAAAGACTTCATTCATGGCTTTCAAAGAAAATATAACTCTTATGGGACCCACAGTTTATCTGCCAAGTCCAAGAATCTGGTTGGAATTTAAAATATATATTTAAAGGGCTCTGGGAAGTAGAAGATGGAGCAGCCTAGGAAGGGCACATGGGAAGTTACTGCTGGAAGAGGAGACTGGTCCTTGGGGCCTGAGTTCTGCAAGGGGGTGCACAAGCCATCAGAGAATCAACCCTTCTCTTGGCTGTAGGAGTAGGAAGGGGGTGACTGGTACAATCACCACCTTGAGCTGTTGTGCCATGTTGAAGTGGTGAAGTACATACAGAAGTCCTCCTCCAGCTGATGGACACATATGGTTTTGCCAGGTGTTGAGTTCAGACCCCTTCCTTCTTTCTCCCATTTAGGAGGCTGTGTTGGCTCATTTGCTGCCTTAAAAATGCTGTTAAATTGTTTTGGTTCTTAGCCTTCATTTCCTTGAGGGTCCCAAGGTTGCTTGTTTGGGGACTGGGAGAAAAGTGCCTGCACCAGTCATGCTTTGAGGGAGGAAAGGATGTCCAGGCAGGAGGCAACCAGAGGTAGCAGCTTGGCATTTAGAATGCAACTTTTCCATCCCTAAGTCCCTGGTGTGTCCTAAATCCTTATTCTGGAGAGAGGAGAATTGATCTGACAAGCCTTTTGCTTATTGTTTGGGTAAAATGGGTCCCCTGATAGGAGCACAGAGGTGTGCAGTCAATCGCTTTGCCCAGGATTAAGTGGCATGCTTTAATGAGCTGGAAGGATCACAGCTCAAGAGGGTTTGCTCTCTCCCAGCCTCAATGGTTGTTGTTGTTGTTTTCAGGGGACCATAATCTGTTTTCTAATCTGCACTGGACCATGATTAGAGACCAAGACCTCCTTACCCATCCCTTCAGGTCAGCCAGAGCCAAGGTTTCTTTGCTCAGTTGCCATACAGACATAATACAGACATAATGCTCCTGTCACCTTTGCAGTGTGGACCTGTGGCTTTCTGGGAGTCTCCCTAGAAATCCTGTTCTGGGCTTTGGGGTTTGTCTGAGTGTTTACATTCTATAAAAGGCAATGCATCTGTTCACTGTTTTGGGGACAGAGCTTGGTAGCTTGGACAGGAGACAAACAAGTGCAGGCCTGTCAAAGACCACTTTTAACCTTGTCTGTTTACCTTGTGCTACAGCCGGACGTCCGGCAACGCAGGGGAGGTGTCAGACGTGCCGGTGCCAGCAGGGTGCTGTGCCCAGAGAGCTTGAACAGATGATGTGCAAATGCACTGTTTATGGTGATCCTGCTCCTACCTGGCAATGATCCCCTCTGTGTATTGCCCTTGTGCTTTGGGCTCCAAGTGCAGGCAAAGCAGTTTCAAAGTCAAATGGCAAGAGCACAAAGCTGTGCATTGACCTTAATCTTGTTTAGAAAAATCAGCAATGCTAATGTGGAGTGAAGGGAGGCTCTGTCCCTGGGTCAAAGACCCTGAGAATGAAGGAGGACTCATAGTGTAGATCTGTCCAACCTCATGCTGCTGTCCCTAGCACTAACAGCTAGGGAGGAGGATAATAGCCAATACTTAGTGATAATTTTTCCCCCATGTATGTTTTTCCAGTGACTTCAGTCTAGGGGTTGTCTCAGCTGGCGATGGTGCCTTTTGAATTTAACACCCATTGACAGATTTTTCCAATTGCTTTCCATGATGTCCTGTACCAGTGGGTTTCACAGCTTGATTATGTGCTGTGTTTTACTGTGGGGCTGCTTCCTTCACTGTCAGAATGCCAGAGTTTTGCAGACCTGTGTGGATGTCATCAAGTTGTTGGTCTGTACACTGGATGCAGCACTTTAGGTACATCAATAGCAGCTTAGTGTGGTAGGAAGGACCCTGTGAGTGTTGGCTGCATCGAGCTCACAGCATTTCATTCTCATGGTATCTCTGTTCTACTTGTTCTGCCACATTTTCACCTTTGCTGGGTCCTGGCCAGGTGTCACTGTTTAATGCAGTGGCTTTGTTGATGTGTTACTGATAATTCTCTTTTCTACCAGTCTCAGGCCTCACTGTTAGCAGAACAAATCTATATTCCCACTACAGAGATTTGTCAGGAAAATTCTGGCTCTGTTTAAGGTGATGACAAAACCCTTTGAGGTTTTGTTCATTGACTTTTATGCCATGTTTTCATATGATCACAAGAGATTGTATCAGTGGCAGCAGGAATAGCTACCTGGAGAGCAGGATCACACTTAGCCAAATCATTTGTCAAGCTTCAAAGAGTAACAACAAAATCTGTGTCTTGTTGTCCTGTATTTGGTGAGGAGACCTCAAGCAGCATCATCCAAAGTATATCTTGAGTTCCCATCTTTGCTGACCTTCTTTTTACTGAAGAGCAGATCAGAATCACAGAATGTTAGAGGCTGGAAGGGGCCTCTAGAGATCACGTCCAACCCCCCTGCCAAAGCAGGGCCACCTAGGGTAGTCCACGCAGGAATGCATCCAAGTAGGTGTTGAAAGTCTCCAGAGAAGGAGACTCCACAAACCCCCTGGACAGCCTGTTCCAGGGTTCCATCACCCTCACTGTGAAGATGTTTATCCTCATGTTGAGGTGACAAAATCTTCTATGTTCAAGTTTGTATCCATTGTTCCTTGTCTTATCACTGTGCAGCTCCCAGTTTCATCACTGTGCACCACCCAAAAGAGATTGTCCTCCTCCACTTGACACCCAGCCCTCAGATATTTATAACACTGATCAGATCCCCTCTCAGTCTTCTCTTCTCAAGACTAAACAGCCCCAGATCTCTCAGTGTCTCTTCATAGACCTTTACACTTTAGGTCAGTGCAAGACCAAATGTCATTGTTTACAGAACAAAAATAACCCAAGAATTTTTGCTTCAGCATCAGAAAGTATTTCTGAAAATGCATTAACTTAGTAAAATTAGTGATGAGGCTGCTCTCAGGAGCAAGTCTACAGGGAGCAGTCAGGATTATTTTCTTTTCTAAAGGCTTAAATAAACTTTGAAAGTGCCCATCCTGATGGAGAAGGGTGGGGATTTATTGGTGCCTCTGGTAGCTGAAACACCCTGAAGCGGGTGGATGTCTTGGCATGTGGGACAAACAGAGGCTAACAGGAGCAGCAAACTTGTGACTCGCTCTGTGTATGAACTGAAGGTGATTCATCCAGGTTTTTTATTTTAAGAGCAAGGCCACCAAGCCAGCTAAAATACAGCTGAGGTGAATGCCATGGAATAAAAGGATCAGCTCAGGACAGCAGAGCGGTGACCAGCTGCCAACACCCCGTGGCAGGTACCAAGACTAGAGGCTTGTCCTACCAGTGGTGACTTTGCCAGGCTCAAAGGAAAGAATGGGCAACTGCTGCTGCTTTGGCAGGGAGGGAGCAAAAACAAACACTAAACACTCCAGCCCTTTGGACTTCCATTGCTTTTGTGTACGTTTTGTTAAGTTTCCATAAGTCTGAAAACTCAAAACAACCCCGGGGCCCTTTTCTCCCCCACATCCCTAAACCCAAATACTTTTATTATTTGGCTGCAGAAAAAGGAAGCTATTTCAGTAGGAAACAGTTATTTTAAGACCATCTAGAAAAGGCAATGGCTTCTAGCCAAATTAATAACATAATGCAAGTAAAATGTTGCTTTTTGTGTAATGCTTCCAGTGCTAGCACAATAACAAAGCCCAGTGACTTTCTGGAGCTGCTGGTCATTAGTCTGAGTGTAACTGTACTCCCTGCTCAGCTGCTACACCTCCCTCTTCCTCTCCAGCTCAGGATGTCAGGCTGGAGCAGAGTTATCTTTTCTCTTCTGGCTTTAATTCTAGTCAACAGAAAGGCAAGTGGATGCATATTTGAAGGGGTAACTTGAGGCTTTGGACCTGCTGAAAACCAGCAACTTTCCTCTGGAAAACTGAGCATTTCTGAGAGCCTTGTGCAGAGAAAATAATTTCTGATTTCTTAAAACTAAAACCCAATTATTTACTCCAGTGGACACATCTGTGCCTCTAACTGCTGATAATATCTAGGGCGTGTGGCATAAGGGAGCAGCAGTCTTATTGAGGGCTCTGTGGCTGGCACACAGAGGAGCTCTGACAGCCACACTGATCCAAATCCCCACTAATTTTGGGGGGGCTCTCACTTTTGCACTGCTTTGCGAGACAAAGACATAAAAAGAAATTTGAGGTGAAATTTCTCTTGAAGGCAAGAGATTGAACCTGGATCAGCCCAGCTGTTGTGCCTGATTTTTGCCTATATCCAAATGAGATTTGAGCACCAGTTTCCTGGCTCTTTCTTGTGCTTGTTTACTTAAAGATATATAAATGAAGAAGTTGTTTACTGCTGAAAAAAATGCAGTGGGAAGAGCACTTTTTTTTTTTTGGGGGGGGGTCTGTCTAGTCTCCACAACAGGGAGAGACTGTGGAAAATACAGACAAATCTTTATTTCTGGACTAATTGCTCAAAGCCAGGAGCTTACAACAAGCTGAGAATCATTTGATGCAAAAGGCGGTGTTGTCACCCTCTATTCACACTCATTGCTCCATACACTTCTGTTCCCTCTTTCCTGTTAGTTCTTCCAGGCTATTGAAACCTGTTAACTCATCCAAAAGCTACTGAAAAACACAAAGCTTGCTTTTGACTTAATGAACTTTAGGTATGTAAAGCCTAAACTAACAGAGTCTTGCTCCCAACCCATCTGTGGAAACACACTGAGAAATTTAAGTGCTGGCTCGGAAGCACTTTTGCCTGTTCATAGGATACTCTGAAATCCTCACAATTTTGTTTTCATCCATACTGCTATGGAAAAGTGTTCAGTAACAGAGGAAGATGGTGGTTGTTTTGTTTGGGGAATCTACCTTTTGGCTGGGTTTTCACAGGCTGGCCTTGCAGATGGTGCAGCTGATGCCCTGCTCCCGCTGCGTGAGAGTCCATCGAGTTGGATGCCAACCCCCCACCCCACCCCCAGCACCCCTGCTGCTTCATTTAACTAGTTGTACTGGGGGGAATGAAAAAAAAAAATTGGTTTTCCTCCCTGTCAAAACACTGTCTGATGTATTTGGCCTATATATTCTGTCTTGCCCCAGTGTGTCAAGCCAGCCCTGCTGTCTCTCACCAAATAGGACAGTCACGAGCGCAGACTTTGACAGCTTTTGGAAACACTTCTGTAGGCTGAGCTCTCCCATAAGAGAGATGGTGAATGCCCCTGCTTAACCTAGTGGGAGCAGCCATTTAATAATCAGTTTTCTTCCAAATCTGTCTGTTGAGAGTCATTTGTGTGTGTGTGTGTGTGTGTGCGTTAAGGTTGTTGGCATTGGTTTAATAATAGAGGTGGAGAGCTGCATATAATTGCACATATGGTACAAGGGTGAGGAAGATGGGGATTTTCCAGACAGCCTCTCTAAATCTTTATCTCACAGAAGCACTGAAGGAGGGAAATCTGAATATTGGATGTTATTATGGAACAGAGTTAAAGTCATTTAGGCACCAGAAGAGATGACAGACAACAGAAACAACTCCTTGTGATTCTGTTCACTTGCCTCTTCCTGCTGTCTCTTCCCTGCCCATGTACTAAATCATCTCCAATGAGCATGCTGGGACAATCAAACACGAGTTTGGGGTTAAAATCTAGGTGTTTTATTTTATTTTTTCTCCCCTCTTCCTAAAGCCTGATCTTCAGCCAGATACTGTGGATCTCACTGGCTTCCAAGATTCGAGGCTGGGAATGGCTTTATGTTTCAGAGTCGGTCTCTGAATGATGCTTGAAGAGACTTTTTTGCTTCTGCTCTATTAGTTTAATGCATTAATTTGGCACAGAGGAGGTGGAGCTCATAATATCCTGTTCTGAGGAAGGAGTGCTGGGTAATACTGTGAGCCACTGTTCCAAGCATGGGCTTATTTACATTAATTAGAAAGTGCACTTGTTAAGTCCTCAATTAATTAGGTAGAGCAGCACCTATTGAAAGCAGATGAAAGAGCTACTGTGTGAGAGGGAGAAGGGAGGGGGAGATGTGAAGGATGAAAAGAGAAAGATAATACCAGTGCTGGAAAGTAATGGTGTTAGAGAAGCCAGAAAGATCACAGGTACAGCTCTGTTAAGCTCTAAATTGCAGTCACTGTGCACAAATTGGCTTCAGGTATGGCTGCTGGTGAAGATTTTTTGGGATTATTTGGAGTCAATCTGCAGTTTTAAAGCAAGTCATTGACTAGGACTTTGAGATTGGTTTACTCTAAGGTCCTGTTCTATGCACAACTTACCTTGGTCTAGAGGTCAGTCAGGAATACCTTGACTGAGCCATAGCTTCTGTAGGGCACAAAGCACAGCAGAGTAAGTGCAGTAGGTTGTTTTAGAGAGGAAATAGTTGGTTCTGGTTTAAAAGACATTTGAATGTCCACTGCTGTTTCATTTCCCTTTTATTCCTTTTGCTTTTTCCTTTGAATTAATATATCCAGAATTTCAAAGCAGGCAAGTTTAAAGTCACAGTTTTGAAAGAAAATGTCCATGTTATGAGTTCAGAAGCATATTATTAATGCCAGATGTTCAAAAAGTCATAAATGCATTTCCCAAAACTAAGGAGACTTAAATGATACGTCATGTATAGCTCTGTAGAACTCGTGTCTCAGGTTTGCAGAACACTTACATGGAACAGAAGTTTTGGGGTTTGTAAGCAGAAGTTGAATTTCTTGCACAAGGTTCCAAGAGCTGGGGTTTTAAGCAACATGCCAAGCATCATGAGGCTTTTGATAAAATCAGGCAGGGTTGCCAACTTTAAACTTAAACCCAGCTCCTCATCTAGAGGTTCACTTGAACTCCAGCCCAGAGCCAGTGGAAGAATTTTGTGAAGCTGGGCTGAGCCTGGGGACTGACCCTTTTGCCTAGCAGCCCAATGTTTGCTATGAAAGTTTGTGGTGGTTTCAAACAACGTAGCTAATCAAAAAAAACCATTTAGTGGGTGGCTGCAATACTCTCCAAGCAGTTCTGTGCTGACAGATCAATACCCTGGTGCTGTAGATGGATAATGTTTTTCTGTGAACCTCTGTGTAATGAGGCTTCTTAAACGTCTCCTGTAACATATAGGCAGGGATGTTTCAGAGGCTTCTGATGAAATTTTATGCTCTAGTGATGACCATGTAGCAATTTCCAGGGAATTGTAATAACATAATAAACCAGTCTTTTCAGAGGTTGGAGGGATCTTTCCTCAGCATTTCTGAGGTTCACTGTAATTCCCTGTCTTTTCCATGTAGGAGTGCAAGTGTGGTTCCACTATGGGTAAAAGCAGCGTTCGTGGTGGGCAGCAGGAACACTATGAGCTGCTGTAAGCCTTTTCCCAAAACCCTGGAATATTCCTAACAAATAAATTTGTGTAATGGCACAGGATTAGGTAATGGCAATCTCTGGAGCCTGACTCTACTTCATTTTGCTCATATTCTGCTCTGCACTGTTTCTGAAAGCAGGAGCTTGGTGCAAAGTAGAAGGTTTTGGCAACTGAGCCAGAGAAATGATTACTATGAAAATATGCTCATGTGGGGGAGAGGAGTGGGGGTTGTGTGTTAAAAGACAAGGTTAATAGAAATCTTTGAAGCTGTGCTTTCAGTCCCTGAGTGTGAGAGAGTCTTGCTGCACTATTCCTGCTGCTGTCCTTTCATTTCTTTCTCAGCTTTGTGAATGTTAAAACAAAATCTGAACACTCAGCTCAGAAGAGTCCCTGCTGTCTGTCTGCTTCCGTGCTTGGTCCAGCTGCTTTCACTCTCTTTGCTTTTTATGCCCATGTGCTATTGATGCTTCAGCCCCTACAATACTCTGCTCCCTTTTATTGGCTTTGCTCCATCAGTCTGTCCCTGAAGCCTTTTCTTTCTCTTTTCTTTATTCTTTTTTCCCCCAATACTCAATTTAACCTTAAATAATAATTGTGTGTTTGAATATAATAACTAACTGATGTACAGCTCTGTAAATCATCCTGGGAGGTTTTGTATGACAGAGACAGCTTCTGAGCCATAATGACTGAGGTTTCTGAGGCAGCATAGGCATTCAAATACAAACCTTTCATTAATTTTAATGAGGACCAGAAATCTGTGTGTACATCTCCAAAATTGCTTCAAAGTAGTTAACTGTTAATGTGTGAACAGTCCTGCCACCCTTTTGGTATCACAGTCTCCTGTGCTGATGCTGCTCTTCTGGAGAGCAGTAGCAAATGCCAAATCAAGGCGTGCTGCCTTTGTGGAAGAGGGACCTATGTTATGAACTTTTGAGGGGCTTTGGTGTCCCCACCAAACAGAACAGAGATGCACACAAACATGACTGCTGGCCCAACAGCAGTGCTTAGGCTCCAGGCATCAATTTTGCCTCAGGAACTGACTCAAAGCTGAAATCAAAGCAGCAGGGAAATGATCTTGCTGCCAACATAGGTCTAGAGCCTTGTGTGTAAGCAGTAAATACCCCACCTCAGATGTTTCTTCCTTGCTGCAGGCCCACCTGCAAACCTGGGAAAGAAGATGTGTAACTTCACAAGTGAGCAAAGAGTTCCAGAGCAATCATTTACATGCTAAAAGCTGTTCACTTTAGGTCAGCTGAAGGTATTTGTGAGTCTTGCATAGCTCTAAGTACTTTCTGCTGGAGAAGTAAGAGTTGAAGCAAACCCAGGAAGTGTTCTCTAGCATTTGCACACTGATTTGTTACCTCTCTACATTTCAGAATGATCTCTCTTCAAGGTTTGCTTCTGTAAGAAAAATTTTGGGGTCATAATTAAGTGCTTGGTGTTTATGGTACCCAGAGTATTGCCTGTTCTCAGCACCAGTTCTGGCTCCAAGAAGAGCCTGACTATGTTACAGACCTGCTGCAAACCACTTGAAATCTTTCCCAATGGCAAATCCAGAGTCCTGAAACAGTTTTTCAGCTTTGTGTTAATTTGATGTGTCTAAGGCTGTTTTACTTGAACAAATGCTTATGGAAAGCAGACATCCTATAGAACTGTGGTGCTGACTGATAGGATCTCAAAATTGGTTTCCCCAAACTTCTCATTGCACCTCTGGCACCAAAGCAACGAAGCCTGGAGAGGCTCTGCCAAGTCCTAGAGCAACTCAAACCACATACACATGCAATGATTTTTGTGATGAAAGACAGAGAACTAACTGCATTTTAAAGTCAGCTTTCAGTGGAGACAATCTTTCTGAGTTACTCTTAAAGCAACTCTATTTTTTTCTAGCACTGACTTCATAGAATCATTAAGGTTGGAAAAGACCTCTAAGATCCTCAAGTCCAGCTGTCAAGCTTGAAGGAAGCCTGTTTGGTTAATACTGAACACATTATAAAAGCAATTTGTAAAAACAGATTATAAAAGCAATTTAAAAATTCCCTAATGCTCTTTCTCTGACTTGTCTCTATTGAGAGATTCAAACAGCAGGGGAATGGCTTTGGGGGTTTTAGAGTGGTTGTATATTTTTGGTACCATCCTGAAGAGCTGCCCTTGATTAAGTACCAAAACCAGACCCCTTGTATAATTGGTCACAGTGAAATTCAGCTTGGACTTCAATTCTCCAATGCCAGGTTTGCACACTGTGTAGGATTTTCAGAGAGGAGATAGCCATTCCTGTTTTCAAAGCTGAAGGAACTGCCATGCCTCCCCAAAATGGTAATAAGCAGATTGAGAGATTGGCTAGGAAGCCATTTCACATCCAGCTTTGCCCAGCTCAGGCTGGGTTAAGGAGATAGCAGAATGAGGCTGTGTAGATTTGGCTATAGATTTTAGGCAGTGAAGGCTCACAAAGGTTATCTTGTTCTTTCTGCTTATTTGCAGAGGCCAGCAGCAATGTCTGAAGATGTGCTGCAATGAAGACATTTTGATCAAAAGCTAGAAAATTAGGCCCATTAAAGCACTGATTGAGGCTCAGACTGAAGTGACTGTTGTTGGATGTAGAGGCACAGTGTGACTCTGCCCCTTTCTGCCGTGATAGTCAAATCAGAGCAAATTAGTTCTCATACTGGCCCTTCTGCAGCAGAAATATCAGAACTGAGACAAAGAGCCCCAGGCAATGAGCTGCCATGTAGTGGAAACAGAAAAATCCATCTTTAGTTGTGCCAAAATGCTGGAGACCTTGAATGATGCTGTTGCAAGAAAGGCAGACGTTCAGCACAGCCTTTGTGTAGTACCATGGCAGGCTGAGAATTGATGTGGCTCATCTTCACCCTGACGTGTCACATGAGTGATGTTACAGCTGCCTGCTCGACTGTCCTTTGACTTTAGGAAGGGAAGATGAAATCTGGGAAACATCCCTGCAGGGGGGCTTTGGGCAGGCTGTTGTCTCAGCTGGAGTGATGCCTCATGGTGTCACAGCCCTTCTGTATTACCTCAGGAGTGGAGATCTGCACCTAGAAACCTGTGGGCTGCTTCTCAGAGAAGTAATGTCTGTGGGGAGATAAAGCAGGAGGATCAGCTAACCAGCTGGCAGGCATGACTGTGGCTTTGAGAAGGAAGGGCAAGTGGAAGGTAAGGAAATGCAGTGGTGCAGCTATGGCAGATGAATACTTCATGGCAGGAGGCTGCCAGCTGGTGCCATATCTGCCAGTAGCCTTCCACAGTGGAAGACCTCAGCCCAATATCTCCTAGTGCTGCTTTGAACATGAGTGATCTTCAGAAAACCAAAGAAGGGTGTAGTGAGATGGGGGTTGGTCTCTTCTCCCAAGTAATAAGCAATAGGACAAGAGGAAATGATACACCAGGCTAGGTTTAGGTCGGACATGAGGAACAGCCTCTACTTCAAGAGGGTTGTCAGACCCTGGAGCAGGCTGCCCAGAACAGTGGTGGTGTCCCCATCCCTGGAGGGATTGAAAAGCAGTGTAGATGTGCTGAGGGATGTGGTTTAGTGGTGACCTGGCAGTGCTAGGTTAGCAGTGGGCCTCGGTGGTCTTGAAGTCTTTTCCCTACAAAACGATTCTAGGATTCTTTACTGGCCTCTATCGGTTGTGCTCAATTACTCACCAAGTCACAAGGGGGCACCCATGGCTAAAGCTTTGGTTGTCCATCAGAACCTGAGAGCCTTTGTGCCCTTCGAGGTCTCCTCTGACTCCCCAGCAGCTGTGTCTGGTTCTTTGGGTGTGGGGGCTGCAGCTGGGAGGAAGGGGAGTTGGGAGTCAGAAATTGAATCTGGCCAAGGTGAGAACATTTCTAGTTCCTTCTCTCAGGGAAGAGAGGAGGAATCCTAAGATGCTTCCCTTTGTCTGCTGGGTTAATTCAAGTCTGCTAAAATAATGAAATGTTAAGGTAGGACCATTAAAAATGATCCTTTTAGGCATTTTGCTTTAGGTATTTTTTTTTTCTTCATACAATGTTTGAATCCTTTTTAGTTCGTGAGAAGTTCAGCACCATTACCCTAACAAGAGACAGTCCTTTATAATTAAAGACAGGTTCAGATTGTTGCAGTTTAAGGATGGAATTAGATTTCTGGGATAAGAGTGAAGCTTTCTGGTGATTTTCTTCTTAAGATGTTTATGTAGCAGCCCAGAATTTTATAGGGTTTTTACAGTCATCTAAGGACTTCAAAACACCCATAAGCAAGCTGCTGCTTCCCAGTGGATTGAATCATTGCCTTAATGTTTCTGTTTGTTTTCAGAATTGCTGATTAACTCTCAAAACTGCCAAACACCTTTATCCCCCTGTGTCCAGAAATAAGAAATACGGTGTTCTGAATTTCTAACATGGAAACTTGGCTGGAGGTGTGGGTGGCTTTCCCCACCTTCTGCCCTTTCTCCTCTCTGGACTGTGCTGCTTCCACACCTGCACTGGCAGGTCCTCCCAGTGGTGTTCCACACCCCTGTGTGTCCCCACGACTGCAGCTTTAGGAATTCTGCATACAAAAGATGAATTGTGTTGGTGAGCAATGCCAACAGCACTTGTAGTTCTTTCCTCCCCTGCTCCAAGAATGGAAAGAGCTTTTCCCTCTTTGATCAGGAAAAGGCTGAGCAAACAGAGAGGCTCTGCAGCGTGCCCCAGGGGTCAGGGAGCAGGAGCACGGACAGGAGCCTTGTAGTGGGGATTTGGAGTCTGCCCCTCCTCTTTCACACAGGCACAGGCAGCTATAGACTGCTGCTCTGCTGCTGGGTGTCTGCACCACAAGGTAAATGAGACCAGAGCAAGCATTATGTGGGGAAGAAACCCTGGCTCTTGCCAGTGAGAACTCAGCTAGCTTCAGAAGGTGGATGCCTGGAGACTCCTGCAACTCCACAACCCTACCTCTCTGCTTTCTTGCTGTTGTCCTCACCTGGCACACGAGAAGCTCAGCAAAAGCAGAGATTCCTAATTGCCCTTTTTTTAAAGCTGACCAGTCTCATTTCTGCTGAGCGAGCAGAAACTCTCGTTAATTTGGAACAGGGAGGGAGGAATGTGTAATGGGCAAGGGAGCATAGATGAACTCCACGCTTGTCTCTGCAGTAAATGAACCTGAGGTGGAGCCAAAAGCTCCACCACAAACTCCACAAGGAAGGTGTAGTTAATACCTGCAGCTTTATGATATGCTTGCTGTCCACAGCACCAAAGCTTCTCCCTCACATGTCCACAGCAGCTTTAACTTTTGTGAATTCTAGGTTTATATTTTAGTGCCTTTTCTGTCGTTGTTGTTTCTGGTGGCGGCGTTCTTTAAATACTCTGGCTACCGTGAATAAGATTTTCTCTGGGCGAATGGGTCAAGGCTAGAACTATCAGCTTCTATCAGACACTTTCCAAAAATAAATTGGCAAAATTGTGGCAACTCATTATCTTCAGCACATGGCTGAAGCCAGACTTGCATGAATACAGCCTAATGATGTTTAAACAGGGAATAGTCACTCTGCTATGATACTCTTGAGTGGCCTGAGAAAGTTGTAATGTCTGTGTGCTTCAGCTCAGTGCACTAGAAAGAAAATGTGCTGGGTAGAGCTTGCTCAGCTTCTTCAATCGTGGGTTATTTCTAAGCTTGCTTCATCCATAAGTATGGAAAGTGAGATAGGATGTGAAATTTGTGGCTTACATGACCTGGGGTTAGTGTCCTCTCGGGGCTCTTTCCACCTTTACTTAAAAATTTCAGCTGTAGAGTCTTCTGTGCTGGGATCATTTGCTTTGCATTTGTCCAGTCTGAGCACGATCAGAGCCCCATTTAGGTGTCTGAAATTCCTATAACATGTCAAATAATAGGAGGGTGGACAGGACCAGGTTTCTTTTGGTGCAGTATAGAGGGGATATACTTTGCTGTATGCATACAAGTGTCCTGAGGAAAAGAATCTCTTCTGTTGGTGTGTATGATAGAGAGAATGTTGGAGAAAAAACAAAGCTATTGTAGCTCAAAGATGTGAGGGAAAGATGTGTAAACTAAAACCAGAGTTAGCACAAGCATGCAGAAGTGAGGAAGAGATGTGTGATAAAGCAACCATAGTTACTGCAAGACCAGGAAGAATTTTAAGTTCTGTTTTGAGCTTCCTAAATCCATTGGGAATGCCTCCCGTGTGATCTCTGAACCCAAGTCAACCCTTGCCAGTGGTCATTCTGGGATGCTCTAAGCAGGAAGAAACTTACAAATCCTCAACTGCCAAAGCCCTGTGCTGAGGAAACATCTGTGTGGTGTCAGGCTGAAATGCAGAAAGCTGCTTTGTGCTGCTAGATAGCCACTTCAGAGTGTGCTCTGATGTCCCAGGCCAGTCCCAGCACTGTGGTGTGACATGCTGTTAGTTTTACCTTCATGCTGGGTTTGGTGAGGGCCAGGATCAGACAGCCTGGGAGGAGCAGTGTGTCCAGCATGTGAGGTCCCATGGTAGCTCCAGAGGCTGGCAGTTGAAGGTACAGAGAATGTGGAAAATTAATCTTGATTTTCTGCTTTGTGTGAAAGTCTCTTTCGTTCCAGAGTCTGTGTTTGTCTGGTAGCTAAAGGGAAGGCAGAAAGCCAGGAGGGAGCAGGGATCCTCCAAACTCAGCCAGGGCATTTGTCAGGACAGTTGTTCTCACACCACACCAGTCAAACCAGGGGGAGCATCCAGTTGTTTTGAGGGTAATTTGTAAAAGGGGAACAGAGCAGCAAGTTGACAACAGTCCTGGAAATGACAATCATCTTAGCTTGTGCCTAAGCACTAAGCTTCTCTGTCTGTTTCACGGAGGACAAAAATGAAGACTCTCAAATCATAAGATTCCTAAAATGTTGCTCAGTGTTTATCAATCAATGTTTTACAATCAGAAGACATAAATAGGTGATGAATAGAAAAGATGGAGAAAGCTGATGGGGACATCAAATGAATATTTTGGGGTGCAGGAGACCCTTTGCTATGCAAAGGAGAATTTCTGGGTGCAGATGGGGAGTGCTTTTGGAAAGATGTTGAAACAATGGGATTTGTTCTGGGATCACAAGTAGCATTACAAAAGTGGAAGCACCTTGAAGCAGTCATGTTTCAAAATCATTGGCATGAGCCTGTTAGCCTCCATCTGTGTTTACAAACTGAGATTAAAAGCTTTATTTCCATTATATTAATGAAAGCTCATTTTTTAAGAGCCTTATAAATAAGACCCAAAAGCCCTTTGTCAAGCACAGGTCTGTGTCCAACATGACTTTAGAGTGGGCTGTTGCTCTCCTTTCCTCTCCTGGCCTTTTTCCCAGAGTAAAATGGTGGTTTTGTTGTCCAAAGCCCTAGAAGAAATTTTCCTTTCTTGTTTTCATTGATATTTAAAAGCAATTTGGGCAGACATTAATGTGTTCCACCCCCTTAGTTTATTTAAAGCCCATCTTGCTCACATTTCAGTGAAACTGAGCAGAAACTCTCCCCTTTGGAACAAGCTCATGACATATTAACCTCAGGGGTTTCAGCTGAGATTTGCTTGTTTGACTTTTCCCCAGATTCTGTGACCTAGTTCTTCTGTGCTCCCTCCCTGATGGAGGAGAGTAAAGGACACTCGAAAGAGAAATCTTTGAAACTTGCCTGATTTTCAAAGGGTCCTTCCCAGACTGTGTTTGCATTAGCTTCTCCTTGTTTCTTACCTTCCTTTGCTCCTTCTGGGTCTACTCTGAGGAAAAAAGAAAAAAAGACTGTATAAACAGAAAATAATGATATAATAAGAGTTGGGTTATTATAGTTGAGCTGGCAGGATTAATGGCAAATTCTTGTCGAGAGGGCACTGTGACAGCTCTGGTTACTGAGCAACAAGCCCTGAGATGGTTAGGCACCCTTTTGCTGGTCTCTCCTGGATGCTGCTCACCCAAATCCATCCTCCACTTGGTGCCAGAGGGCAGCCTATTGTGCTCTAGAAACAGAAAAGCATTCAGGAACCTAACTTTAAGAATGGTTCCCAAACTCCTAAGCTTTGTAACTTGAAGCATTTAAAGCCTTACTGTAAAGTCTTCTTTGAGAAAGGTGCTCAAGCCAGTGGGCACAGTGAGGGTTGGGAAAGTGTACTGAAAGCCAGTCCCTGAATCAAAGGCCAGTGTCCAGGGTTGCCTCTGTTCTTCAGGATGGGAGCAGGTGGTGTGTTACTGGCTGAGCAGTAGCTCCATGAGCTGCTGCCAGCAGCAAGGCATGAGTGAGGGATGGACAGGACATGCTCCACCAGCCTGTCCTGAAGGCTGCATGCTGGTACCAATGATGCTGCCCTGAGCCTCCCAACTGCTCTTTCTGCTGAGAGTCAGGAACGGTCGTGTTGGTGTCTCTTGGGGAGATACTTAATGCCAGTTTCCAGATGGCCTAAGGTCATGCTCACAATGTCATAATAAAGAAATAGATTTGGGGCTGATTCTGTTTGTCTTCTGGTTTGTAGCTTTGTTTTAGTAGCTGTCTTTTCAAATATTTTTCATTTTTCTTTCTAGAAACACAAATTTCTGCCAACACACTTTGTTTTCTTTGAGTGAGAAAAGGATGCTTGCAGTCCTCGGACCCTAGGAAATCTCTACTCTTGAATGTTCCTGAGAGTTAGTAGCAGAGCACTCTTGATCTTAACGCCTGCCCTGCAGCCACTGCTCCCTGTTTGAGAAGATGCAAGGACTAAGGCAAACTGCTGCCCCTTTGCATCCTAGCTACCTCCCACAGCACAGCATGCAGCTGCTCTGCTGGCTTGGGCACTTCAGGACATGTAACACTGTCAGGATTCATCTTTCTCTTTTGGGTGGCTGCTCAAACAGAACGCTGGAACAGGCTGCCCAGGGGGGCTGTGGAGTCTTCCTCTCTAGAGATATTCAAAACCCACCTGGATGTGTTCCTGTGTGATCTGGTACAGGTGGTCCTGTTCTGGCAGAGGGTAGGACTATAAGATCTTCCAAGGTCCCTTCCAACCCCTAACATTCTGTGATTCGAAGTCTGTCCAATTCCACCTTGCAGCAGTGAGACAGCCTTGCAGGGTCCTCTCAGACATGTGGAGATAGCTATGCCTGTTTCTTACCAGGTTACTTAACCTCTGGTAATCTTATTTTGCTAGAGTCTTACTTACAGGTTTAAGTGATCTCCATTCTTGGCATCTTTGGCACATCTATGTTCAACCAGGTGTTTTATCCCTGACTAAAAATCTCAGCAGTTTGGATCTGCCCACCCAAACTCCCTCTTCTTTGCTTTACTCATCTGCTTGGTGCCTGAAAATCCTGCTGCCTCGCTCAGACTGTGCTGGGAAATCTTACATGCTGGCCAATGCAGGCAGCAAAGACAACCAAAGCTGGCTGAACTGGTTGGCTGTGGTTTGAGTAGTCCATATTCCAGTCCCTCCTGCCAGCAGCACGCTCTGCCTGCACAGCATGCCATATTATTTACATTTCTGCTCAGTGTGCTCTTCTCTGGCACAAAGAACAAAAGCATGTTGGTATGGATGGGTTAGAACACATAGCTTTGGTATTAAAATTGAGACTTCTTTTCCTGCTTGGACTTTTGCATTGGAAATAGCATCCAGCGATTAATCTGCTCCTGGCTTTCTTCTTTTTAAGACCAAGGGATTGGCTCTTAGAGGACTTCCTGCTTTTTTGAAGGGGCTTTGCAAGCTTGATTAATCTGTAGTAACAGTGGCTGAAGTCACCAGAGTTTCTATAGTGACCAGATGGAGATAAGGAAGTACTGTGCTAGTGGTAGTTGCTGAAGATGCTGAATGCCAAAACTGCAAACTGTTTTTAAACAGATCGGCCGAGCAAAAGAGTTCTGTGGCTCCACAGTCAGCTTGGACCTGAACGTCCTCTTTGTTTGGCTGAACAAAAACCAGATAAACAAAACATTGAAGGCAATTAGCTTTGTTTGCTTGCCTTAGTCCCCTCTTCTCCCAAATCATTGTAAAATTAGGAATAATGCCAGTGAATTCTCTAGCTATTCAGTGCACTAAAGCTGGTGCACGGGAGATGAGAAATAAGTAAGTCTAATACTGCTGGTTTCAATAACTAGCCTGTTCAGTTTTAGCTTTTATCCCATTTATTTTTCTCTGCTCGATTTAAGGAGATTTCTTTATTGCTCTTGTCAATGAGAGTCCCAAGCACTGCTGTAGCTGCATATTTAGCTGTTGGTAGCACACTTCTCCTGGGAAGGTCTCTGCTTTGCTCAACACCAGCCAGCTCCCTTCTTTAGAAGTTTTCCTGCAGCCCCTTGGTGGTGTCACCTGTGAACAGAAGGTCCTGGAGGTGATATGCTGAGCTCTGGGCCAAAGTTCCTGGCCATACACACTGTAAAGTTCGCTACAGAAAAGGGTTAATTCTGACCTCCCCATCCCTACAAAAGCTTTTTGTCTACCCTGTGCACTGGCTGGGGAACAGTTTCAATCAAAGCCTGTCACATGAACACCATAAACCAGATAGGGTGTGGAAACCCACAGGCTGCTGGGAGGGGTCTGGTGCTGCAGGGGCGTAGGTAACATCCGTGCTGTACGGTGCAAGAGGCAATGTCCCTTGATGGAAGAGAAATGCAAGCTGCTGTTAAGCCTGCCTGAACCTGCCTCCCCCATAGCCATGACCCTCAAGCACCATGTAGCCCAAGCCTGCAGTGGAGTCCATCCAACATTTGGTATCTCTTTATGTGGTCTTTAACAGCCCCATGGGAGAGGTGCAAGGTGTTGGGTGTGAGGGTGAAAAATGTGCTCCTACAGTCAGCTCTTTCCTCCTACAGGTCCCAAAAGCTTCATTGTGGGTTTTTTGCATGAATACACTTGCTCCATTCTAAATGAGGGCTTTGTGGTGCAGCCTGCTGTTATTTGTGAAGAGTTCTGGGAACCTCTGCACCTCTGTGGTACGTGACTGCAGTGGAAGGTGGAAGGTGGCAGGTGCAGCACCTTGGGGCAAATGCAGCCCAAGTTGAACAGCCTTCCTTATCCCCTCAAAAAACATTTTGTGATTTGTGGGGACAAAGCTGGGGACTTCCCATGCTGATGAAATGAAAGGAAACATATGGCTGGGTTGTTTCTGACCAGGTCCTTCCTGCTGCCTTCACCTTGTCTGCTTGGTTAATCAGGCTCTCCCTTGCCTTTCCAAGGCTGTCACAAGGTCATGTTGATGGTGTGAGGGGCTCTGCATGAGCAGTGCAGCAGGACAGGCCATAAATCACCTAGAGCATTGGGGCTGCTGGGCCCTGTTCACATCCTGCTCAGCCAGCGCCACGTGGCAGTGTTCTTGGTCCAGAGGGACTGATGCCCAGCAGCTTGCATGGGCTCCCTGGGAACATCCCAGCCAATGTTCCACCTTCTGTAACCCTTTTAGCATCGCTTTAGACATACAGTCTTTGATGTGAATGCAGCTGTTGCCTGCGTGAAGTCTGCCTGGAGGGCAACGAGCTGCCCACAAGCACCATTCCTTCAGGATCTGCCAGCACAGCCCCAGAGCAAACAGGGTTGGGCTGGGGCAGACCAAGTCCAGACATTTATTCACTCACAGGAGTGTTGCACCTCTATCTGCAGAGCTTTCCTGCACCTGAAGGCTCCTTCCCTCCAACACCTCTGTCAGGGTACCCAGAGAAGATGGGGTGCACATGCACAGCCTGGGATGTGCTGTGCATTAGTGGTGCAGAACATGGGTATGGAATCTCACAGCAGGCACAGGAGAGCTTTCAGACCTGTTCTGGGAGAAAGACGTGTGGAAGGGGGAACTCATGCAACACTATTCTGTAAGGGATAAAAAAAAAAAACAACTAAACAAACCAGGTCAATACTGCTGGTGGGCTGACAGAAACAACAGCCCCAGCAGTACCTCCTCCAGGCTGTAACAGGAGGGGAGCACAATGTGTCTTCATGCCCCACTGCTTTAAAAGCTGTCCCTGTTGAGGTGGTTTGGTGTCAGTTTGCCACCTTCACTTCATGTGGTTGTTTCTGGCCAAGGGAAGGTTAAGCAGCCTTCAGTGGGTGTTTGCTATGTCAATAACTATAATTAAGCCCTCGTGGTTCTCTTTCAAACTCTGGAATCTATAATTTTCAGCACAGTCCCCTCCTAGTATTGCTGGGGGGGGTGAGGGGGGTGGCGGGGAGAGGGTGGTCTTTGGACTGAAAGAAAATAAATATTTAAAAATCCAAGCTATAAAATAAGATGCAGATCTGTACTCTTTACGAATGTTTTAATTTTGAAGGAGGAGGGAAATGGAAAGCTTGGCATTTCTTGTTATCTTTCAGACACTCTGGGCAAAGTTTTACCCAGAAACTAGTTTATTCCTGTTGTTTAATAATGACATGTCTGGGGGGGAAAAAAAAAGACAAAAAAAAAAAAAAAGACAAAACCAGCTCAGGATGAAGGAGTGGAGAGTACAGAGAAACTTTATTTCCTCACAAGGTCTCTTTGCTGACCATGAAGGCGGGACAGGCCTGTTTTGCAATCCTTACCGAGCACAACCATGTCAGGGGGAGGCTCTGTGGGTTTGTGGGGACAGATTTGTGAGTTCTCCTCATTTTGCAGCTCACTGTGATCAACATGGGATAAGTTAGTGATGGTTTGGGTTGCTGGTTTTGTTTTGTTTTGGGTTTTTTCTGAAGTAGGGGCTATAAGCACAGCTCCCAGAGATGACAGGGAACGTGAGCATGCAGCCTTCACTTTTCAGAATTGCATCTTCATGTATCTGAGGCTTTCTGTGTGTCCAGGGAAAACCCACATGGGTGGATGGATAGGTGATGAATTAGGGATCACATTAATAACTGCAAAGTGCTGTCAGGATGCTGTGATGAAAGGCACATTAGAGGCATCAAAGTGGGTTGTGTAGTGACTGAGTTGTTCATCGTGTGTTTGATGGGGATGGCTGGTTTGGGTGTTTTCTGGGTGTTATTTGGAGGAAAGCAAAGGGGAGAGCCACATTAACCACATCAATATACAGCTGAAGCAGCCTTAGCCATTTCACAGTCAGGCTGTCAGGTGCACTACAGCAGCAGTACAGAGAAAATACTGTACCTGCTCCAAGCCTGAGGCATAGCCACCAACAAGAATATTAACAAAGTAGTGTTGCTTATTCAAGACTTTGAAGATGTAAAATATTAAATAGTCTCATTTGTTCCATTCTGCTGATTAGTGCAAGTCTTGCAGTGAGTTTTGGTCTGGCTGGTGTGCCAAGTATGGAGTTTGGTGGGAAAAGAGCCACAGTCAGAGCTGTTTGGAGAAGAGCATCTCAAGATACGCTGAGCAATGGAATGAGATTCAAAGTTGTTCTTTTTGATCTAGACAAGGAATAGTTTAATGTGAGACCCTACAAAAGAAATGCCGGAGAAAAACAATCTGAGAGAAGAAAGTGTTCAGGCTGGCTGTGTAGGGAGGTGACACTGCTAGAGCATACATTCCATTTACATATGAAGCAAATGTTGAAGCATGGTGAGTTTGCCAGTGGAAAAGTTTGCTGATGACACACAAATGAGATGTTCCATATGAAGAGGGGTTTGACTGTTTTCTGAGAAATGGGAGAGTAAACAGAGCTTCTTCCTTGGGTTTTGGAGCATAGAACTGACCCTGGACTAACCCTCATCAATGGCAAGGCTCTCCTTTGATCCCACACGCCTTGGGGAAACGGGAAATGGAAAGCAGGCTCAAAACTATCTTGATTTGGTCTGTAAAATGGCTCCTCTGTGGTGATGCCACTGGATGCAGCATGTGAGGGCTTACACCCTCAGCTACACTTGTGAAATGTTTAAGGGCCAAATTCTCTGTGCTGTTCCACAAGAACCAGTTTCTGCTGAACTCACAGCTACTCAATGCAGTTCCATTGCTGCAAGTGTGAGCAGTGGAAATGCAGCATTTGCACTACATTGACTAACGTTTACTCTTGGGATTTGTGCCTGGGTGGTTGGGTTGGTTGGGGGGTTTTGTTTGTTTGTTTGTTTTTCTCTCTGTACGCATGGAGAGGGTGCTATTGAGCAGCACTTATGTGTTTGTTTCCAAGAGTTTACAAATCTGCTCCCAGGTCTCTAGATGGTATATAGGACCTGCCCATCTGCAGTTTGTGGTGCTCTCAGTTGATATCCAGGACAAGCCTGGCAGTTTAAGTCTTCCCAGGCCATGTTAGGAAGGCTGATATGCTGCTTGCTCCAGAGTAGTTAGTTGAGGAAAGAATTTTTCTGGCAGCTTAGCGACTCTCTCTTCTGTAAGGTGTCTTGTATAAAAGGATTTGGAATTCTTTATTTAAAACAATAACAATAGGACTAACTATTTCATTATGTTATTCTTTAAAATAATAACAATAGGACTAACAATTTCATTATGTTGGATTGAACAACAGATACTTTGGGTAGCAAAATCCTAACTAAAATAAAGGCTTTCCTGATGAATGGTGTGGAGAGGCCAATCACACTGCACACAAAATGCTCTGGTTGGCTGCCATGGGGTAGCTCACACTGGAAATTCAAACATTGCAGGGCTGAGTGGGACTCAGTCCAGGTGTGTAGTTCAGGGGATTTGCCTTTGGCAGGGGGAAACTACCTTCACCAGGCATGTTGGTGTGTGGTTATTGCTTTACTGAAGGGATTTATTAATCATATGGAACAGACAAGCCCAAGGGCTTTAGTGTGGGTGGAAGGAGAAGGCCAGCAAAGCAGTTTGAGAGAGAGGTGAAGAGCAAATCTGTTACTGGTAGGTCTTCCCTTTCCAAAGGGGCTGTGCACCAGAAGCGCTGGAATTAGCCGTGGGTCTATATGAGCCAAGAAGCTTGGTGAAACCAGAACATGTTCTGGAGGCCTGGGAAGTCAGTGGCCCACAAGTTCTGTTGGTCCTGACAGGCTTTGGCCAGAATCTCCATGCTGGGAAGGCTAGAACAATGCTGATCAAATTGTTTATACTGTATCTAACATCCTGGAACATTAACTGCATCTTGCTCAGTGAGTTTGGCCCCACCTGGGCTGAGCCAAGTGCATCCCAAGAGGGTGTTTAGTGGGAATGGAGATGGTCCAGCCCTGACAAAGCTGAGCCTTGTGTCCACCAGATCCAGTGATAAGTCTAGCAGCATGCAAGAGCTCCTGAGCTTTTAGTCCTTAATGAGAGGTCCCATTGTGAAGCTGCTTTGATGCACTCTCTGCACAGTACAGCTTCATTTAAATGACAATAGATTGTTTAAAAAAGAAAAACAAAATATTTAAAGAGTCCAAACAAACAAATCATTTAAAACCCAAACAAACAAGCACAAACACCCAAACAAACCCAAATATCCCCCAAGCTCTGAAAACAAGTAAGCCAACAAAGTCTCCTTCCATGAAACTCTGTTTCAATCACTTCATTTTATTTCCCTCCTCTTTGGGGAGGAGGGGATTTGTTTCACCAGTAGGTGTATAAATATTGACTTGATTTATTTGGGGGGGGGGGGCTTTTTTTTTTTTTTTTTTTTTTTTTTGAACTGGAAGAACAGACACAACTGGGTCTCTTATTACTTCTTACCCAAACATGGGCAAATACAGTCTTTGTGCCGTGGCTCCAGCTTGGAGAACTTTACCAAATACTATTGCTGTTGAAGTGGGGAAGAGTGCAAGTGTGCAGATATGAAGAGGTGTGTTTACTGGAAGGAAAAAAAAAAAAAAGGCTAATAGCTTTGAAGCAGACTTGGATACTCTTGGTTAACGCACACTGAGTATGTCAGAAGAGACCTTCTCTGTGAAAATGGGCTGTGTTTCTGCTTTATGTGTTAACAATTCAGGCAAGGTATGAAGAAATCGAGCATTGTTCTGCACTAAGTGGCACAGATTCTGTTTCAGTCGGTGCAGATAAAGCCCCAGGAATTGTCTGCTGCACTCCAGAAGATGTATTTGAACTGCAGGTTTAATCAGCAGGGTTTGGGTTTTGGGTTTTTTGGGGTTTTTTTTGTTTTGTTTTGTTTTTTTTTTACACAGAGCTTTACAGCCAGATAAAATGGAAGGATCTGTAATGAACTGTGCATCTGCAGGTTGTGGTGAATAGAAAAGCTGGTTGGGAAATAGATTTACACTCTCTCCTGTAGGAGAGGCTGCTGCCAGCTGCATGGTAAACTAATAACTGTTCACTGGCAGCGCTCAGTGTCTGGAGGTCTTAAACCTCTTTACACATAAGATGATCTATATCACAAGCTTCTCTCTAGAGATGAGAAAATAATGGCACAAAAGCAATGGTTTAAGTTGCTTCAGGTCACTCTGCAGGTCACTGGAGCAGTGAAAACCAAACCCAAGCTCTGCTGAGATCTAGGTTAGCACGTGAGCCTCCAGGCAGGGAAGAGCAGGTGGTTCAGTCTGAGGCAATCCAGGACCAAACAGATGTAAGAAATGAGGTGATACCTCTCTCCATCTAACCAGCCACAGCACTTGTCATCAGAACAGTGATGAACATTTCTGGTTGCAGGAACAGCTGAACACAGTTGCTGAAAGAAACGGTGTCATAGCAGTACATCAGAGCTTAGATTAAAATAAGCAGCTCCCTGATATGATTGGTTTGTATCTCAGAGTTAATTTTGCACTACACAAACCAAATTACAAGGTTCTTTTTGTGTTGATACCTCAGAATTTAGTGGAGTAAAATCTTTTGCTTAACATACACATATGTGTACACACAAGAGGTGTCTCATCTTTGTCACTACTGAAGAAGCTGGTTTAGTGTCATCAGTGAGTCCAGTGCAGGGTGAAGCCCAAGAGATGCTCATCTCAGCTCTCTCTAGTCTCACCCTTCCTTCATTTTGCCCTAGACTTATCATTTCCACTTCGGTGTCCTCCTGACACAAGGCAGGTATGGTTTCCCTTGACCAGAACACTGCTCCTACAGGTCTGCTCAACACCAGCACACAGTTATCTTTCCCACAGCAGCTGGAGCTGACAACGTGCCAAAAGCTCTCAGTTCCAAAACAAAAAATCCATCTTGTTTTACTTGTTGAAAACTTGTCCTTTTTGTTTTAAACAGTATTGCCTTAGATGCTGGTCATAAAGAAAAGTTGTTTTGATGTTTTCTGAGCTGTTCTTCCTTTTCCCTCCCCACCGAAACTACTTAGAATCTGACCCAGGCTTAATTTCTGTCTGTCTTGCACAAAATCTTTGTACTAGGCATTTGCATTGTAACATTCTGTCTCTTGAAGGCCAAAATCTTGCACTTTTTTCTGCCTCCCTTTTGAACTCAGCCTTGAGGCTTGCTGGCTGCGAGCTCCAGCTGCCATATGCATCACATCCGTGCATTTAGGCACGTGCACCTACAGAGCAAGCTGCATCTCTGAGAGGACTTCATATGACTTGGTGGTCAATACCTTCCAATGTTTGGTGCTTGCAGCTACCTAACCATTGCCCAACATGCTCAGAGCAGGTCAGGCTCATTGCTGCTACCTGCATCAATTCTGTGTTCATGTGCAGGGTCTGATCCACTGATGCAGGCACCAGTGCTACTGGGGATATCCAGAAAGCTGACAGACCGTGCTGGAAATGGACAACGCTGCCTAAGCATTGTCTACGTGTGTCTGGCAAACTTCAGACTTAAATTTTACACACTGGTTTGTGCTTCCTGCTGTAGTAATGTGCTGTCCTAGTAGCAACCACAGTGGCAGTTGTCCCCTAGTATGTAGGAAATGTTTTAGATCACCAGGTAGTTTTGCATACAGGTGCAACGTCTGTCTTTGCCACGGGAAAAGAGGCTCTCAGGGTGGTTCTGTTTCATGAAGAAAAGATGTGCTATTTCTTTAGAGAAAGATCATGTTACCTGTTCTCACCCAGGATAGTGTACATCCATCTCCTCTATCTGAACAGGGTCCTTTGGCACAGCAGTGGGAAAAGCATTTCTGCTCACTGATGCGTTACTGCATTTAACCAGCAAACCTCCAGGCTGGAAGAACTGCTGCTCTGTGTGCAGCAGCCCAGTGGGGATTTTGATGGTGGATTGTTGTTTTTTTTTTAACTTCCATGATAAAAGGGGGGAAATTGGCCTTGAACTTCTACTGTGCAGTTCAAACTCTAGCACAAGATCACCACGCTATGCCAAGGACAGCAGAACAGCCTGGTTTGCTTTGAGATTGGAGGCCACACTCAAATCTGCTCAGTATTGTTGACTTCCTTGTGTTTTCTAGTAGCACCAATGACTGAATGAGTCCTAAACCAGGAATTCACTGACTGCAGCTCAGGAACAGATTGAAAAACAGAGAAAATAAAGTGATGTTTGCAAAACCAGGCAGCCTTTGCCTGATATCTTAAAGACAACCAAGCTTTAGGAGCCATAATCCTGTCAAAGCATGCTGATGGGTGACTCCATCGTGTCTTACCTGTCAGCTCAACACTGCTTGTTTCTAACACTTTACAGCCCATCCTGTAAGACTCCAGCTCTCAAAATATCTAAATAGAAGTGTGTGACAGAGTTGTAATCAGCAGGCAGCATTTCCTTGGGAAGGGTGGGCCTGGACTTGTGTCACTGCATTGTGTTTCCTTTCATTCCAATGGCAAAAGGCTGCATTTAATGATTAACAGCCAGCCCTGCCTCTCGGCTGGCTGGGCAGCCCGGTGTGATAGGGTGTAGCTGGAAAGCAGAGAAAGATCAGTGCCTGCCAGCCACGGCATCCCCACGGCACTGGTCAAGAGACAAAAGCCTTTAGTGTTCTCAAAAGGAATTTAAAACATTTTACATCAAACGGCTGCAGAAGTTCAAACATGTCACCGCTGGCCTGCGGCACGGGACAGGATGGAGTTTGTCAGAAAGGCTGCAGAGAGGGGGGAAATAGCACTTTTGGGCACTAACTTTGGTTACTTATCTGATTTTGAGCTTTCCCTACGTCTCCTGTAAAATGAATACTCTCCATAGCATACTGGGAACAAGAATTATAGAATTGCCTGGTTGGAAAAGGCCTTAAGACCATTGAGTCCAACCATAACCCAGCATCTCTCTGCACACAACTGTTACACCGTCTCCCCAGGCTCCTTATCCAAATCTCTTTTAAACACCTCCAGGGATGGTGACTTCCCTGGACAGCCTGTTCCAGTGCCCAATGACCCTTTCAGTGAATACATTTTTCATCATAACTAATCTAAGCCTCCTCTGGTGAAACTTGAGGCCATTTCCTCTTCTCCTGTCACTTGTCACATGGGAGAATAGGCTGTCCTCCACCTGGCTCTAACCTCCTTTCAGGAAGCTGTAGAGAAGATCTCCCTTCAGCCTCTTCTTCTGCAAGCTGAACAACCCCCAATTCCATATAGCTGTGTCCTCCTGTGATGGCAGGGACTGTCACACCTTCATGGCAGTGGCACTTCTCATAGGGTAGGTTCCACTTCCCTATGGATCTAGCAACTCTGTCTTCATTAAGTCTATTGTTCTACCACCCAATGACACCCCCATTCCTGGAACGGGAATCAGGGAAAAAGGAAAGGAGACCTGTGGGTCAAAATGAGAATAGGTTTAATAAAATAATAATTAAACCTAATATTAATAGAAAGAACAGCAAGTTACACTCAGCCCATGCAGTGGTCGTGAGCTGCACGCTCCCAGCAGTGAATGATGGATGTCAGGTACTGTGGGCACCACAGCTGCAGTGAAAACATGATGGTCACAATACAGAGGAGAGCAGACCTCCAGGGATGGTCACCATTAGAAGAGACTGTCCCCAGAAAAGTTTTTAATTAGCAGTGAGCATGATGTTTATGGTATGGAATACTTCTGATGTCCAGTATGTGAGCTGCCCTGGCTTTCACCTCTCCTGGCTTTAGCACCTGGCTTTAGCACCTGGCTGACTCAAAACTGCTAAAAAAGACCTTGACCACTGTGGAGACCCACGCAGCATGGCTGGCCACAAACAAACCCCAAGTGTCTTCTCAGCTTTGTTCTTGCTGAATTGGGTACTGCAGTCTTCTCAAACATGCTGCTTTCCTGAAGAGAAAATCAATTCCATGATTCTGTCCCAGCAAAGCCAGGACAGACTCTTAGCCAGGTACCAAGTTTAGACACTCCCAATGCAGGCTGGGTGCAGATCCCCAGCCCAGAGGGGAGTGAAAGGCTCTTTATCCCATCTCTCCTTCACATGTTTGTTTGATCCCTCCCACAAGTTTTTCCGGTGCCTTGGGTTTCAGGCTGCCTGTGCCTTCTGCCTGGTCAAGCCACAGTTTAAACATGAATAGGGCATTTATCTAAATATATCCAAACCTATCCCTGTAATTCCTTGTGAGTTCTGGGGGCAGTGAGTGAGCTGGGATACTTTTCTGACTTGTGAAAAAGGTAAAAATGATTGAACTGTAATTCAGTGTTGTCCCTCAGGCCAAGCCAAGCTGGGAGGGCAAGGCTGGGTTAGTGTCTGGGATCCCTTGGGGCCATGAAGCTGGGCACTGAGTCATGTAGCCCAGCTGTAAGGTGTGCTTGCCATGGCTCCTAGATGCCTTCATGCTTGGTTTTCCAGGAGGAGCAAAGAGACACATTCATATTAATAAGAGCCTTGATGCTATGGATCCTGAGGAGAGGTGGGTACTGATTCTTCTGGAAACTGGCTAAATATGGGTGAATATTTCAACTGCTGTATTTATCCAGGCAGTAATGACATGCTGCTTTTTTGGAGAGGTGCATTTTGTCAAAAGCAACTGTTCTGGTCCCTGTTCCCAGTGGTGTGTGGTGGCATTTCCTCCTCCCCTGTACTTTTCTTATTTTGGCTAATTAAACTAGAAGAGTCAATTCCAATTCCTTTTTTCACCCCCACCCCCCTCTTTTTTTTTTTTTTCCACTGCTGTGCTGATTTGCTTCAGTTTATTTAGTGTTTTAAAATGGCTTTTATTTAAATTTGGAAAGGAAGAAAAATAAATGTGCTAAATATATTTCTATTCAGATCATATGTTGTGACTTTTCTCTTTTTGAAGAATGAGGTCTAATTTTTGAACCTGAATTCACTTGGCACTGGTCTTGGCTTCAGCAACGTTGGGTTTCCTTTTGTTTGAACTAATTCCCTTTTTTTCCTACTGCTGAGTTACATTTGTGTCTCCATGCTAGCAAAGCTTTTATGCATGTGTTTGGTTTGAAAGTGTTCATCTGAGCACACTTAAGTATGTGCAGAGTGTTTGAGGATGGGGCTCTAAGTGTGCTCTGTGGTGGTCCTTGGCAGAGTGCTGTGGACCCAAAGCATTGCCAGTCCTCACCAGTTAGTTGCCCATACGCATCCCATTTGCTTATGTCTTTACAAAACAATGCAGCACATCTTTTTTCTTTCCATTCTGTCCTTCACTCTGGGAAGCCAGAGCCTTGTTCTTCCCTGGTAGGGTGGGATTTTTGAGGAGGAAGATTATTAGATATTTGGTGTATTTGGAAGAGAGAAAATGCAAAGAGCAGAATAGAAGGTGTATTCAACAGCACAGGAATTCCCACTCTCTTCTTTGCAAAGTATTTTTTTATTAGATTAAAGCTTTTATCTTAAACACTTAGGCTTGGCTTGAATATGTTGCTCACTGAGGAATGTGTGTCTGAGAAACACAGGAAAAAAAAAAAAACAGCTGGGAAAAAACAGCAAAGCAAAGCAGAGATTGTGTGTGATTCCTGACATACTGTGTGCCTACCTTTTGTCCCTGAAGTCCCAGTTCTCAAAGCTGGTCTGGTCATCTGAGCTCCTGGGCCCTGAGATGGTTTTGTCTGTGCAGACCAGTCTCTTAAAGCATCTGGATGTGTAACTTATCTGAACTTCCCTGAAGCTTTTTCTGAGGACAGCAGTCCTTTAGTTATCTACCCCAGCCATAACACTGCTTGTTTTACATTCTTTTGTTGTTGTTCCTTAAAGCTTCATCTGTTGCAGCAAGCGAGGAAACAAAATTCTGATTCTCGACAGCAAAGGTATGAACAAAATCTTATGCCTATAGAAAATGGGAGATGCAAAACCACAGTCCTGGCAAGCATCCACAACTCAAATATACATATAGAGAGAAGCCCTCAGCCTGCATGGTGATAGATGTCATGTGGATGGGAGATCAGATTTTGGTGGAAACCTTAATTTTTGGCCACATTCTGAGGTCAGTTTTCTGAGTAAAACATGCATTGCTGAGTCAGGCCAGTGGATCCTTGAACTTTCTGCTCCAAGGATAGCATCATTCCCCTCTAGCTTCAAGGGTAGGTACTTGGTGGGTCGATGCTGATTCTACTTGTGGCTCTGTTTTTTGCCACGGGAAGTGTGTAAGCTTAATGCTTATATCCAGATTCAAGGTGCTTTAGTTCTGCTTGATCATTCACCCTGCCTTGGGGAATGATCATTGAAGCATAGAATCATTTAGGTTGGAAAAGACCCTTAAGATCACATGGCAAGATACAAAATACCTTTACCTTTGTGGAGCAAGTTCCTGGGGTGGCTCAGATTTGATACCTAGACCCATGCTAGCACCTCAGCCTTGTGCACCTCGCAGGAGCTGTCCCTTGCCTTGTAAAACTTGCTACAGGGAGCTGCAACCTGCCCTCCACCCTGGAGCAACAGCAACCAAATAAGTCTTCACCCTCAGCTCTCACCTCCCTCCTCCAGCTTCATCCCTGCCCCATCCCTCGCCGGTGGGGTGCCCGGGGTGCCCCCCTGTCTGCAGAGCAGCCCTGAACCTGCCCCTCGGAGGCTGGATCTCTGCTCATTAGCTGCTGTTTGCTGAAACCGGATACCTGGAGCACCCCAGCCCGCCGGCGGAGTGCCCTGGCTGCAGCTATTTAAAAGGACAAGGGCAGCCGCACAACTCCCATCTCTTTCACATCCATGTCCCTCCCAGCGCCCGGTCCCAACCTCTCTTCTCTCCTGGATCCTTGCAGCATCCGTGACCCACGAGGGGAGCGACGGCCCGAGGGGGACCTGCCCGAAGCAGCCCTGGGGAAGGATTATCTGTTGAACCTGGGGGAACCTCAGGCTTGCCAGGAGAAGAAAGCCTGGGGTCTCTGGTCCCCGGCACAGGAGACACCTTGAGACTGAAGGAGAAGGAGGGAGGAAGGGGCTTGGGGGTTTGTCGTTTAGGGGTATTGTGGGGTTTGGGTTTTTGTTTTTTTTTTTTAAGTAGAAATTACTATAAGCTGCTGGGACAAATGCACGCAGGGCTGCCAGGACAAGGTGCCTCTCGCTTGCCTGCAAAGTAAGTGCCCGAGGCAGAGACGCTGTGCCAAGGGGAAAGGAGCAGGGCCAAGGGGCACCCGGGGGTGCAGGTACAAGGTGGGAGGTCTCGCTGTGATGGGCTGCCCTCACTTACCTGAGGGGATCTCATAGAGCTCAGGGATTTGCCGCGTCCTGCGGTGGTTGAAAGGGACCTGCTGGACACCGTGGGGTGTGCGCAGTGGCTGGGTCCCAGCTTGGTGGGATTCTGCAAGAGCTGGGAGAGGACAGGGCACAAGGGTGCAGGTTTTATCCACATACAAAAGCTCTCTCTCCTGGTGGAGCTGGCTAAATGGACTTGGGATCTGATTTGCTCTGGTGGACCTTGCATGAGAAAACCCATGCCCCTTTCCCTGCCCTCCAGGCTGCAGCTTCTTCCACCACTTGGTGCCAGGAGGAGGGGGGGTCTGGTAAAGCCCCGCACCCAGTCCTCTGTGGAAGCAAGGCAGGGCAAGGAGAGGAGCAGGGACCCAGGGAGGCTTTTCTGCAAGCCTGAGCCCCCTCCACAGGCCCCCAATGCTCCCCACCAAACGCTGAGCCCAGGGGAAAAGCTGCGTCAAGTACCTCATAACATAGGTCCTTCGCCAGTCTGTGGTGAGGTGGGTCCAAGCCAGTCTGGGCAGAGGGCTCATGGCTCCTGGCAGGTGAGAGCAAAGTAGAAAAGACCTCCATCAGCAGCCTCCAGGGGCCTATGCATGTCCTCCATGGAACCTGGAAGGGATCTTTGGTTGCTTCTCAGCAGCTCTTTTGGCCGAAATAGTTTCCTTTTTTTTTTTTTTTTAATTATTTATTTACTTTGTATTATTTTTTGTAAGTGCTTCGGTGTTACAGAGGAGGGCAGCAGAGAGAGGCAGCAGGGACATCCTTAAATAATTTTCATTTCTCGAAATCTGCCTTTTCCTCTTCTCTGTAAGTCTAGAGGAGAGGTCCTTGGAGGGGTGGGAGGCACATCTGCACTGCAAATAAAAATAATAATTACAACCAACAACCAACCAACAACCACAAAGTAACAGCTAAGAAAAAAAAAACCAAACACTTTCAATCAAGGATTTTGGAAATCAGAGATCACAGAAATTGTGCTATTAATAAGGAGGAGGAAAAAAAAAAAAAAGGAGAGGCAAGAAATCCAGCGACCATGGGCCAGCCTGGCTTCCTAGCGTGTACTTTCTGTTCTCTCTCCTTTTTCCCAAGGTAATTGCAGTCTGCCGAGAGGGAGTTAAATGGGATTAAAAGATCTGTGTAAGCAAAAGGACCCAGAAGAGAAGGAGGAAGGAGTGAGCCGTTCGGGCCAGGGGGTGTCTTTGACACGGCTGAGCCCCTTAGAGAGGCAGAGAGCTGAGCTCCTGGGAAGGATGTACCCACAAACCAGCCTGTCCCTCTTTTTCTGATGGATTGCCGCAAAAATTGCCCGAAAGAGACAATGCACTAAACGTGATGGAGCCGGAATCAGAGCCGGTCTCCAGACTCAGAGCTGCAGCAGGCAGGGGGTGAGTACAAAGTCCGACTTCTCCCGGCGCTGGGGAAGGGCATCCCGGGCGGGGATGGGGGTGCCCGGGGAGCCGGGGGATCCCGGGAGGGCTGCGGGAGGGGAGAGCCGGCCCGAGAGGGGAACTCCGCTCCCGGGTGGTTGGGGATGGGGTGGAGGGAAGACATTCCTTCTGCCAGGGGATGATGTGAAAACTCCTGGGCTTGCAGAGGAGAATGGGCTGAGAGAGAAGGGAGGCCACGCTGCAGCAGGAGGATGGGAATGGTGTTGGGGTGTGCAGAAAGCGGATGAGAGCTGGGGTCTCGGAGTCGGGAAGCGGGGGAGGAGCCCCCCGACCCCCCCGTTCCCATGCACCCGGGGAAGAAGCTCCCAGCCCGGGAACTGCTCCGGGGGAGGGGGTGGGGGGGTGCCGGTGTTGCACCCAGGCGAGATGCAGCAACGGGCAATTGCAGTCCCCCCCCCCAACCCTGCACACCTGCAATCTTCCCGGGCAGGGGGGGAGAGTCCCAAATCCTTCCTGGGAGTAGGGGAGAAATGCCACTCCCTGCTCCTGTCCCGCAGGATCGTGGGGGCACGAGTACCCGGAGCTGGCCACCGCGGTCCTCAGGCAGTGGAGAGCCATGGGGAGGGCTGAGCTGGGGCAGCGGCTGGCGGGTGCCGGGTGGCATGTCCCTCATGTGCTCAGCGTCCGCACCCGCGCACAAATACCTCTTGCTATCTATCTATGTTTAGAGACAAAAAATCAGACACCCTGCCCGTCCTCCTTCTCACACAGCTGGGATCTGCTTGCACTGTTTTCGTTGTTAAATGTGTTGTCGTTGCTGTTATTATTATTTTCCCGGGGACTAGCAAAGGGTTAATCCCTCTGGTTGCGTTGTCGGATGTAATGATGATTTACCGACACTCCCTTGGAAAGACTGGGATTCTTCTGCCTGGCAGTTTGAAAAAGTTGTGTACAGGATCCCTCTGCTCCTGCCGGCCTCGGCTGGACTGTGAGATGGGGTGAAAGGGTGGAAAGCGGGTGAGGGGATCTGGGGGCAGGGCCCCTTCACCCTGAGGGTCACCCCGCTCCGGCAGCTGCTCCTAGAGCGCAGTGCCTGGCCAGGGATGAACGTGCAGCTCCTTTGTGGGCTCAGCGCACGCTCTGCTCTGTGTCAGCCTGTGAAGCTCTGTGCAGAGACCAGAACCTCTCCCGAGGGCTGCAACCAGCTCCCCTTGAGGAGTTTTGCCTGTGCTTCTATACTCACAAGGACTGAATTTCAGTGCTCAAAGGATATTTTTTTTTCTTTTTCTTTTTTTTTTTTTTTTTTTTTTTTTTTGCCTAGATGTGGCTGTAGCATGTCTGGAGATACTGGTAACTAGAGTGCCTCCCAGCTGCACTGTTTTAGTGTTGGTTATGGTCTGGAGTGAACTGCCTGCTTGAGACCGTGTGACGGTGATTGCTCCCCTTTGGGCTTCACCATTTGTGACAGTCTTTGAAAGACTCCTTTCAAAGATGGAGAGCATTGAGGTGACGGGAGGGGCCCGATGCTGGGAAGATAATTGGCATGAGGCACAGCTGCCACACAGAGCACCTACTTGACTCACTCCCACGATGGAGAAGTTGACCACAGTCACGGTACAAATAAGGACAGGGAGATCCTGCTCCAATCCCAGGGCAAACGGGATGCTGCTTGAAGACAGGGTTAGGAAATGGGGACCCAGGAGAAGGCAGTGTGGCCGCCTGCTCACAGAGGTCTGTATCTGGTTTTGAATCTCGGTGTCCCAGGCTAGCGCTGTGCAGGGCTGCACAAGGTTTGAGTGCGGCTGTGCCACGGGAAGTCTGTGGTTGGTCTTTTCTGGTGACTCGGAATATGTGTGCCTTTTGTTCCCAGGATCTGCTCTGGCTTAGCTACCTCGCCAATGTGCTGCTGCTACGTCCCCTCCTCAGCAGAGGTCGCTTGCTCCCCTTCACATTATCTCCCGATGGGCTTTCTGCGGCTGGGTTTTGATGTGCTTGGCAGAGCTGAGTGCTGTGCATCTCACCATTCCCACAGCTGGATGTTCCTCTTGAGGCTGTTAGTTTTGGAGAGAGTCCTCTGAGCCCAGATCTGGCTTGTGCCTGGGCTCACTAAGCCACCCTTGTGCCGCCGTCTTCCTAGGGGTGGGTGCGGGTTGTGCTTCCCGAAGGCAGCTTGTAATGGGAAGGTACTGGTGTACTACCACGTGGCACTGGAGGTCCTGCTTGTCCCAGCACTCCTGCAGCATCCTCAGGAGGAGGAGCTGCCAGACATGCAGGAGAGACCCATAGATGGGAGTGGGAGGGCTGGCTCACCAGGGAAGGAGAAGCAGTTGCAGAATGTGTTGAAGCTTTGTCCTGGCTCGAGCAGCTACAGCTTGTAAAACCAGAACACAAAGTTTTACAGGCTCTGCAAGCCTAAAATGCCTCTCTTGATCATTACCATTGATGCATTTTTAGTGAGCACAGGCTTACTAAACCAAAGACGAAGGTTTTAC